>NW_009650064.1:6486961-6520623 GCF_000708025.1 Charadrius vociferus | reverse complement strand
TTAGATGTTTGTACTGTCCATCTCACAGTGAACACCTTCTCTTACTACTGTCGAGACAAAATGTGTAATGGATTTTGGCAGATCCCCTCCCACCCCTGCCAATATGTAAAGGAGATTAATACTGCTGGTAAAAAAATTATAAAGAAGAACTTCCCGCACATAGTTTCTCATTATGATAATAAGGCAAACACAAGTGTGATGGAAAGCATTTTCTTTCTGAACTGATTTGTTGTATATATATTGCTGTTTGGAGCAAGAAAGAAGCCATTGTAATGTAAAAATGTCAGTCCTCAAGTTGAATTTGTAGTTGCAGTTATCTGATTATATAAAAGGAGATGCTGAAGAACTGTGAAACTCCCAAATATTTATTCAGCAAAAAGGTTGAATCCTGGACACGCTTTCCTAGCCATGCAGATGTGCATGTTTCTTGTATGTCCCTTAATGTGTGCTGCACTTTATAGCACAGTTTGTGTAACTCATCACTTTGATATACTTATGATTTCCCGAGTATATAACAATCCTGAAATAAGTGCCGTTTTGTGGGTAGCAAGTATTTGAGAGCAGCTCACCACCTCCAATGTGTCAGCTAGATCTATTGCGCCACTATTAATGGCATAGTCAGAAGAACTTTTTTACTCTACTATTGAAATTCTTCTAAGACCGTATTTAGCTTTGGCAAATGTTTCCCACGTGTCTTTGAGTGGCAGTCCATCTTTTGATGTTTATATTTGCCATCTGGAGATGTCAGCTTTGTTCTACAGAAGAACTATGAAATGGTGTAAGTAAATCTCGAGAAGTGGAAAAGAAGATTTTTAAAAGGTTTACAAACAAATGTACCCATAAATAGTATAGGAAAAAGTTTTATTCGTGTGTAATGGTATGGACATACTTTTTTGGCAAGTCACTCTACTATCTGGAACTTTTTTCTATCCTATTGCTACAGATAACCCAAAAGGAATTGTAAGCAAGTTATATAAAAGAAATAATATATACTGTAATTTTTAGCTTGTTCATTTCATATATGTGATCATATGTTCAGTATGATCAGGCTCACAGTTCTTCCAGTACTCCCGGCAGATTTCCTGATTTTTGTGGATTTTCCACATAACTGTTGTGGAAAAGATTTGAACAAAGGGTGATCTACATAGAAAATATAAAACTCTCCTGGGTTCCTTGGACAGGCAGATGCAATAATTATGCATTATTATTATGGCTGTTGCCATTACTATTCATACTTGCAACAATTTGAATTCAGAATCTGTATTTCCTTGTACTCAGCTACAACTCAGATAAGCATCAGAAGAGATTAAATATAACCGTGTAAAGGATGTAACCTCCTGTTATGTTGCAGTAGGTTTGTTCTGCCACCAGCTACTGCAGGATAACCGCTAATATCAAATTCTGATCTTAGCAGGTAAAAGGTTTCCAGTTGAACTTCATAATTTCCATAATGTGGAATATTTGAAGCTATAGCCATGTTAAATAGAACAAGGCACAACTGATGGTTGTAAACCACAGAAGAATTAAAACTCAGTCCCTAGAAATGCGTTAATGTTCTTTGCAGTTATTTATGCTGTTGAAATAGGCGGGGCCACATACAGTACTCAGAAACGATACACATTCATCTATGTTTATATCACCGGGAAAGGCGCTGCCATCTGCCCTGAGCAATTCTCTCTCTACTCTTTGCTCTTTGTAAGATGAGCCCGGCTTCCATGTCATGTTAAGATTTATTGCTAGCGATACGCTTCGAGTTGTTTTCTGGTCACCGGTAGTTTGTTTGGATTCCCTTTTCTCTTCGCTGTTGGCTAGTGCCACCATGGGACTTGGGCTTGTCAGAGTTATTTTATACATCATTAGCTCAGCAGTGCAGGGGACGATTACTTTCCCATAGAAAAGTAATTCTTTCTCGGAAGACGCATGTAAATCTTGGCTGTTGAGACAGTGGCTTTTGCAAATTTCCTTGAAAGCCAAATACTCAGGTTTTTATTCTTCGCTGCCTCACACCTCTCGCCGTCATTTATACTCCTGCCAAAGAACACTACTGAATCAGCGGCACCGCACTCTGCGTCTCCCAGCCTTTGAGACCGCCTGCTTTGTGATCTTAATGCCCTGGTACGCGAGTCTTATTGACTTATTTTAATGTAATTTCAAGTTCATTTCCTTTCATGATCAAAAGCCGGTGGTGTGGTTCAGCCCTGAAAAGGAATGATACTCCAGCCCTGGCTGCCTTACGGAGAGTAAGTAGGGCAGAGGCCAGCTGGGCGGCAGCCAGCGCCCGGCTCCGGCGTTTGTAGGCGGGGGAGCTCCAAGGTGAAACATAATTGGACACACTCGAAAACTAGAGGCCGTAAATAGAATAAAACAAATAAACGCATTCAGAAAAATGAGGGCTGCGAGAGCTGGGCTTTTTCCAAACTCTCTTCCTACTTTTTTTACAAAGTCATCATTTCATTTGTATGGTAATGCAAGTTGTGGCTCTCGGCACTGCCCTTTCCACAGCCTGGCACGTGCTCGATTTACTGTCCTATTGCTTCTTGTGATGTAGTTTGCTGAAAGACTCAGGTACAATCCTGTTAGAGTCCATGAGTTTGGCTGGTGGGGTCAGGACATAGCAATTCTCTGAGTGCATTTGAGGCTCCTTGATGGCCGGCTGCTGCCATTCATGTGCCGGGGGGCTCATTTTCAGAGCCTGAGAGCTCCTCCGTCATTGAAACTTGTGAGAGCTCGGAGCATTCAGCACTGCCCCTGTGTTTCTCCAACACTAGAGTTTGATTTGTAAAATAATTTATCCCAAGTCCTGTTCTGTTCCTGCTTTGCAAGTGATCTGATACTACAGCAGTGCCTGCTGTTCATGGGGAACCCAGGCTTGCAGGGAGCTGGGTCTGTTGTAATGGCAGCAAAGTTGTCAACCATCCCTCCACACCCCAAACACTTCAATGCCTAGGTGGGCCCACATATGTGCTAATATTTCTTAGCATAGAACTCTATCAACCAAGCTGTCAGCCTGACTCAAAGTGGTTTTCATTCAGTTTTGAACTTTATGTCCTCTGACTTGTCCATATTTTATTTTTCCCCAATGAACTCTGCCCATCGTTATCAAGAGTAGCACTTTCTGGAGTAGTCTGGAAGAACCTTAGCAATTTCTTTGCCTTCCATTGTTTACATTTTATTTTAATTTAAACAGCGTTTTTTTTCAATCTCTCTGCACTGTATAGCAATATCAATGAAGCAATGTGTGTCCCACCCAGATAATGGAGAATGGTTCCTCCTGTTATTAATCTGTGTTATTTGTGAAATTCCAATAGTGTTTGCTTTATTTAACAGCTGCACAAATTACCTCCCAGGGAAGGCTGCAGACTTATTAAAGCTTATGTCCCTTGGGCCTAATTCTCTTCTGTCTTTGTTTCTTGTTAGCCATTTATACTTGTGCAAGGTGTACATCAAATAGGAGGAGTGTATATTTGGGATTCAGTAGCATTTTACCTTCATCTACAAAAACCTAAAGTGTCCCAAAAGTCATGCCAGCAATACCATACTTCTGGCCAAAGATGTCTTTTGGTGTGTTCCCGCTTGCAGGGGTCACTGGGATGCCAGCAGCGTAGAAGTATGCCGGTGACCCTTCGAAGTGTACACCAGCCCTGAAGGACTGGACAAGTCACGGCAGAGAATCAAGATTCGTACCAGTGGAGACCAAGCTGGTAAGACCTAGAGCAACACTTCCACAAGCACTTCAGAAAAGTTTACGCATTTAAGTCTCCATAAAGGACTTCTTAGGTTGAGATTTTGAAGGGGGTAGAGAGTCCCTCGGTGGAATTGCTGAGGGACTGAGTGCACTTCATGGCCAGTGGGTTCCCACTGTGATCTTTTTGTGATGGAGACAGGTCTCAGACCATGGCTCCACTAAGGGAAGCGTCAAGGCACTACTAATTACAAGTATTCCTTTCTCTGACATTTGTCTCTGCCCCTGCCAGTGCTGCTGCAGGCTGCCCCTTTGGTATGTCAGCTTAAAAAAGTAACCCTGGGGGAAAAAATGTGCTGACTTTTCAAAGCTGGACCAGTTTCTCACTCATTCCCACAAAGAGCTGGGTTGACTTCCCCGATGGAGTAATGCATTGGGATTTTGGGACTAGGGACTTGTGGTCAGGAAGGATGGAAGAGGATGGAGGGGGTTCTGTGGTTTTGCTGCCCATGTTCTTGGTGGTTACATTCCAGATATGGAAATATATTCTAACTGGAGCAGATTTATTGGGGCACTCAGGAGAGAATGAGTGTTTTGCAGTTGGTATGTGTGTTTTGCAGTTGGTATGTAAGGGTGAATTACCATACAACATGCATGGCAACTATGGAATGGAATATCCAACTGTATGAGCACCTCTGTTTATCCTTACAAACACACTCTAAAATACTGCTTCATGAGAGCCTGCAAGAAAGAAGCCAGAGCAAAAGGAAAAAACAGAATCATTCACAACAGTCAATTAGAAAGTGATGCAGTTCGTCAAAAAAGTAGAGACTTTATGAAAGCCAGCCACGCACTGCAGTCATTTATGCTTAGTACTGGCTTGTAACCGTTGCTATATGTAAAAGGATAGCAAATAATTAACATAAAACTGGTTAGTTATTACTTGGGCCTGGAGCCAAACCATGTTATAGCTGATTTACCGTAAAAGCTTATCTGCACTCTCACTGTTCCCGCCCTTGCTCCCGTACCAGAGCGGCTGCAGTTGCGGTAACAACTGCAGAAGCTCATGTTCGACCAGGCAGGGGCATTTTTACTGCTGCGTGGCCTAATCTGGTTGTGCAGTCATGTGTGCACAGCGCAGCATACGGGTCTGTGTTTTACAGCTTTTCCTTAGAAATGGCTTTAATATGCACACCAACAGTCGGCATATAAAAATCATTTCCACAGAGTGATTTGGGGATATAGGAAAGACAGATTTCAAGGCTTGTTACTATGCTACTGTGATGGGCTTTAAAAAGGAAACATTTTTCCTAGCATGTTATAAATATCTCATCATGCCATTGCAATCTCAGGCTAGGAAAGTATCACAGCTACACATGAGAAAGGCAACACTGCAGTAATATAAAATCTCTCACTCTCTTTTGTTTTCCTGATGGAGAGCTGCAGGAAGGAAAACCTGCTAATGGCCAGATGTTTTCTGGCCCTTTTTTTTAAAACCAAAATTGCTTGTTGTTTGCCTTAGAAACTGAGGCTTTGTTTACGGTGTGTTCTGTGCCGTGAAGCATATGGAAATACCGGCAGTCCCTGCTTGAGAAGGCTCATTTCTCGCTGAGCTACTCCAAGGATACATGTTCACAGGGGAACCCAGATTCAGGTTTGGGTTACCAGCCCAACACGTGCACGTGCCTCAGAGGACTCAGGCATTTGAAAACATAAGCCCACGTTTCCTAAAAGCAAGCAAGGAGTTAAACAATAAACGATATCAGGTAGCCTGTTTATTACCATATGGCTATTTCCACTGCTGTTCTCCATAAAGTCGTGCCAGCACTTTCATTTTAAACACTGTTTTTCATTAGTTTATATAACACAGCTGTAAATATTTTTTCAGGCTGAAACTCAGCATTCAAAGTCACAAGGGAGAAACTAGCAAAAAAAAACCCCACCCCTGGCTACACTGCTTTTGAACGATATAGAAGTGAAACTGCTGGGAGCGTTGCATGGGACGGGCACGACCAACTCAATAAAAGCTTTGGATTAACAAGTGAAGGATGTACAATGCCGTCTCAGCAGAAGTCTTGCACAAGGCAGCAGTCCTGGAAAAAGCCAGGGCACAGGCTTGTGTGTTGAATCTTAAACTGGAATGGAAAAGCTCAATAAACAAAATACCAATATAGTAATGCTGAAGGAATACAATTAGTCACCACGCTCTTGACTTCTGCTCTCTGGTATTTGCATTATAAACGTGGATTGTCTCCATCGAGCACGGGGAGAGCCGCGGATATGACCATGTGTCCTTGTATAAGTAACACAGATCAAGGATCTGATGGTTGAGGTTGAGATCATACAAGCCCGGTAGAAAACTAGCCTCTTTTTTTTTCCAGCCAGCCTAGTTTTCTGCCAGGTTAGTGAGCTCAGTTGCTCCAGTGAAGCCTCCAAATGCTAGAGCCAATGCAAGCAAAATGGCTGGAGCAAAGACCCTCTTCACAGCGCCTGTTGATGTAGCTCAGTTCCTTTGCATGACCGGCCTGGAAGCATCTTCCAAGGGGGACATCTCCGTAGTAGAGCTGAGCAGCTGCCTCTCCCCCTCATCCTGGACCCCATGCCACCTCTCTGTTGGGCTGGCCCAGCTGTTTGTGCAGCCAGGTGGTGAACTGAGACGGGGAACACATATCGCTTTGCTGGGTTATTTCCTAAGGCGGTTTACTGCATGGTTACACAAACGGTCGGGCTGGTGCAACTCAGGAGGCTGTAGGGAGGCATGAGTGATCAGCTGATGGGGCTGGGGTAAACAGCAACTGCTTTAGCCAGTCCAAAGCGGTACCGGCACCAGAAACCACACCACAGGCTCAAGTTATTACAGTTCTTTCCATTGGCTTCAGTGAACAATAGTTAGTCCCCCTATTGCAACCCCAAATCTCGGTGAGAGTGAGATCAGTGAGCATTTTTTCCCCCGTGATTTCAATGGAATTGTATTCAGAGTAAAAAACTCACCTGAGTTTTGATGTTGTTTATGAAGCTCCCAACTGAGGGCATTTGGAGTAGGTACTAAAGGCCATTTGGGTAGCAACCCATAGAGTTTTTCCCATTGCCTGGTTTATTCACCAGCTTTATGTGATTATTGATATTCTGCAAGAGCAGCTATTTGTCGCTGCTAGGGATGATGTAAAATAACATGCAAGTATGTCTCTTCAATCTGCACCAAAGGAAAAAAAATAATCTGTGGCTGATAGAGGCTCCTGTGTATCCAGCTCAGCTGAGGACACAGGCTGGGAAAAGAAGCACTGGGTGTCTGGGACATGTCTGCTGAAAGTAAGCATCCAGCCCTCCTCTTCCCCATGCTCGGCACAAACTCTGTGCTTGTGTAGCTTTAGTAGTTGTGCAGAGAAAGTCCCATGCTGGTTCCTACCATGGACTTACCCATCTGGGTAGGTCAGTACCTCCATTAAAAGCCCGCTTGCATTAAACCAGAATGGAGAACAGCTCTCCAAAACCATCGAAGGAGGTCCAACACCTGGGGATTAATACAACAGGCCCTTTAGGCATGTAGCTCATGCTTACAGCAGGATTACCAGAACCTCACTTATTTTTGGCTCGTTTTGGATCTAGGTGCCCAATATCCAGTGTAAGTATTGAAGTTTTGGCCAGGAACTCCCTAGGCGTGGTGATACCGAATGATAATTCCTGCTTGAACCTGTGAGGGTTTGGCTCTTTCAAAGGAGCTTTCAGCACTTCTAGAAAAAATCAGAGGAAACAACTTGATGTCTCTGGGAGGAAGATTTGTTTCTCAGTCCCAACATTTGAAAAAATGCTTGTAATTACACCTAACCTCACAGAAAAGCTGTGAAGGTTAATTAGTGTGTGCAAAGCCCATCGGTGTGTTCACGGTGAAGACTGTTGCCCTGGCAAGGGAAGGGACGAGGTGGCCCAATAACTCTGTGGTGAGTCAGTGACGTTACCTAATCCATAGTACAGCTGTGCTGCGCAGGATGCTCACTATAAACACACTGCCTTATCGCCTGTTTACTGGGGAGGGTGAACTGGTTCAGCTAAAATAAGAACAGGAATAAACCAGCATCCGACAGCATCTCTGCTTATGCTCTGGCACTCCCCATCCTGGGTGAAATGAACTCCCAGAGGATTTTTATTTTTCTTGAATTATTAATTACTTAATTGAACAAAATGAGGGAAGATGAAAATAACCCAGAGAAACATGGTTTTGTGCAGTGTTTCAACCAAAGTTTCTGAGCTGAAGTACAGCAATAAATGTCAGGGACCAGCTGCTTCCTTTCTTACATGAGTCCATGTGGAGATGGTGATTCCCTCCAGATCCCCTCTTGGGAAACACTGGCTGAGAGCATTATTTACAAAAGAAATAAAGGATGTCAGCAAACAGAGTGGACTTTATATTATTCCCTTCTCATTTTCCCCTTTCCAATCCACCAAGTGCTGTGGCTGTGTTCAGGGGACTCATAAAATCATTTGGCCCATGGAGGCTCTGGTTCCACTCCTCTCTGAAGTCACATCCCGCTTCCTACCACTGTATGAGAAGGAGCATGAAGGCAAACGTTCAAAGCATAGCACAAGGGTTCAGCATTTTCCCCTCACCCTGTCCATGGGGACAGGTTACGTGCCCTGTGGCACGTCACTGTTGCTCATGTGTGGTATGAGGATAAAAGCACCTTGTCACCTCTGGAGGATGCTCCAGGTTCCTTAGTGCTAGGTAAGTGGGCGATCATTAGAGAGAGATGCTTATGAAGTGTACAACTCCAGACATACTAAGATTGCAGGCAATGAGGGCTTTATGTATTATTTTGGCAATTACGTGGCATTTACATTGCAGGAGCGATCAGACATGCTAGAAATTGTACATACTGATAGGGAAATATAATCTCTGTCACTAGGGGACACTTTTAAAAGATAAAGGAGATGGAGCCTGGGGGAAAGTAATACTCTGTTTTACAAACACACACCAAGGTAATGATGAGGGCTCTTGCACACACTTACAGATCACACCCAGGGAAATACACTTGTAGCAGAACTGTTAATCTTAGCTCTCCTGCTTGGTTGTGTTTTGTTTAGAAATACAGTTTTTGAGTCAGGAAAGGTTTATCAGAGTAGAAATGGGGGGGGGGGAGAAAGGGCTAATCAGTAAGGGGATAAGAAAACTAAGGGAGATGGGAGTAAAGAAGGAACAGAAAGAATGAAGGTGAGTGCAATAGGAATGGAAAAACATATCAATGGAGAATGCTAGCATGGGGAGATGACAGGGTGCGGAGTTAGGAGAAGAGCAGCATAAAGCAGGGACAACTGTCATTGGCAGTTTAGGAAAAGAGTGAAAAATAGCCAAAGTTTTAAACACGTGTGTTGGGCTTAGGAGCTCTACAGGCATCAGAAAGGAACCAGTGACCACTGGGACTGAGGCAGGGATGCTACCCGAGCAAGGACAGAAGAGGATGCTGCTGCCCCCTCCCACGCTGCTTCCCTGTTTGCACCCTTTTGTTAGGTCTGCTCTTGGAGCAGTTGCTCCAAAGCCCACCAGTCTCGATCCGAGCAGTCCTGCACCCGGGTGCTAAGAAATGTGCAAAATACAGAGTCAAATCCATTTGGAGTTGTCCTTCATTTCAGTGAAGTCCCAAACTCAATTTGGGGCTATGTTTGGGTTTTAAGAGGAACTGATGCCAGGGTCAGGTGTTTCTTAGGTGCAGTCTTCCTCATTTACAAAAAACCTCTTCAAAGTCATGTCTCCCTGAGCACTGCAAGAAAGCCAAGCCTGCCTTTCCAACAAACACCACTCCTGACTCCTAGTTTCTTCCTGACTTCCACTAGAGACCCCTTCACATCACCCCTTCTCTGATTTTTAACTCCTGTCTTTCCATTTCCCATGCACAAGGGTGCAACCGTTCAGTCTGTAATGGTCCGAAGAAAGCTTTTGGATACTCAGAGTGATGCCTCCCGCTCGCAACGCTCTGCAGCCATACTACCCCTCCAGCTGTGTCATCACTGCTGCTGCAGTGCCAACCACCGAGCAGGAGCAGGAAGACGACCCAGGTTTAAAGTAGCACCTTGAAATTGGGAGGAGAAGGGGAGAGAGGGAGGGAGAGGAGTGGTTATGTTTGACCTGGATCGATTCCCTTACCCACTTCATGCTGCAGCTTCACAGACCAGTGGAGCAGGCAACGGGAATGAGCTGGTGGCTGAGGGGTGTGTGCTGCTGAAGCTTCCTTGCCAACAGGACAAGGGTGGCGTACACATGTGATGTGACATGCTGGTCAGTGGCTTCTGTTGCTAACACCTCAAAAATGTGCCCTTTGTTCCTCCTTCCACACGGGGAGTTCAAGGCAGCAAATGGCTGGAGGTGAAAGCTTCTGTTCCCACAGAAAAACAGGGGAGTATGAGCTCTGCCTGACATGGTTTGAGCTGAGTTACGTTGGCCCGTCACCCAGATGAGGATCTGTTTGACTGTGCTGACTGCTCCTACAACATTATCTCCGGTATCGCAATACCAGGTGATGTTGGTAGGGGCCAGCTGTTAGAATCAGACAATCGTATGTGAATCTCAGCTTTCTTTTTCCTTTCTTAAGGTAAGCTCATGGCAGGAAAACGAGGGAAGCCTGACAGCATGATACAAAGGCTGAAGCATTCGAAGGCCCATAAAACACGCTTCAAATGTACACATTTTGTACAATCTCATTATTTTTTCAGGCTTGATTCATGACGGCTGAATCCTTGGGACTGGCAATATTCATATAATGTAAAAGAGCTATAAACATTAAAGAAGTAAAAATGCACAAAGCTTCTACATCACCCGCCAGCTGCAGCCGAGCTATGCCTCATCGGGATTTATTGCAGCATCCTCAAGCAGAGCAAGTGGTGAAGTGGTACTATTACTTCTGATTACGAATGGACTGGGTAAGAGCATCGGCGCTATAAACACCCCATTATAGAATGGGCTGCACAGTACAACACCTACTGTATTAATAACATTCAATTCTTCAGTTTTAAAAATAGTGCTCTCAGGAAGAAAAGCAATCGCATTCTAGTCTGACACCTGAAAGGAAATGTGGGAAGGAAATAACTGTAACTGGCACAGCTAATAATGGGTTATGATGTTACCTTCCTGGGAACCGGGTGGTGGTGGTGGTGGGGAATTGTCCTGCACTTTGGACTGGAACTAGCCTGATTTCTCAAACATAAATTTGTGTTAATCCTTCTAAAAGTTAAAAAAAGCCCAGGTGAACTTTTGGTCCCCATGGAGCTCCTCTGCGCCATTTTGATGGAAGAAAAGGGTCAGAAAGCTGCCTCCGTGGTTCGTCCGAAGGCACTCCTCATACACGGGAGTGAGAGACATCCCTGCCATCCCCACGCAGTCTCTCTCTGCCTGCCAAAGGCAAGAAGAGGCTGAAGCAACCTGCCCTTTGGTAACCTTTACTTAACATAATGGTCCCTCGAAGCCTTTGGCAACTCCAGGATTAGAGGGTTCATCTGAACACAGAAGCTGCACCAATTTAACTTATAGCATGGCTTTGATTTGCATTCCCAGAGCCAGTTCAAGGTGTAGTTTCACAGGTTCCTAGCTCTCTATTCCCATCCCTCTGCCAGAGGTCTGTCCCTCCCAAGGGAGCTGGTGGCCCTTGCCGTGGGTGCTCATCTCTGCTGCTTTGGTGCAAAAAACTGGGCAGTTTCCCACGCACCTGCCTCCATCAGCCACTTGTGGGAGGACGCTGGACTTTCGCCCCAGAGGAGCTGGGGCATGGGGAGGTTTGGTTCTGCCAGCTCACTGTGGGATGATGATGAGTAGAACGAGCGTTAAGTAAACACCTGGGGTGGGGACTCCCCGAACGTAGCAGCGAGGGTTGTCAGCCTTTGTCAGTCAGCACAGCTGCTTCCACAGCCCCAGGGATTTCAAACCCTGCTCTCCCACACCGCAGCAGCATGCCTAAGCCACATGGCTGTGGGATAGCTGGAGGAGAAGGGGACGATCTCTGTCTCATTCCATGATTTATTAACGGCTGATAAGAAAGAAATCAAGATTCAGGCAGAAGGAGCAAAGAGAGGCCTTAGATGTCCTCCTGGTGGATCTCAAAGTGGTTTTGGAGGTAGATAGTTTTACACCAGTTACATAGACACCGCACCAATAGCATTGAGTAGGAAGTTGATTCGCTGAAGGTCACCAAGCAAGCAAATGACAGAACTGGGACAAAATGTCACCTTAGACCCTTTCCAGTGACCCACTCACTTTATGACAGTGCCTGCAACTAAGAACCTCTCTGGCAGAGACAGACCATAGTTAAATGCTTGCATCTTCCTCCCATGCCCTGGCCAGGCATCAGATTCAAACCGAACCTGTCCTATCCCTGCCTAGGTCCCCTTCCACCACGCAGGTCATGCACAAGGGGCCTTGTATGACCCCGCTTGCACCCACACACCCACCCTGGAGGAGTGTGATGGGATGCACCCAAGCTTCGAGACACACCAGGCTAACGTGGCATCTTTGGTTAAACTGATGCAACATTACACATGGGCTACAATGGAAGCCCCCCCTGAGAAATAAGATAGCTGAAGGGATGCCTTAAAGGCTTGTTTAAACCTTTGTCTCCTCACTTTTTCAGACTAAGTAGTGCATTAGCACAGCTGAAGATCCAACTTATTTTGTAGCAACCATAGATTGAATCAATCTGTCTCAACTCCACTTGTACAATGAGAGGCTTCTTTAGTGGCAGGAAGTTGGCTGTCCCCATATTCTTCCCTGAGACAAAAGTTCTGGGCACTGCTAGATGAGAAAATAGCTATAGCTTTTTCTAAGGAGCTAGGGAAATAAAATCACCAGGGGAAGTATTCCAAAGCCCTTCAGTTCAGCAAACTGTGTGGGCAAAGCAGTACAAGCAAAGATTACATCATCCCCAGAAACAACCAAACAGCTCTGTGAAGGTAATTACCAACTATGATGTAAACAACTGGATAGGGTTGTGTGTAAACACTGCTAAACCAGAATACTGAGCATGTTATCCCGGAGAACAGAATGAGAGCATTTCAAGGCATATGTTAATTCATCAGCTCTCACCATTATTCCTGATCACGAGTGCTCGCGTTTCAGTACTGTCTTGGGAAGCTGTGAACATCAAAGCCCGGAGATGCACACACACACATCCAGGTCCACCAGCTCTGCCAGGGAGGTATGAATCTCCAGCAAGCAGATGATAAGAAATAGCAGGAAGCCCATGAAACTACATCTTAAGCCAGCTCTGGGAATGTGAATCAAAGCCACGATTTAAGTTACTTTGATTCAGCCCCTGTGTAGAGACTAGAAATTGAAAATCAAAGTGGGCCTTGGTACCTTTTTCAAGGAGGCAGCTCTATGGCCTAAATGAAAAGAGTTGGTAGCTCCCTCAGAAGCACGGGTCCAAATCTCAGACGAGATATGGGGAGAAGTTCTTTTCTCAGAGCTGGCTACACAAAGGAGTTCACTTTGAAGTGTGGTGTTGCAATGTAATTGCTTCAAATAAACTAGTATGCAGGAGCAGTCTCCAAATGAAGACACAGCTTTTACTTCCCGAGTCGTTGTTTCCTCTTGGAGAAAGAGAGGGAGGGTATTTCAGCCCATACAGTGAGCTGGGACCCCACGGTACCTGGTGGAGCTGCTGGGCTGCGGGATGGCTCCCACGGCACCTGGTGGGGCAGGTGACAGACTGTAGCCGGAAGTCACTGATTTCCACCCAGATGTTCACACCGTCAGACCCCTGTGATTCACCTTTTGGGTTGTATCATTGTTCAAGTTCCCAACAAATCACTACAAACAAATCAGCTCTCCCTGAGGTAACTAGGCTGGTAACTGGGCGTAGGTGGCAATCAGTGTGGGGATATTTGGCGTGTCAGTGCTGGACAGCTGCAAGTTTTCCAACCAGGCACAACTCTCCCACGCAATTTTGGCTGCCATTTTTCCAGCTTCCTCTTCCTCGCCGGCAGCAGTGCCAGAAGAACAAGGATGCAGAGGAGGAGCAGAAGGAGCTCAATATGGCTGAGCAAGGCGCTCTCCTGGAAGAAATGCCTTTCAAATGTCTTCCCTCTTCATCACACGCTTTCCATCCCTGGTGGGAGAGGAGTATGCTGAGGTCCACCACTGCCCCACAGGACCTGCTTCAAGGTGAGAAGAGGCACTTTTTCACATGTGATTCACTTGAGAGCTCAGACTACCCACTCAAAAGCAGGCAGCCATCACCATCCTGAAAGGTGTTGTCAGAGCAGCATGTGAAAGTCCCCAGATCCTGGGGTGCTGTTAGTGTCACTAATTTCACTGGCTGGGCTGGCAGCGCAGCCCTTGCTGTTGTTATCCCTAAGCCAAGGCTCCGAGTTAATGAATACAACCAGGTACCCATCACGGGGTGCAGCCCTGGCCTCGATGGGGCAGACTGCACAAGTGCAGGATCACCCCTGCTCACCTGGATCAGTCCCATCTTGTGCTACACCACTGGTGGTACCTCAAGCCCCACAGCTTTCCAGCAAGACTTCATCTAGGGGTTGTCTACCCTACTTCAGGCCTTGTGAAAAGCTTACAGAGGTCTTGGTCTTTACGGTGTATGCAATTTATCAGGTTGTCACCTGCTTCCACTGCTGGGGAAAAAAAAAAAAAGAGGACTGTCATCCCACTTAAGAGTGTTGCTAGTTGTGCCAGGGTTTCTCCTTTAGTTTCTATAAGGTCCTGTCTGCACCCTGTCTGCATGGCTGAGTAAGATGTTGGTGGGACGTCTGGATGACAGAAAAGTCCATTTATCGACTGCAGGAACAGCAACAGGACAGCAGTGCTGTGCAGCTCCCCACCGTCACAAGCTGCACGGAGATGTCAGCAGGTCCCCATCATCACAAGCTGCATGGAGACATCAGCCGGGCTTCATGAGCTAAGTGCAATTGGTCCACAGCTACAGCTGCCCCCTTGCTGCACAAGAAAGAAAGAAGGACTTGCCTCGGCTGAAGAGCAGAATCTCAGACGCTTCTAGGCTGTCTTAGCAGCCCTTGTCGGGCACCCACTAGAGTGGCAATTTCCAGAGCATGCAACAGACAGCCCTCCTACACAGGTGCTGAGAGCAACACCTTGGGCACAGGCCTGACATAATACTAGGAATATTTGCCATGATTTGTGGTACATAGCATCACTGATATGGTGACATGACCTGCTGAGCTGTGTAGGACATTTCCTTTGCTATGAGGTGTGAGTTCTGCGTGCTCGGCAAGCCTTTATTAATTTTAAATAGAATGGTGGATGTCAATTAACTGTGGGACATATGTCAGTGCTTGTTAATGCCCTCTGTACTCTATTAATTTTTCATACCATCATGGATGCAAGTCTGCTCGGGGGGAAACATCACCAGTAGCACAGTGCATTTCCCTGCAGGGTCCTGTGTTGGGAGGCAGGGGGTGGAGAAGAGCAGGAGGCTCTGTATTACTGCTCTGCGTGCCTCAGTATGCTGATGAATGTATAAAATTGTGGAACTTGCGCATAACCAGTTTGAGTGCCCAAGTGCTGGCCTGTGGGGCATCTCTCCTTGCCTGCAGCATCGTTCCATGAGCTTTGTAGGCTTTTTCTAGGTTGTAATCAATTTTATATATTAGACTACATGTTGGATAATGCTGGTGCATTAAAAAATAAATAAAAATTCAGCTTTAAAATGAAGACAAATATTAGACAAACCTCTTTTCCCCCTGGAAAGTGCAGTGCTTTAATGCTGTGCAAACAGAGCAAAGGCAAGGGGGCTAAATTAAAGGACACGTGAGATTCTGGTATACAGAGCTGGGAGCTCTTGGCACATTGTGGAGAGTCTTCCAGTGTGTGTGACCAGCTTTCCCTATCTAGGAATCTTGGGAACTGGTGTGGCATGGGTTTGTAATCTGCTTACAACATCAAAGGTGGATCCACCTCCACGAACCATTTTTGCACCGGTTCTTTGATCAGGAAGAGAGCTGTCTCGCATTCCCCGGCCTCTGCTCCTCCCAGAGCATCACGCTCCTGTCCTGCACATTTCCGCATTTCTCAGAGCTCAAATGAGGTCAGCAAACATTTCCTTCTTGTTTCTTCTCTTTCTTCACTCTCAGGTCCTCTCACAATGCTTCAGGCACAGATGTTGTAGAGCCAGAGAAGTCATGGGCAGACTTTGTCCCTTCCCCACAGCAGCCGAGTTAAGGGAAAGGACTCGCTGCCCCACTCTCAGGTGCCACCCCTGGAGCCCTGCCCCATTTTTGGGAGACTCATGAAATGGTGAACTCTTCCCACCTCTCCTCCCACATGATTTCAGATCTCAGAGCAGGATCCACAGCCATCATGGGGAAGGGGCAGCTGCCTCTGCCGCAGGGGACGTGCTGGCTGCAGTCCAGCTGTGCGGGGCTGCGATACAGACTGTGCTGCAGGACAAACAACTCATGAGAGGACAAGCAAAGCGGGTTTCTACAAAGGTTGGGGGAAACCAACTGAGATCCGTAGTTCTGTTAGATCATGAGGAGGGCTTGGCTGATGTTCTGCTCAGCTGGTAGGAGACAGACATGAATTTGGGATCCCAGGGAAGGCAGCCAGGAGTTCCACACTTTGGGCATCTGAAATGCCATCTACCTCCCTTGCAGCCCTGCTCTGAGCCCACGGGCCTTTAATGCTGCTTTGTGATGAATTTGAAGACTGGGGGAATTAACTGTATCAAAACCTTAATAATAGCACTGTGCGGTGTGTGTCCTGCTCGGATGTCCTACAGTTGTTCTGACAGCGAAATGCCACTTCAAAATTGTCAGCAATAGGAAATGCTTTTTTGAGTTTTATATGGTTTTGCACTGGCGAAGGTGGGCTGGTTGGCAGGCAAATGGGCTGTACGAGGATTGAGCACAGCAGTGGGGTGGTGGGAGAGGGAGGTGGGAAAGAGAATGGGGAGCTGGCTCTGAGTCAGGCAGGCTCCCTCTTGCATCCCACATTTGCGGGGAGGGAGATTATAATGTGGGCTTGTTCCACAGCAGCATAAACCAATCTAAAATGGGGCTGCCATGGCGTTCATCCTCCTCTCCGGCCATAGCTGTACTGTCCTTGCACACCCAGGGCTGGCAGGGACCCAGCGCAGGGAGCTGAGCCAGCTGAAAGCTAACACCATAGGGAAAAAATAATGAGTCTTCAGACAAACCAGCTCCCTTACCCAGTCACTGTGTGGTTGTACTGGTGCCAGTGCTGGTGCCAGGGGCAGGAGACAGGGAGGATGGCTGCCGCCCCAAATTACCTCAAATTGAGGTCCAGCAGAGTTGTGTCCCAGCTTGGAAGGCTCCTTGAAAGACATCTGGCTCCTGGCTGGCTTCTTCCTTCCTTGCCCATCCAATGTGTACTGCCAAAGGGGTGCTCTTCTCTCAAAGGCCACCAGGTATCTTAATAAATCAAATGGCTGTGGGCTTCTTCCTTGGCCCTAAGGGCAAGTGACATGGCTAAACTCTCCTCATCCCTCCTGCCTCTTGGGAAATGGTTCCTCTATTATTCACATCTCCCAGACTGGGCTGGACTGTAGTCTGGAGCCAAAATCATGCCAAGGAATGCTTTAGTAGCACCTAAATAGTGTGACAGTGAGATGGGGCAGCTCAGAAGAGTGGATGCTGGAGCAGGGGATGGCTCACATGCAAGGATCCAGCTGCCAAGGACACAACATGGAGATATGGGAGGAGGCCCACAGGGAGCCACCAACTGCCACACAGCAGCTTATCCTGAAGGGTTATTCAGGGTCCTCTGAGATGCGATGCACTCTGCAAGTATAGCCACCCCCCTGGCCCCAAAGTAAATATGTATCTGTAAAAATACCGTGCAGCTCACCAGTGACATTGCTGTAAGGAACTGTGCCTTTCAGTGTTGTGAAGTGTTTGCATAGCCCAAAGAAACCCAAGAGATGCTGTTCTGCAAGCAGCTTTGGGGCAAGACCTTCAGCTGTCCCGGCCACTCCATGCTTAGATTTAAAGGCCAGTTGTATTCCAAAAAGTTACTTTGACGGGTATGGTGGAAATTTGTCTTTCTAATCAACTCACAGGTTTGCCCAGCTGACAACTGAAAATGTGCATTTCTAGACTTGCCAGTTCAGGGTAAGGTTGGCTGTGAAAGCCAGAGCGGCTTTTTCTGGGTCTCCCACTCTCAGCAGTGAGGGCTGTGTAAGAAAGGCTTACAAGGCAGCAAATGGGGCTGGAGTTGGAGTAGAAATGTGCTATCTTGGGTGAGGAAGTTCTGCAGCCTGAGCAGGCACAAAATGTAGCAAAACCTTATTTTAGTGAGTGAATTCCTCAAATGTGCCTGGGAACAAGTCGATTGACTACAAAAGATCTATTTATCCACAATCACTATTTAGAGTAAAACTGTACTTTGATGTTTTGAAGGCACTTTCGCAATAGAGGGGTTTGCCCTGGTGTCCTTGGCCAAAAATAGCCACTTCTCTTATTTTTGTCCTGCTAACGTATGCCAGCTGGCTGCCACCCTCCGTTCCTGACGCAGCTTCATTTCAGTTCTGTTGTTTATGTACAGTTTGTGCAGTGTGATTTAGGGTCCTTTGGGATTAAATGTACTATGTAAATACAAACTTTTCTTTCCAAAGCCTTTCTGTAGCCATTAAGGCCCTAATTCATCCTGCCAAGCAGGGGTTCACACCAGGAGTTGGGCAAACAGATGCGGCTCCCAGCATCTTCCAGCACCTAATGGGTTCACTCTCTGGAGGAAGCTTCCTCGAGCAACTTCTGGAAATACCGCAGCGCTGCTCAGTGCCCCAGCACTCAGCTTCAGTTTGGACCCGGATTTTGAATGTCCAAGTGGAAGGGTAGTTTGAATACGAGGGTTTAGTTAGGCATTTTACTAAATAAACTTGTCATTTGCAAACAGATTGGAATCTGGATTTGGAGTTTTGCATGTTCCTTCACACTAGGCTGTTGGATAGTTTGGATCCAGCTGGTTAACTTACCAATACAGCTGAGCGGGTGAGGAAGAATAGGGTGGGCTACAGCCATCTAAGTGCTTCTCTTTCAACCTCATTATCAATAAAGACTGAGTTTGAATTTTAACAATCATCCTGACAACTCCCTCTTTTCTGTCTTTAGGTCAGATATCCCTGTAATTGAGAGTAATGTTGAAGTTCACCGCTTTCACAAACAAATCCAGCCCTGCTGAGAAATTGAGAGAAGTAAATCTGGTCCAGTGTGATTATATCTTGCTATCTATGACAAGCAGGGGCCTATCCCAGCCTCTACGCAACACATATCCACAACGCACACTACAAATACAAAGTGCAACATTTGCAACATAGCAAAGCAAATGATCTACAAGAAATAGCTGCCTATTTAAATAGTGTCCTGAATATTTATGCATAGGAATCCCTATGTCCCTTCAGCTGTAGAGGTAGTGGAAAAATTAGGGCTTTCTAATATGGCTGGAAAGGTAAAGAAAGTAAAAAACACAGGTAAGGATAAAGTCTGTAAGTCCAGTGTGGTAAAGTGGAGGGTCCAGGATCACACACCTACAATAGCCTTCCAGCAGTTTTTAATTGGAGGTCTTCAACCTCCACTGACTGCGCCAGGAGTCACATTGAAAAACAAGAGATTTCCCTTCATTTTCTGAAGCTGCAAAACATAAAGCAGAACTCATGTGCCTTAACAGCAGGTGAAGTTGAAATTTCACCTGTGCCCAGCCAGCACCAGGTTCTTCCAGCCCAGGCAGAGCCTGTGACACAAAAACCCGTCCCTGTGTTTGTGAGTTGGTAAGCAGGAAAGCCCGCAGCCTTCCTGCTACACGTCCTCCAGCTGATTCAACTCAGGTGAATGTCTCTTCCTCCGAGAGCAGCAGTGGAGGGCAAAAATGAAAGTGGGTATCTTTCTCCATGAGCCTCTGAGCTTTGCAATGAGATCAGTTCCCAAACCTGCAATAGCAGCAGCACATACTCTCAGGCTGGGCCTTTCACGTGCACGTCGTGTCCACACCGCAACCATCGGAGCAGCAGGAAAGGGGACCTGCCTCAAAGAGATGCTGCTGAGGGTATCCTTGTCAAAATTCCAACATGAAAGGAGAATCGTGGGCATTTGTCCCCAGACAAGAAAAATGAAGACCAGAAGGAACCGACTGACATCCATGCTATGCCTTGTGTAAAATGTTGGGGGTTGCTAATTAGAAGAGGGAGGTCCGCTCTGGCAGCCCTCCTTGCTTCTGAGAGCAAGTGCTGCTGAACGAACACCTCAGCCACCAGCAAAGCTCCTCGTAAGCACGAGGATGCCATTTTGGAGATCACCGGATGCCTTTCTCGGACAGGCTACTGGGACTTCACAAAGCAGGTGGGAGGACTGCACTGAGAATTAAAACCTGGAGCTGCTGAATTTACAACAAGCAGCAAGACTAACCTGGACAGTGAACAGGCAGAGTAGGTATAATCCACATCCACAGGCCAGAGCTTTAATAACCCTTTGTTTATGGGATGATGCACCTCCGCAGCCCATCCAGCAGAGCCTGACACCCTCCTGGAGAAGAGACTCACAGCTCATATCTATCTGAAGGCAGAAGAGACCATCAGACAGAAGAAGTCTTGATGGTTGTGCATGACGCTACCCCAAGTGAGGACTGGAGGCAGCACAAAGCTGAGATACTGGATTTAGCTTAGAAAGTAGAGACTGCAAGGCATTATTTGGGATTAGGGTTATTTGGGATTAGGTGTCATTAGCAGTAGGCATTTTGCTGCTAATGTGTGTGTAACACCAGCAGGTGAGTGTGGGGCAGGGCCAGTGACCATGGGACAGGTCCCACCTGGCACCCAACAGCCTGCAAATGGCCTGACTCTGCCCCACCAAGACAACATCCTGGAGCACATTAGTTCTCTCCTGGCTTCATTACAGGTAGGGTACCACAGCATAGACACGCTTTCTAGGAGATCTAGTGGGTCCATGAGAGGTGCCACTGCACCAGGCATCGTCAGGTCAAGGTGGGAAGGAAAGCTCAGGCTCCCTTGGAGGAAAAGCAGGGGTTCAGGCCGTATCTTTGCAAGTCAGTGTGTGTGCACATCGGAGGAGGTACACCTCCATTGTCCACCTCACCCTTCTTTACTATGTCTTTGCCTTCCACTCCCTTGCTAATATCTCAGTCCTCTACCCCCACCTTCCCACCACATCCTGATTCCCAGGGCAGGATCCCAGCTCCATAACTCCTGTTCTCCTACTGTTCATCTGACCTAGCACACTTCTGTCCCAGGTCCAGCTCCTTCATGCCCATCAAACCTGGATCAACACCACAGCCACCTCCATCTGCTGTCAACTACCACTCAAACCCATGCTGTCTCCTTTCATGGCCTCCCTGGATCTGATCAGGTTCCCACTGGGCTCCTGCAGCACGTGCTGGGAGGTGAGATCTGCTCCGCATGTTACTCTCAACCAGCAGCAAATAGTACCTCTCATGTTTTCTTCTTGCAAATTCAAGGAAAGAAGGAAATTGATTTTCCAAAGGTGACTGACTCATGACTACTAGAGGCTACCTGATTCCAGGGAAGAAGAGGAAAGTGTTCTGTACCTTTCCCCAAGTTCCTTTTTATCTCAGTGTCCACTACAGCTGCACCAACCTCACAGCACATTAGTTAAAACGTAAATGTTGCAAAGGAGCTTAGGAGTCTACTTTGGGTCCAAATGGCTGAGCTCAGAGCCAGCAAGGAGCAGAAACTGCCTGCGATGGTGATGCTCGTGGATCTTGAGGACTGGGGTGCCCATGGACACCATGCTGGTCCTTTTGCTCTAATCAGGCACTGTGAAATGTCAACATGGCATTAAAAAAAAAACCAAAATCCTCAAGCATTGATGGAATCCTGTCATATACAGAAAGAGAGCTGAAAGACTGTACCACATATTATGTCCATGCTGCTACTGAGGTTGCTGCTTCACTCATGGTGTGTACATCACCTTCACTAAAACACGGGACTGGTGCCAATGTGACACATGTTTAGCAGAAGTGCAAGAAAGGGAAACCCTCTTTTTTTAAAAAGCTCTTCCTCTCCCAGGAGCTCTCATAACTCACTTTTCCTCTCCAGGATCCCCTCTCCTCATTATACTCCCAGTATTTTCAGCTGTTTTTTCTTCCCGTTTAGCAAAGAAAAGTTCATTGCCATGCTGGTGTTCTTGATATGAGAGTTATGGATACAGAAGGTGCACCACAAGCTGGCGAAGGGGCTGTGGTGTGTAGTTTGCCTGTCTCTGGTATCGGCTGGGTTTGGGAAGAGTTAAGGAGATAAGTTAGGGAACAAACAAGTGGGAGAGCAAATAGGCCGGTTGGTGGTGTGGCGAGGGTGCGTCTGCCGCTGACTCAGAGACCTAATCAATATCTTATCATTTCTCACGCCTTCCAGCTCCAGCACAAAACCTCCAGGAGTTCTCACTGGGAAATGAATTCCTCCTCCTCCTCCTCCTCCTCCACAGGAGCATGCATTTGAACCCTCTACATGGGAAACACCCGTGTCTTCTCCATGTGGCAGAAACACCAAGCCACACACCAGCTACTACCAGATGGACATGTGTATCCCTAGGTTCTACCTAGATGCATAATGCAGATATATTATTCCTGGTTGCAAGTGATATCAGCAGCCTAAGGAATGATTAGATATATTTTATAATGGAATTAGGAGGTTGTAAGGGAAACGGAGCCTCAAAGGAAGAAGGTCAGACATCCTGAAGAAAAAGAGCAGAGGTACTTAGGAGGATGCATATCATGCTGAAACACGAGTCCATCAGAGGCAGCTGTGTCACAAAATGAAATGGTCATCTCTTGGTGTTGTTCTGCGAGAGCTGTGACGCTCCATCTGAAGATCCACTGTGGAGGCTGGAAGTCAGGTTCTCAAAGGAGTCCTCTTCTCCTGAGAAGAAAGAGACAGTATGACTGCTACCCCAGTGCCTTGCATGTGAACCTTGTTGTCTAGCATGGAGCCATACTGCAAGACTCCCTAGCACCAAGCTCAAGTAGGACCCTCTTCGGCTTCTTGGTGGAGCACACAGGCATCTCCTAAGGCTCTTTGCCTTCTCCTCTTTTTCTTCACCTGTCCTCTACGGCCCTTCAAGGTGGACAGGGTTATGGTGGTTGTTAGTGGTTGCTGATCATTTCAGACAGCCTTTTTTCCACCCTCAGGGCTTCTGACCCCTCCCCATCCTGGACCTGCTATAAATGATGTTCCTTCTTCCTGCCTTGCCCCAACGTTTGTTCTCTGTTCTCTCTCCCTCATTCTCTGAAGGGCTTGGGATATGTCTTTCATCTGCCTAGAATGGGCTCCACGGGCATGCAATGAGCATAGAAGCTAATTAATGGCTGATGCCTCTGGGTTTTAATTTGAACCTTGTGGTGCAGCCATGTCATAAATGTAAATAAGGCACATGGTTTTGTAGGGTCCTTCGAGAGCTCTTCAGTGGAGATGAACCTGCTGCTCAGGCCCAGGTGTGACCTCTACAAACAACCTCTGAAATATTCAGAAGACTTGCTGTGTGCTACTCACAAACTGTTTTGAAAATTTCCCTCAGTGCTCGGACTTGCAGCAAATACCATTGGGCACGTTGGCGAGCTACTTGCACCTGCACACGTGCATGAAAATTGTGGAATTCACTATGAATCTTCAGAGAGGGAACTGTGGGCAAATTTGGAGGATGTGGTCAAGCTTTCAGATTTGGCATCCATTTCTGACCTCCCCTCTGACCTTTATTTACTAAAAGAAACTGAGTTTAACAAAGGGAGTACAATCAAGGAAAAGATGTTCCTAAAGCTAAGTTATTAACATTACAAAGAAAACAAGACAACAAATCAAAATCAAATAAATGCATTGAGATGATCTCAATAATCTCAACACAAAACCAGTTAATCCTTATAAACATTAAGAAAGGCTCTTCGGGCAGCAGCTGTCCCTTTAGTTACAAACATGGTAAAGTCAATTTATCACAGAAACTGGAGCTGCTTAAATAGTTTAGTTTTGAGACATTACTATCTAATGTTCACATCACAGAGCCAGTTATAAAGCTCCCGTCTTAGATTTCCGTTCTCTCAGAGTAGGTAACCCTTTCCTCCCCTCTGCAGGCAGACTAAATGACAGATTTCAACAGAACAACTCTAATAAACACAATTTTGACACGTCTTATTAACCAGAAACTATCTGGGGCAGTGTCAAGGGCTCTAGATTATATTTTTTTTAGCCTAAAATACTTTTTCTTTATGAGCCAATATTTAATTCTAAAATGTTTTCTTCATAGTGTGGATTTTAGGGATGCATGCACACAGCAACACTTTCATGACATAGCACGAAGTCTAAGAAAGTCCAGGCATTTCCTAGACGTTAAACACAAATAGCAAACATTGATAAAGAAGACACTTCCCAGAGGACTGAGCCTGGAGCTGCAGTCATGGAGGCAGCAGACGTCCTCTTGGCTCAATGCTTCCCATGAACAGACCTTGTTTGGGTGCTGACAGGGAGGCAGGAGGCAGGGACAACGTGACTGGCAGAGTTTTGACTTCTCTTTCAAACGACTGTGCTTGGAGAGACTGGAGAGCCAGTCTTCTCTCAACAGGCTCATTGACCTTAAAGATGAGATATCCCAGACTGGACCTTAAGGTTTGTGAACTTTGCTTACTCTGCCTGGTGACATCTCCCTCCCCAGCCTGCAAGCAAATCCGGTGCAAGGCCTGACTTGGAGCTACCCCAGATTTGAACTTAGCAAGTGGCAGGTTTGGAAAAAGTCCCATTTACGTCCACAGAATAAAAAAGTATTTGGTGCCTTACAGAGCAGACACTGTACGTCTGCACACATTCCCCTGAGCCTTCGTTCCCCTCCCTCCCCCCGTTTTTGTAAATAAAAAATTAAACGCGCAAGATGTTTCCTGAAGATTTTGGCATGGTCTTATCTGGATAAAAGGTCTCATGACAACTCTGTTGCCAACTTATAGAAATTTCAACACAAAACTATCCTATAAAAATAGCTGCTTGCCAGGGTTTGTTTGTTTTCTTCCCAACCATTGCTCGACGTTCACCCATCTGCAAACTCAAAAATAAATGTCTACAATTTATTACTACTGTCATCGTTCTTCTCCTAAAGAAGGCAACTTATAGTCAGTGTTCTATTTTGGAAATAAGCTAGAAGTCAAGCAGTTTGTCTTTTGCGCTCCTTTAGAGTAGCAAAACCTGCCAATTATTTCTTGGCTGGGCAATGCTGCCCGACGCTTCCACAGCTGATACCAAAAACCTCCCATACCCCACCAGGAACAGCATTCCCTTTGGAGAAGGAGTGGCCGTGGGGTTTCCGAGGGGCTGATGGAAACTGAGGCCCCACTGCCACATTTGCTTTTTGGGTAACAAGGAGCTGAGGGCTTTGGCTGGGAGAAGCGGGTGGTGGGAGGTGAGCATCACCCGGGGCTCCCAGCAGCAGCAGCCCCAGAGAAGAGGAGGCAGGCCCATCGCTTCCTTGCTCCAAAGAGGAGGGAAAAGACAAGACTTGGGCGCAGTCGCCTGGTATAAACATTAAAGGCGTTTTGCATGCTTATATTTTTTTTCCTCAGAGGCAAATTATGCGGCTTTGGGTTGCCATGGTTCCTGGTTTCCCTGGTTACCCCTTGGTATGGGGTGGGGGACGAGGGAAGATTGAGGGAAGAGAAGGAGGAGCCCAAAAAAGACGGGAGCCAATTGCAAAGATGCCGAACAAGGCAGATGATGTTGGCAAGCTTTTTGTCCCAGGAAAAAGAACAAAAAGGCAGAATGGATATCTGTTAGTGGCTGTGTTTTACACCCTTTGATGTTTTATAATTCCAAAGGGGGAGAAGACTGTGCAACAAAATTAATCACTGGTGAAAATCTGCAGCCCAGTGTTTAACACTTCCTCAAACTCAGAAACAAGAGGATCAGTGGGGCGAGAACCAAGATGCAACAGAAGAAATCACAGCGGTGTGAGTGCATGGGGCCACGTGGGGGCTGGCCAGTGAGGCCACACTGCCTGTACCAGCACCTACAACAGGCCGGCACGGCCAGGCAGTAGAAGAACGTTGATGCCACTCCAGCTGCAGAGCAAGCAGGTTGGCACAGCTCTCCTTGCCAGCCCCATCCCACAGACCCTGGCACACACTGTCCCCTTCCAAAAAACAACAGGACATTGTACACAAAGAGGGCTTCCTCACATGGCCAAGCCCCCAAGTCCTTAGTGAAACCCCCATGTTGTTTTCAAGCAGACAAGCTTTGAGTAAGGACTAAACCAAACCTGCGTGAACCTTCTTAATACAACCGCATGTTGCAGTGGTTGGACAAGAAATCCAATCTGATCCCAGTGGCAGCGCGCCAATAATCCTCTCACCTTTCTCTTAATATCCTATGACTCAGTGATATATGTCAGACCATTTAAACCCCGGCAGCGGAGTTCAGGTGATGTACCAATTATATTGAGTGGAGGGGGAGACATGCTAGTTGAACGGGAAATAGGTCAGAGGAATGATTTAACTAATAAATTACATTAATGGAAAGTTCATTAGGGAGCTGTTGGGTTTATAGTTCTGCAGAGGAGAAGAGGGTCAGCAGGAGCCAGGAGAAAAATGGGAGAGTGGGTAGTGAGAGGACCTGGCAATAGACCTGGGTAGAGCAGGGAAGAGCAACGAACGGGCGGCCGAGGAGATGCGAAACAAGATGAGCTGAGAACGTCTGCTCTCTCTGGCACAGGCCCAACTGTACTGGGCTCTGAAATTATCTTCACATGGCACAGAGATGCTTGGGACAGCTCACGTCAGGAGGAAAATCGCTGCCTTAACTGAGCTCTCTGTCCAGGTCAAAATAGGCAATTTCTCGTCAAGGCTAATTAGCTGGGATACGGTGTCTCCCCAGCGCAGCAATACCAACCTCCAGCCCTGGCAGCAGCTCACTTGGACCTAGCCTGGGCACCTTTACACAGCGTTGCATTCTCGCCACATAGAAATATCTACAGGCCTGTCCAAAATCTGCTGACGTCAAGTCTTCCCGGCACAGGGCTTTGAATCAAGCCCAAGTCTGGCGTCTAGAAATAGAGTTAGCAAAACTGAAACCGTTGCCAGGAACACCTAGTATCCTTAGGTTGCCTTCAATAACAGTTCAATTTGAAGTGATTCCTCAGGACTAATTTGCTGTGCTCTGATTGCCGGGGTTTGGAAGCGCAGGGGAGGGTTTCAGCAAGGGGTGAGCAGAGATCCTGCTCCTTTCTGCAGGGTCCCATAGCTTTATGTGTTGTACCTGCAGATAAATCAAGCCAAGGTACACTTTCAAATGGTACTAATGGTAATTCATTCAACATCCTACAGGGAGTGCAGGGCACTACTGGGTGTTGGGCCAAAATTACAACAAGGAATAAACAAGGTACCTTTGGAGTCTGGTCTCTGCCTGTGACAACAGAGAGATAACTTCAAAGTTATGTTGTCATCACTGCAAATGAAGACCTAGATATTTGTGACATCTAATTTTAGTTGTTTTGAAGTTAGATGGGCGTTGTCAGCCAGTGGCATAGCTCCACCTGTGTTGAAGGGAGGAGGGCAGCTGGGACCATGGGACCACGCGCCTCAGGGGTGCCCCTCTTGGCTATCTCATGTAGGGTGGGATGAAGCCTCTCCTGGTGGTGCCTCTTTCTCTCCACCATTTTCAGACAAAGCCCAGTCAACTAATTCCAGTTACCTGACTTCTGAGTGGACGATGCCAGGCAGACAAGCCCCACCTTGTACTGTCTGTGATGGCTGTTGCCAATGAAAGCTGTGTTCCCTGTCCCCAGACCCCCTGCTGAATGTGCCCGCACATGAAACCCCTCCTGGCAGCTAAGGACAAAATCGGTCCTGGCGGGAGATGGGTGCTGGATGGGACAACTCCCCCACAGAAGGCATTTTGGCCTTCTGGTTTTCCTCTGCCATACAGCATCCCATCCACAGAGTATATTGCAGGCTGTGGCTGAATTTCATTTAGGGCTGATGCTGTGCAAACCGCAGAAACAGGGCCTTTATCAGTGCAAATTTATTTTTGTAGCGCAATTTGAAGAAGTTCTACAGTACTAGCAGTTCAAAAAATAATCTTCGGCATTCATGAGGCATTATAAATTGGGGCTTTTATGTATTACAGACAGGGCAATAAATGCCAAAGGGGATTTATTGGTTATTGCTGCTCTGATAAAAGAGTCATTAAGAGTTGTAAAAGTCTAAACGATAATGGGGAGATGTTGTAAACGTTGTAAGTGAATAGAATGAAAGAACATGATACAGTCGTCAGCTGAGGTCACTTCCTAATAGTTTATAACCCTCTTCTAACCACTGAAGAGAAGCCTGGGTTTGCCCAGCCAGGCAACTGAAAATGCCCATCAGTCACTCCAGTTGGGGTACTGGGGCTGCCTAACCAGCACTTTACTGACTAGCATCCTGAGAAAGCCTGAGCCTATAGAGTAAGCCTATACCATGTGGGGATGAATCTCTGAAAGTATGGAGCACAGGCATGCATCACACGTGGGACAGGACCAGGGGTCCTTCTGAGCAAGGCACTAAAATGGTCAGACCTACGTGCCCTGAATCTGCAGCTGTGATGGAGACAAACCCCATCTTCCTCTTAAATGCAAAGGGAGTTTTGTCTGAAATACTCCTGCAGGACTGCCGATGACTTGGCAACACTATTTGCTTTATGTGCCCTGCACACGGCATCTGACCAATGAGTCCCATCAAAATTTAAATGCAAAAATGATTTTAAAATGAACACCATCAATTCCCACAGCTTATTATATGCAGAGCTACTGACAGCATCTGTTATTAAGGTCTCCAGCATGTCCCATTAGGAGCCTTGTTTTCTGTTGCTTGTGATTTTGTCAAACTCGAACCAAATTTTTTCACTCCAAATCTCTGTCTCCTGTTGAATTAGTGCAGAAAATTTCAGGTAAATCAGCGCAGCTGTGTCCAGCTGTGAGGCTAGAGAAAAAGACATCATTCCGCCTGTGTTAAAATACGACACCAGTGACTTTTTCTTTGAGGAAGCCTAATTTCTCCATACTCAGAAATCTGTCATGGCAGCGTTATTTTGGTTTGGCTACTTTTTGCAGTTTCATAGGAAAATTAGAGAAATCTGGTCAATTATGTTGTCTGGGAGAAAAATAAAGCAGCATGTACCCAGTCAAGATGCTGGGACATCACACCCGACTTCCCTGGGGTGCTCCAGCCCAAAGTGGCCATGACTTTACCTGCAGTTACAAGTGGGAAGCCCTGTCGGTCCAGTGAGGGCAAGATGCCAGAACTAAGGGGAAATGGTGATTTTAGGTCCCTGATGTGACCTGTCAATGCAGCTGTGAAGAAGTCGCCCAATGGGAATGCAGACCTGTGGGAAATTTAGGGCCTGGTTTATAGGATACAGGCAGAATAAATTGCAGGAAAGAGGGAGAGAAGGTTTACACTGGGGCAAGGAATTGTGGATGGAGATGGAGTGTCTGTACAGGAGGCTCTCAGTTTTGCTGGTGAGTCGAGGTGGGCTTCACTGCAATAGCACCCGAGGGAATTGGCCTTGGTTTGTTTTCCCCACTCCCCAGTGAGGGTGAAGCCCTCACCCTCCTCCTCCTCAGCAGCATTATTGCAATTGCCAGGTCAAACATCCACAGATGGGAAATGCCTGGGAGTCCCTGCACATCTTCTGTTTTTCTGAGCTACTCCAGTGATATGATCATATGAAAAAAAACCCACGTAAGAATAAATAGCTCTGTTTTCAAAGCAGAAGAGTGTACAGTAAATATGGGCTGGGCACACTCAGTAAACAAACTGCTCATCCTGGGCAGCGCAGGAGGGGAAGACACCAGTAGGCGATCATGGGGCTAGAGATTGTATCATAAACCATTTGCCACTGGGAGACAAATGTCAGTTGAGTAAGCACCCTTAATTCCCAGCATTTCTTAACTTCCAAGTGTTTGCCTTTCCAACCCAATCGCGTTTTCAGCTTCTGTGATACATATGATATCGTGGCATGTTGCATATCAAGACCATGCAGACTCTCTCTGACCTAGTAAGAGAGGCACGTCGGATTTATTCCCATAACAAGACTTGAGCGGGCACACTGCAGACCTGTGCTGCGCAGCAGATGAGCTAAGGAGCTTGGCATTTCACCTGGCCTTAATTCCCCCAGTCAGCACAGACCCGTCGAGGCTCCTTGTGGAACCTGATGGAATGCAGAGGCTCTATAGAGCCCAGCTTGGTTAGTAACTTATTTGCTCTGTTAGGTACCGCAGCACTTTGAAATATCGATTTCACATGAGTAAACTAATCTGAAGAGGATTAAAAGACTGGCTGGCCTGTGGGCAAACAAGGTGGATATTTTTTTTCCTAGTGGGATCTATAAGTCAACTTTTATTTGACTAGTTGGACAACTTTTAGATATTAAAATACTGAAAATACTTCTTGAAAATACTTCTAAACCCTTTACTTATTTTAATCAAAAGAGCATTGTTGTTGATTATACCTGGTTTTAAAAGCTTTTTATTTTTTGGTCAGGAGCAAGTGCAATGGTGCATTTTACAGCAGAACTATATAGCACAAGGAACAAAGAATTTCTAAACATCACACGGAACGAGAAGTTATTCCCTGAATTATTTGCAGAACACTCACAAATAAGGAATTTATGCAGAGAAAATAGGGACCACTACGCCTACTCAAAAAGGAAGAAGTTCATCAATGAACTAGTATGAGCAACTATAACTGTAAACAACATTTTAAAAAACAGTAACAGTATCAGAGAAGGCTTTTCAGACAAATGTCTTCAAGCAACTGACCAATTATGACATTACTATGAAAAACAATCAGACAGGTCCCAGCCCTGCAAAGGCCTCAGCAAATTATCAGCGTCCTCAGAGAGGATAACCTCATTTCCAGGGCACCGCTGAGAACAGCCAGACAAGTTGGTTTTGTCTTCCATTTCGTTTTTGTCTTCTTGTTATTGTAAATGGCATGCTGTTGTTTTGGTTTCCAGCACTTATGGTTAAGCTACTTCTAAACAGCATGACTGTATCTTCACCCATGGAAATGATGGTGGATTTATTTACAAGATATTCATTTGCACTTGTGTAATTGAGTGGAGAATTCTCCTCCGACCTGAGTGTTCTCGCCTGGCATTCTTCCTGTTTGCTTGTTTTTAATTACTTCTAATATGCATACCGATTCTCTTAATAACTTTGCTCATGAAGTCTACATCTGCAGTGGGCTTTTAATTTACAGCTTGAATGTTATTGTTTTCATTTTCTTCTTTCCAATAACAAAGCAGCTACTGATGCTTCAGATGTGATCAGAGGATTTAAACACCCTTTCGGTGTGCAATAGGATGCTCGCTGCTTTACCAGTACCTTTCCTGGACTGAGGTAGGAACACACACAGGACAACCCCGTGGTTGTACCGGTCAGAACTTCACCCGCTGACAAGCCCTGAGCATCCTTCTCCACAAAGCCTAGGCAGGCCCCAGGCTAAGGTTACTAACTGCTGAAGCACACTGCAAAAGGAGAATAAGGAGCCTTGTTCCAACCCGTATTCTCTTCATCAGTTCTGTTTCTTGACTTCTGCATCCTTCTTTCCCTTTTCACCAGTTAAAACAACCTTGCAGCCTTCATAGAAAGCAACCTGCCACCTCTACCCCAAATCCTGACTGTGATTGTTGTTTCTGTGCTTACTCATGCAGCAGTTATGGGTTTCATAAATTACAGCGTAGCACAGAGCCACCCGTGCACTAACAAACTGCACATCAGGGGATTAACTTAGAAGTCATGAGAGTAATATATTGGGGACACATTTGCCTTCATGGTTTTGAGTCTTTCCAAGAGTCTTTCTTTCATCTAATCATGAAAGTTGGGAATAAGCTTTAAACAAAAAAACAAACCCAAAGCAAACCAGAAAGATAACTGAGATTCTTCCCCAGGCACGTGACTTCTGGAATGTGAGTTAAAAGCAAAACATAAAACAAATATAAAGCTCTAGAAGTCATGAGAAGCAGAACCACTGCAAAGACTAATTTTTGCATGGCATTCATTGTGTTACACAAGTAAATAAACTCTGAGGTCACACAACAAATAATGATTGTGACAGATGATCTACACTGTAAAAAGTTCTAGGTTTGGTCCAGATTTTTAAATATAAATTATTTTCTGATAAACTATATTTAATATACATGCATTTTAAAAGCTCTTTAACTCTGCAGTACTGTGTGGAGTAAACAAAAATCAAACTCTGTATTTACATACAGTAAATGTGCAGTGATGTGTTTTGAAAAGGACGAGAGTTAATAATGCATGAAGGGTGCTACAGGTGGAGGTGGAAGTATTGGCCTCTGGTTGCTGAAAACTTTTGAGATGCAAAGGGAGTAACACCGATTTAACTGTTAGCTTTCCTGGGAGGTTTTTCTGGGGCTTGTTGGTAAAGTTGTGATTGACCTTATTTTTAGTTGAAAACACACACACAAAAAAAGAGGTTTTGTGGAAAAAAATGAAAGAAGGGTGTCAAATTATACAAATATTAGCTTAAAGAAAAGAAAAATATTAAAAATTTACATTTGTTTACATTCTATATTAAATGAAAAATATATTGTAATAAAATGTAATTAATATCTTTAAAATAAATTACTGAGATATTAGTAGAAGTTTCGTAGACTTTTTTATTAGTGACATACTAGCCAATACACGTTCCAAAATCTCCTTTTTCTCCATGGCTCGTCCTATGTATCCGTTACCTTCAGTTTGTACTTCTTGATGTTAAGTCTTTTTCCCCATTTCCAAGCCCCGCAGTTGTGCTGCTCGGGCACAACCCGTCTCATGCACCCCCAGCTCTCACTGTGGCTACGGCCACAGCCCGGGTTCGGGAATGGCACTTGCTGGGTGTGATCCCTCACACCTCTCCGAACCAGCTCTCTCAGGATGGGATGAACGGCCCGCGGGAGGTGTCTCCCTCTGTCCCATTAGCTCAGGCGGAGCTGGGATGATGAGCTGGAGCGGCATGCCGGGCATTCGGGTGGCTCAAGAGAGGGGAGAGGAATCCCAGCCCTTTTCCCAGTAGCTCATTTCCTGGTTTTCCCAGGATTACACGGCGCTGAACTGTTCAGTCCCGGGAGGAAAAGGAGGAACCGGAATAACCAAAGAAGAAATCTGATTCCACCGGGAGCTGCCTCTGAAAAGCATTTAATCCGAGCTCTAAAAATGGGGCAGAAATATTAATTTGTGTCTCATTTTGAGTAACCCACATTTATAAAGTAGCGTAAAAGTGAAGGGGTCCGCTGCCCTTCAGACAGCAGAGCTTCCATGGGGAACGCATTTACTGATGACTGCCATGGGGCATTGGATCAGGTATGACAAGAGCAATTAAATCAATAAATCATTACGAAACCGAAGGGCAGTGCTATTGGGAATCAAACAGAAAAGAGCACAAGAGTGGCTGAATTCTGCACGGATCAACTTAGTACAAATTCAGTGGCAATTTGAGGGCTAACAAGGATTCAAAGAAGGTCAAAGTTCTCCCACAACGGTTGGCATCAGATGGGGCATGGCGTTTGCTGAGTGCGAAATGCTGCCCTGCCCTTCTCCACCCTGAACCTGTTTGTGGGTAAATACAGTAATTCAACGTCCCAAATGACTTCAGTATTTCAGGCTACTACCCTGACCCTAAACTCCCTCTTTCTTGAAGCCTTGTTTATCAGTGCTAACGACCTATTTCGAGGGGCAAGTCTTTATCTTGGCTGATATACTGTGTTCCCAAAGGCTGATGTAACAAGGGCCACAAATGTCTTGTGACAAATCTCTTCCATCCTCTCTAATTCCCACGTGAAATCAACTTGCATGTATCCTAGATTATATACTGCCGAGCAAGGAGAGGGCGTTTTGGCACAAGCACATTTAAATCCCCCAGGTGCAGGGAAGGAGAAACAAAGATTCATTACAGTAATAAAGTTTCAGCCTTCTAGGGATGAGGTCAAATGAGAGCAGCAGAGCGCTGGCTAACAGGAGAGCAGCGTCTTAT
>NW_009650064.1:6483017-6486896 GCF_000708025.1 Charadrius vociferus | reverse complement strand
GCCCACCTCATCACCGAACATTTCACAGGGCAAGAAGTGTTCATTGGGCAGTGTTGTAGAAGTGGGATTTTTTTTTTTTTTCTGTCTGAATTTGCTTTCTTGGCTTATTTACCTTTGAACCTGGCCAGCAAGTGATGAGTCCTGACAATCTCTGTACGTTTAATCCAATGGAAAAATTCTGTGTGTTATTGATGCACTTAACAATTTTGTATTTACTGAGAATCCTTTCTTTGTAATGACGGAAATTCAGTGTTTAGGGTAGGAACTGCTCACTGCAATCAAGTCTGGAAACGGCAAGGGCGCACACCAGAATGCTGCCCACTTCTTTCAAGTTATTGAAAACGTGCGTTTGTATTAATATGATTACATTACCACATATTAGTATGTTTTTGTTACAGAGTAAAAGCTACCAATCAAAATGACAAAGCAAACTGAAAAGTACAACTAATATCTAGGTTGCAACATGTTGCCATAACATTTCCAAGAAACGGGAGCCTCCTGGGAGCAGCGTAGGTGGCATTTGCTCACCTCGGAGCCCCAGCGCCTCTATCAAATTGCATTTCCCTGCCACTGCGCATGCCAGAGCCTGCCTTAATTTAGCCTCTGCTCTCATAAGACCCTGAACTCCCTCCCACCGCTCCCTGTTGCAGGCACAAACGGCAGCCGGAATCTCCCAGGACTGGTCTTATCAGCCTTTTGCCCCTCCATCCAGTTCAGCGGAGTTACGTGACATATGCATTAGCTTGGATTTAGTTCGGTACTTCTCCAAATGCCAACTGCAAAAACAGGGGTGAGGAGGAGGAGGGGAGAAAACTCTGCAAGCAGACGCAATACCCGCAGGCTGATACTTCCATTAACCTTTCTAAGGAAAGGCAGGCACACTCATTTTCCAGCAGTCTATCAGTTTTCTCCCCATTTATATATGTACTCTTTGCCCTGACCATAAAGTGTCTAAACGAAAATTTATTGCAGGGAACTGGTTATTGATTTGCAACCCTGCACATCTGGAAGACATGAACCAAAAAAAAACCCCAAACAGTCCATTCTTTGAGCTAATAAAAATTTAAACTCTAGCATATAAGAAATTGTTTCAGGATAAAATTAACTGACATTTTGAATTCTCACCATATATGCTTGGTTTTAAATTATACTCAAATCCTGTTTACAAAACTCACCAGAGAAGTTTCAGTGATATTTATGGGACTATTTGAATTCGGGGCCCTTACTGCAATTAGTTATACCCTCCTGAGGTATATTCCAGGGAAGGGTTAAGTGATTGCTGCTTCTCAGGGTCCATGATGTCAATGCAATGGATACCGTAGTCTCCCTTGAGACTATCATCTGCAGTGTTTTCTATGAATGAAACAAGCTAGTCCAAGACCAAGCAATTCAAGTAAACTTTCTCTCTGGGAGGGAATCCAGGTTTCCCCCTCTGTCTCTTTGTGTTTCGTTCCCTCGCATCTCTGCCAAAAATTACAAGTTCAAGGACTATGTCTAAATTTCCTGTCAATTCCTGTCCAAGTCGTTGCTGTTGACATCCCATCTCACTGAAGAGGAAGGTATTATCTGCCTCCATCAACAAACATCATACTCTTTGCAATTCCTAGGGCAGGACCAAACTCTTCACCTGTAAGGTCAGAGTTACGTAAAGCTGGGAGGGATATTTAACTAATGACTCTAACATGATGTGCACAGGAAAAAGTAGCGTGGCCAACTAAGCTCAACCACAAAGCCTGGTTTCCCCAGATTCTCCCATCACAGAAACCATATAAACATTTGGCACTTTCACTAGCAATATGCACCAACACGTTGAATGTTTGCTCATCTAAACTGTCCATAAATTAATCTCTTCATAAATTGCTCATTAATGATAAATCTCTCATCCACCTACCATCCAGGCTGTTTTACTTGTGCAGAAAGCACTTGCATCATCAACTCCCAAACGCCCAGAAAGGTTTACAAGGAAGTAAAGGATCTGCTTTTGTTTTGAGATGACTGTATTGACATCGAATGTCAAGTTTAGCCACTTTTTGCTTGAAGCAAACCCATAGCTTTCCTTCCCTCCCTCCACCTGCCAAGGTATATTTGCTTTTTGTGTAAGCATGGCACTAAGGTATTACAGTAACAGACATTATAACACCGGTAATTGTCTGGGGATCACACTGTGCTTTAAAAAAGTCAGGGTGAGCATGTCCTCCAGAGCTTCCATTTGAATGGAATAAGCTGAGATCACTGCCCAGTCAGCTCCTCTCTCGTGGCATTGCTCCCTTTTGCCCCCCTCTCCATCTAAGGACACCCCTTCAATGCAGTAAGGTTTCACCCAGAGCTAGATGAATGAGCTAAACAAGCTATTGGGAGTGCCCAGTTATTTCACTGGAAGCAGAGCACAAATCTGAGTGCGGCAAGCATTGCAGCAATGCAGCTGTGCTGCTTTTTGCCCCCAAGGTTTGACCAACTTGCTGTGTATCCAGTGATGGGACTGTTTGAGAAGAAATATGCAACTGCAAAAATGAGCCCAAGGAAAGTGGCATAAGGATGGGAAGACTTCAGGTGGAGGAGGAACAGAAAAGTCAAATCATGGCTCCTACGCTTTGTTACCCCAGCTGATAGAAATGCATCTGTCAAGAAGAGGAAGAGTTGATCTGCAAACAAGCTAGTGATATTCTAGTAATGCCATGAGCTTTGACACGTGGGATAAATCATTCCTCTTCTTCAGACGACCCAGTTTTATCACTGGATCGATCTCTCATCTTCATTAATTACTATTGAAATTGCAGTCAGTAATCCATTTACTGTAGAACAAGCAGGAAACAAAGCATTCAAAGTATGATGAATCAGTGCTTTAACTAGCCCAAACACGATAGGCAAAACTTGCTGCCGTCACTGGTGATTCCCGAAGAAAAGCATTTATGTAACTGTATAGTTATGCATAATTATACAGTGATGCGTGTCCTGCTTACGTGCTAGGTGCATTTGTTCCATGCGTTTTTCATAATGCCCCATGTCTCATAAAAGCAGTTATATGGACTGATGTAGGTGCCAGAAACAGTAGTAATTTCAAATGTGGCAGTTTAATTCAGACAACTCCAGACTTGGGGACCATCAGTTCTGGGAACAAAGTCAAAACCCGGCAATGCGGACTGGGAGCCTAGAAAAGCTCAGGGAACAGAACTGCCCTTCCTAGAGGAATCACACTTCTCCATAACAAACTGCCGGGCTTACGTTCGCTCCTCAGAAAATTGCAGCTGGCATTTTCAAAGCTGCTTGGGAGTTGAGAAGCCGCATCCCAGGTGGAAGTTGCACTCTATGTTAAGAGCGACATATAGCCCCATCCACTTATTTTTCCTGCTGTCTAGGAAATCCTAGCAGACAACAAACAGTCTGGTAGCTTGGTAATAGCTAATCTGCCTGGTTGGAGTGCTTTTTACCCGTGTCGGAGTCTGTTTCTACTCACTCCACTGAAAAGCAGCACCAGCTGCAGAGGGCTGCTTCAGTCCAAGATGTTTTAATAACACTGGACGCAACTCTTGAGGAGGGATCTAGTGTCTGCTTAGTGTTAGGGCTATGAGTTGTATTCCTGACTTATAATCTTCAAGCATCAGGCCAAACTCCTTCCTGCTTAAAGTTGGAAACGCATCAAAAGCACTGATACTGCCCTTCCTTCTGCCAGCAGTAACACGGTCGGACAGGAATATGGGGCTAAGGGTGGGAGTCACTGTGTTGGGATGGGGAGAGGTGCTCGATGAGTATATTTAATAGGACACTAAGGCACAAATACATTAATGATTGCGCTGCACCTCTTCTCTGAAAAATACTTACGTGAAAAACCAAGCGTGATATTCCAAGAGCAATTTCCTGGATGTGCTCAGTTATTCCTGC
>NW_009650064.1:6476452-6483006 GCF_000708025.1 Charadrius vociferus | reverse complement strand
TCCTGCTGATGTCAGTGCCAGGGACGTGGCTTCAGTGACTTCCAGTCATGCTAGCCCTGCCCTGTAGGGACAACACGGTGCCTGGCAAGTGACCTGGATTCTAGCGCTTGTTTTGCACCAGCTGAAGTGTTTGCTAAGCCCTCGTCAGCACCTATGTGATGCCACCAACTGCGCTGTCATCACACAAGTGTCACCAGGGATGCCACCGGGAGCTGGGTAGGCTGTGCTGCTCACAGCCAAACAGCTGATTAACGGCGAGGATGCTGCACGCAGAGGCGAGGGGCCAGGCTGCCTTTCCGTGTTGGCAGGGCAGGCTGCAGCAAGGAGCAGTACCTTCTTCCTCAGAAATGCAGCCCTGACAGCCGGGCTCCAGAGACAAGAGAGCCTCCAGGCTCCGAAATCTGCAGGGGATGGTTAAAAAACCAAAGGTTATCAAACCCAAGGGAAGGGAGAAAGGGGGAAATACAGCTTTGACCAACCATAGAAAAACAAACATAGCCCTGACCCAGCAGAAGTGATAGTGAAATCAGGAATGTGAGCCGCAAGGGGTGTCGTCATAAGCAATAAAAAAACAAATTGTGGTTTAGTAAGAGCTGACCGATGTCCTAGGTGGCAAAGCGTGAGTCAAAGGAAGTGCCGAGCTGTGAGTCATCCACCTCAAAAGGCTTTATCCTTGGATAAAAGTCAAAGAGGCAGTTCAGGGAGAAAAAAGGAGTGCAGGAAAGAACCTAGGCAATGGCAGAGCACTGGGCCCCCTCGCAGAGCAGAGGCCACGTGGAGGACAAGGCTGCCATCAACCAGTTACGCTCCCTTACAGCTATTTCTGGCTGGGCACATAATAAGCTGCGTGTTTTACAAATTCAAGGGTCAGGCTCCTGCCCTGAGGAACTTTGTCTACAGCACAAACAAGAACTAGAGCAAGAGTAGAAAGAGGGAAGTGGTACAGAAAGCAAGTCACGTCACTAAGGGTGTGTGTTTAAACAAACAAACAAACAAATAAATATCAAGTTTTTTCTCCTGTAGTCCTTTTACCTTGACTTTATTACTGATACAGTCCTCCGCAGGCACTTGGGCTGGAGGAGCAATACAGCAATTAGCCAGCTGACATGGCTTGGTCTTATGAAGAAAGATGAAAAGCAAGAAACTAATACAGAAAATTACAGGTCAGATAAAGGCAACTGTGATAAGGATCAATGCATTTTTGGAGAGTGAAAACACAAAGAAGAGTGAGGAATTATTTAAGGTGGTGCAAAAAAGGGATGGAGAAGATGATGGGATTGTTAGAGGAAAGTAGAAGAGAAAGCAGACAGGATGAGAAGCTGTACAGCATCACGCAAATCTAAACACAGGCTGACTTATGAGTTAGTTCTAGATTACAGTGAAGCAGGAGCGACGGGAAGTATTAAAGAAAATGAACGTGCAGGATCTCATGCTGCTTCAAGGGCAGTATTGGAAAATGCATCACTGAAGACGTGGTAAATACAAGAGGCAGGGTTGAAGACAAAAGAGAAGAGGAAGGTGGTAGTGGTAATCACATAAGTAGAGTCTTCTGTTTGGGGTGGGTGGGTGGGAGGTAAAAAAAAAATGACAAAGGCCCCAGTAGAAATCCAAACATAGATTTACCACCAGAGGATTGAAGCAAAGAGAGAACAGAGCCAAAGCACGTTTCCATGTCACCTACTCAGTTTCAGTGTGCAAATCTAAATGAGCTCCATTGATGTAATGGATATTAACCAAGTTTTACAATGAAGCAGATGACAATAGAATGTGACTCACTTACATCCCTGGCAAGGCAGGCAGGAGCTGAAGCGATCAAAAGCAGTAGAAGCTGTGCTGAGATAAAGCAGGAAGAGAATTAAATAGGTGGAAAAATCCCAAAGGTTCTATACGGTTTGTGTAGTTTAATTTTCTGAATACTTAGGTCCAGTTTTAACTAATGCTTCTATATTGTCATTATCCCCCAACATCCCCTCACTTATTTCCCTGCATTCTCCCTATCAGGTGGGAGAGCACAGTGCAAAACTTTGGTCCCACACTTATGTAGGCAGTATTTTTTACATCCTGATACAACACATACAACTTTGGGAAGGGAAGGGTCTGAAATAATTAAAATAAGCAAAACTTTGGGATACTGATAATCCAGAACCATAAGTTAGAAGCCAGAAACTTAACCCCACAAAAGGCTGAAATTAGAAGAACAGGTGAAATATCTGCAGTTGTTACCTGATTACTGAAACTAAACTTTACAAAAATTTTTAGCCATGGGATCGTTAACGTACAAAAAACGTAACTAACATAACATGGTTTGTTTACAAAATAAACAAGTACACATTCTTTACTTTTGAGTAATGACAAATATGGCCAGTATTAATGCTTTACACTAATGTACATCTGTGTGTTTGCCTCCTCTAAAAGAGAGAAAGAAAGATTGTTAAACTAGAAAACATCAATATCGAAGCCTTGTAAACAAAAAGAAAAGTTATATCTGTAGGGCTTAGAAATAATATGTAAATAGAGAAGAATGCCATCATGCAGATACATGACGCATGTTTGTACAGAGAAAGCTTAGAAAAAACCCCACAACATCCCCGTATTTATTCATTGTAATGTATTACAGCACAATGGTCAGGGCACATAATAAGCTGCCAAATGAAATAACTTCCACGTAATATTAGCTACAGAAAGCATTTTGGAAGATTGAGGTGCAGCAGTAATAACATTTTCAACATTAGTCTAAAAAATATTTCAGCGTATTCATTCTGGGAGAAAGAAACTTGCATGAAAGATGATTTTTGGTTCTCCCACCTTCAAATGTGCAATTTTTCCACAGAAGACCTTGGGAAAAAAATGAAAAACCAAGTGAGCAGGCTGGATTTTTCACTTCTCTGCTATCTGTAAAGTTGTGCATGTAAACAACTTGATGTGCATTTGTATTTTCACTGAATTCAAGGTGTGGGATGATCCACATGCTGCAGCATCAGTAGAAAACTGGAGTTGCACAAGAAATGTAACAAGGTGCTGCATGAAACAGCAGGTACAAAGAAGGCTTAAGAAAACCAAAATGTAGAGCATAACTGAACAGTCATTTGTTTATTCCTGTCCATGTATTGATGGTCTAAATACAAACATTTTAAATGATTATTGTTGTTTTGATTACAATGATTATTTGTGCTTATTCCAGTAACTTACAACAGAATCACGTTATGAAAAAAATAAACCAGATCAAAACCAATTACATTAAAAATGCAATAGATAATTTATGGATCATTAAAAACACAAGCAACTCTTTTTAACTATCCAATAAATCAACAATTGCAAAAGTATTTTAGATTTTATTAAAAAATCCAGGAAACACATAAATCTCATTTTACGCTCCAATAGGACACACAAATTGGTTTAGTTTTTCCTTGCAGCTGCTAGACAAGTAACCAAATCAGTTTTCCAGCAGTTGATCAGCCATAGGCCTGACTGCATGTCAGAAGGCATGTCAGAAGACACGTGGTCCCCAAGGGGCGATTCCCACAAACCTCTTCGGTAGCTCCTCCACGGTTTGCTTCCGAGAGGTTTAAATAAGGCCAGTCACTCTGCTCAGCGATGCACTCCTGCAGCGGACAGGGCCGGCTGCAGAGAGCTCCCAGGGTCACAGTGTCCCAACCCAAAATCGAGCCCAGGCAGCACAGCCCTTGGCAAACTGTGCCTGGGGAACTCCTTCCCTCCACACAGACACACACACACACGATGAGATGCAGACAGCACAGATCCTGCCCACCTATCAGTTATTTCACTGGTTATTTCTAAACCATTAGTTAGCAAATGGCCAGGGGTCTTCAGCAATCTTTCAATATTCAGTTGATACCATTCTGCTCCCAGAGACGACTATCCTAATCTGATAGCTCATGTTCAGGGCAAGACTCCCTCAAAAGGTGACAGAATTTAGTCCAGAGCACTTACGCAGGGAACGATGTTTGCACCCTGGCAGTGAACCTTGGTGCACCTACACACATATGCCCCAAGTCGTTAGAGAGAAATACCCAACCTTTGACATTACAGGTCTGACCTAAGACAGAGAGAAATCTAAGCTGGTATAGCTAAGCATCAGATCTTGCCCCTGCCCTCACAGCTTTTGCTAGACTACCTCTGCCAAGACCACAGCCCTATAGACTTGGAGCTTCTCAGCATACTTTTAATGCACAGGGTCTTATACACCACCTAATAAAGAACTCACCCTGACCATCTGATGATGAGTGGAGGTAAATCCCATGCAGAAAGCTAGCCTGTAGTACAGCTGTGGTCTGTTGAATGGCTGCCTCCCAACTCAAGCCCGTGCCCGTGCTCAGTCCATCCCCTAGAGCTATAAGACACTGGGAAGGAGACAACAAGGTGCTCCTTGGAAGACATGCTGCTTGGGAGCATCCTCCCTGCTGGGCTGGGTCCTGCACCAGCTGTCTCAATCTTCTCTCTGCACAGCAAGTTTTGGCTAGGCTTGGAAGTCCTCCCCACGGCTGTAGTCAACCACCAAAACACACCACCAATTCCCTCCGTGGCCCAAGCAGCCCCCTCAGGCCTGAGCTGGTGCCCACCGCAGAGATCTGCAAGCAGATTCGGGGCATGGCAGGGTGAGAACTTCTGGCCTTGGTAATCCTAACACAACAATCAAGCATTTGGGTGACTGCAATGGCAAATGCAAACAGTAGCAGCAAGACTCCTTCTTAGTGAGACCTCCCAAAATGTGTCCTCAGGCAATGGTCAGAGAAGGCACTAGCCTTTGCCCTGGCCTGGCATCCCATGTGCAGCACAGAAGTAGCTTATGTTGCCATAGCTGCAAAATCAGAGGATTGTCATATTGCAATGAACCCAGCTCCACGTATATAATCAGCTCAGCTTATTGTCATGGTAAGAACTTGGCACTTTCACCATCAAAAATGCAAGCTGCTACTGCTTAGGGTGAAATACGCTCTTTCTCACAGCATCACTACTTGTGGATTGGTCCAACTGAACACCCTGTTTCACAGACTCCCCAAAATGATGAGGTCTTGACTGGGGAGGCACATAAGGGCTCCTGCAATAAACAATGTAGAAGATGGGTGTTGTAGCCACAGCACTCTGTTCTTTGCGTCTCCTCTTTGGACCCCTATCTGTTGTCATTTCAAGCATAAAGTGTGTAACTTCACTTTAAAGATCCTCCATCACCAGTCCTGTCCTCCTAACTTAGCTATTATCTCTAATCGCATCCATCAGTAAACATGCTGGCTTCCCCACCTCCTTTGTTAAGTTACAGAAAGCACTTTTCCGTGCTATCCTTTATGCTCTCAGGGCATGCCCAGCTCATGTTCACAAAATGACCCCATCCCTCCAAATCCTTCTTTTGCCAGGGTGCTGACCATAACCAAAGTAACAATCAGGTGGCTGGTAGGCTGAAATGCCTACCTATTCCACTGCTAAAGGATGTTTCTTCTCTTCCTTATGTTCTTTCACTGGCCTCCTTTTACCTAAACACAGCCCGTTTTCACAAAAGCAGACTGTAACTTCATTGGGGATGGAGGCATCCTTTTGTCCTGCATTTGCACAGCCTCTGTGACAGCGCGGCGCTGGTACCGTGCTCCAGCAGTTCATCATAGAATGGTTTAGGTTGGAAAGGACCTGGAAGATCAAGTTCCAACCCCCCTGCCATAGGTACGGACACCTCCCACTAGACCAGGTTGCTCAAAGCCCCATCCAGCCTGGCCTTGAACACCTCCAGGGATGGGGCCTCCACAACTTCCCTGGGCAACCTGTTCCAGTGCCTTACCACCCTCAAAGTGAAAAATTTCTTCCTAATATTTAATCTAAATCTACCTTCTTCCAGCTTGAAGCTATTCCCCCTCATCCTATCACTACATGCCATTGTAAAAAATCCTTCCCCAGCTCTCCTGTAGGCCCCCTTTAGGTACTGGAAGGCCACAATAAGATCTCCCCGGAGCCTTCTCTTCTCCAGGCTGAACAACCCCAACTCTCTCAGCCTGTCATCATAGGAGAGGTGCTCCATGCCTCTGACCATCTTTGTGGCCTTCCTCTGGACACTCTCTAACAGGTCCATGCCTTTCCGGTGTTGGGGGCTCCAGAGCTGGACACAGTACTCCAGGTGGAGTCTCACCAGAGCAGAGGGGCAGAATCACCTCCCTAATGCATCATCATGATGCAAAAAGGAGCCCAAAGCAGGTGTGCATTGAAGCTCAACCAATCACTTCTCTCACCAGGCCCTTGCAGCTGACCCAGACTTTTGTGCATGACTATCAAGCCTGGACTCTCCAGGTAAGGCTGTGCGGGAGGGATACCTCCCCTCCCAAGGAGAGAGGGGCTCTCCGCAGAGGGCAGGTGGGGTGCCGAGCGAGCGGCACCCACAGGAGACGCTCTGACGAGGGCCCGGCGGCCCTGCGTGGGCCCCTCTGAAGGGGCGCGGTCCCTCCGCAGCCGGGCTGGCAGGCGAGGGCAGCAGGGAACTGCACTTCGCTGCCCGTGAGATGTTAGCCTGGAGGCTACGAGGCGGGGCGGACCGACGGGAGGCCGGAGCTTCG
>NW_009650064.1:6435898-6475810 GCF_000708025.1 Charadrius vociferus | reverse complement strand
GACTGATGGCCGTGCCGGCTCGGGCCTGACCGATCCCTCCTGGGCTGCCCCCGGGCCCCGCAGACGAGGCCTCCCTCTTCCCCGCCCAGGGCGGCCCATCGTTTGCAGCACCAAGCGGGAGGAAGCTGGGTGGATGGGGACCCTGAAACTTGGGGGCTGTTTCTTTTCCCTCCCTCGGCATTGCGCCCCGGGGCAGCATCCGTCGGCTCCCTGGATGCCTCCGTGAGTGTGTGGTTTTCCTCTGGCATACCTTCTGTTTCCCACCTTTGTATGTTTTAGTCTGTCTTCTCTCTCGTTTCACGTTTAGCCCCACACACAGTAGTTTTTCTCTAGGTCTCTTTTGTGCTAAGCCCCTTTGTGGAGACTGGGAAATGGCACTCAGTTTTCTTGGGGAAATCAGCAGAAACATGACTGTAAGTAGGCACCCAGAGACATGCAAGAGCAAGACAAGTATATGTGTTACTGTCCCATGGCATATTCCAGCCTCCCAGCTGTTCTCAGCTGGGGTACTTTCTGAGCTGGACATGGTTTCTGTGTATTTAGTAGTCTTTGGTTGTTTGTCCTCCACAAATGTGTCCATCTTCTCTTGAATCTGTATAAAGTCTTGATTTACAGAACATTCTTTGGGTAGGAGTGGTCCACATGAAGGTGATGTGCGATGAACTGGTTCCTTTTAGCCTGAGTCACTGGGTTTGTTTGATAACTTCTTGTTCCAGTATTAGAAAAGAAGGTGAATCACTGCTCTCTATTCAGCCTGTTTGTGTACCTCACTAGCTTGTAGACCTCCGGCATGTTTCTTTTGGTCATCCCCTTTTCCAGTTTGAGGCATCCTTAACTTGCTTCCTTGTTCCTTGTATGGGAGCCATTGCACGTCTTTGATCATCCTCGTGGCCATTCTCTGAACGTTTCCCAGCTCTGTCTTGTCCTTGTTTAGATGAGAGGACAAGAATAACAGACAGTGCTCAATTGGCAAAAAATGGATTAATATAGTGGCACACAGGAGCAATGAGTTATGCTTTTCTGCAATAGATACACAAAAATAAATGTAATGCACATTGTCTGAACAAGAGTTGAAAAAAAATTGTACTGGGAACTTACAGGGAACTAGAAAGCAATCTTGGTTGAAAAATTGTTTGCTGGGTATAGAGGTACTAGAGGCTGTGTCATCAGTTCAAAATCCTACATTATTTTTAGTAGCCACCTTGTTTGACTTTAATTTCACCCATTTAAAGGATTCATAGAAGTGGGAACATCATTTTTCTTGTTTGAGGCAGCTGCAAATGAAACAGAAGTAGCATACTTGGATCTTTCTTTGTTATTGCTTTGAGGGGGGAATCTGTTGAGCAGTCTTCAAAACTGAGGTGAAGATCATTTGCTGACCGAGATACAGTTGTTTCAGAACGAGAATTTTAAATTGTTCTTTCTTTGGGACTTTTCTGTTACCTATGCTAACTCTAGACTTTGTAAGTGTGTTACACTTCTAATATGTCTCACTTACTTTCCAGAAAAGAAATGCCTTTTCCTCCAATGTTCTCACTGCTGTTGCTTTGGTCATAACTAGAATGGCAAGGGCAGACAGTGTCTTTCTAAGCACATATCTGCCCATTCTGGTGATCTAGGGTTTTTTCATCCCATTTTATTCTGTGTAGTACAAGTGATTTTTAATTGCAGTGCACTCAGTGTTTATGTTGCTGATAAACTTCATATGCATGACATGAAGAGATACTGGTGTATATGTCATTTTTGATTGATATCATGATAAATGTGATACAGAACACCTTAAACATTGTTTTGTTTAGTATCTTTCCAGTTCTTATCTTGTTTAAGAAAGTAGACGTTTTCTTTTAATTCCATGAAAAGTGTTATTATTGAGATCTTGGTTTGCTCAGAATAATTTACAAAATGCTTTGAAAATCCTGTTAAAACACAAATACAGGTGTCCTGATACAGGCAGACACCAATTTATTTATATTACTATCTCTAGTTTGTAACTTTTAAATCTAATAATTGGGAGTTAAAAGTAGACTGATTTAGACTTGAAGTAATATCCAACCAGAGTAATTAAAAGCTTTTTTGTGAGATGTGAGGATTGACACTTCAAGTTTGAAGTTGAATGGCTTTATGAAAGAGCTGGTTTAAGCCCAGAGGAAATCAGTGGCTACAAAATTTCAAGCAATGTTGGACAGTAGGTCAAACTGGAGAGCTAAAAATTCTGGAGCGCGAGTTAAAGTTAAACCTTTTAATCATACTTCGAAAATGACATAAATGTTATGGGGTGTCATCTTTAATACAATAATTATAACAGACTTATTGCAATGAGTGTTTTTGTATGGAGACTTGCACTCTGTGAATTAGCCTTATTGCCTTTCAGACTGGAAAATAAATGGGCCAGGGCTTCAGACTGCTGCTGTTTATAAAAAACTTAACAGAAGCCAAAGAAGCCCTCAGTCTTGTGATGTGATCTACATGGCCTAGCAGACTGGACTTTTTAATTGTATGTTAGACTAAAAATTCATAAATCTGCTTAGTTCCAGTAGATCTGGAAGCAGGAAAAAAAGTGATATTATATTTGCTTTATAAAAGCTTTCACCATATGAACAACAAGCAGCTGTATTTAAAAGTAATAGACTAGCCCAGTTTTTATATTACAGTAATGTGCTTAGTATGTTACTGTACTATAGCAGCATAAAATCAGGATGAGAGTAGAATGGAATTGGCACCAATTTCTCCCAGTGTCTGTATCAACTTATCTAAACTACTGCTTTCCTTCATTTGTGTAATATATTCACCATGGAATAAACCAGTTAACTTCCAGTTTGCGTTCTGGGTAATCCCAGAGTATGGCCTCAAGAGAAAACTTATTTGATTTTTCTAAGGAATAACATAGGAATTGATTTCTGTATTGTTATATTGTTATTTTAGTTAGACATACGACATGCTTTAATTGAGTCTTTTTGTCAAATATATCTGCTGTGGGATTGAATCAGTAGCAGTAACTGGCTGTTACCTGCTGCTGTGGGGATTTCTCAGAGTGCAATTTTAGGTATTGTGTTGTAATAACTTAAAAAAAAAATGTCTTCAGGGGCAGTAGACCTGCGACAGAGAAAGAAGCAACACTGCACAGAATCTGACAAAATGGCTCCAGAGGAGAGAAACAAAGAAAACTCAAAGCTGGGAAGATCGCCAAAATGTAAGCTACAGAACTTTTAGCCAACTTCTGATTTTTCATTATTCTTTTACATTTTATGGGAAGATATTTGTAGCACTGTAATTTATAACAGACTTATTTTGAATTAGGGTTTTGAATGTTTCAAAAAAAACCAGGCATGCACATTAGAATTCTTTAACAATGGCATTTTATGTATTGCAGAGTAAAATGGTAGTCCTGGATTGTTTCAGGTTGGGGGAGGAGAGGGGAAGAAAAAGGGCAAGAGGCAGAGGGGTTAAGAATCTCACTGTTGTTTGAGTACAAATAAATATTTTAATTGTGCCTGGCATGATCTTTCGTTTGGGAAGCCAAAAGGCATGAAGTAATGGTACTGAAACATGAACAGACAAAAAGTCTTTACAGCTTTTCAAGAAACAGAACTAAAACCAGGTGTAATCTTAGGCAAGTGCTTACCAAGTTACCAAAAACTTTTATGTTAAAAGTGCATACTGACTTGAGGTTACTACAGATGAAGTAGACACCCATTGAATGAGTTTGGTAAAATTCAGATTAGTTCCTCTTTTATTTAAAAACAGAATGGAGAGCAGAATGTCTCAGTATTGATGTTAGATGTGATATTGCCACCTCTTTCTGTTAACGTTTTTAAGAAGTTTGTGGTGTTTTGGGTAAAATCTAGAGTTCACTCTGTTTATTTGGAAGACACTTTTCCTTCTTGGAATTCATGTGAAAATGTAGCTTACTAGAATGGAGAGAAATTTGCAGTGCAGTGTGTGAGTATTTTATCTGAGAGTCCTGTGAAGCAGTGGTAGCAACTGGAAAAGAAAATTCTGCGGGACAGGAATAACTAACCAGTTCTCGATGTATCTATACTGGTGCTGGTGTGATAATTCTGATACCGATAACTTTACCTGCTGTTGAGATATTAATCGTATTTAGGGCGTACTGTTTGTTTCTAAGTCCTCTGGACTATTTTAGCTTTTTCACTATCCCTTTTCAGATATGTTAATTCAGCGTTTTGCGAAACTTTTCTTTGGCTGTCTTGCGGCAGTCACTAGCGGAATGATGTATGCTGTGTACCTCTCAACATATCATGAACGGAAATTCTGGTTTTCCAGCAGGCAGGTAAAGAAAATGTTAAACTACTGAAACAAAAGCCAAATTGTGTCCTTGAAATAAAAACTGATCCATGTCAGGTTGGAACTGCTTGCTTGTAAAATCCCATCTTGTTCGAGTCAGGCTTCTGCCTTTGATATAGTCTCTTTTTTTTTTTTTTTTTAAGTGTTTCTCCTACTAATAGTAGTCTTGTCTTTTCATGCTTTTATATGATTTTCCATGCCATCCATTATTATTGGAATACCTTTCTAAAATTTGGACAAAAAAACCTGAAGCATACTGGGATTGCATAAGCTAAACAGATTAGAATAACTATTCAGTTTAGGTTACATCTTTTTTTTTTTTTTTTTTTAATAACCATATTATTTAGTGAAGTATGGAAAATTGAATGGATTTCAGGATTGTGAACATGAAAGGGTCCGTCCAGTGGATCTTGTGCTGACATATGATGTGGATTTGAGTTGTTCTAATTCTGAGCATGTTTGCTAAGTTATAGAGAGCATTATATACCTGACAGAGGTGCTGTGAAGATTAATGTTTTGAGGAATACTTTGAAGATGTACAGTGGAGTCATAACCATGTGCTGTATCACAAAACCAGTCTATCTGAAAATATATAGTCTTCTATGGGAAGAGATTGCAGGAGGTGAATATATTTTTTTTTTTTCCTAGGAACTTGAACGAGAAATTACATTTCAGGGTGACAGCGCCATTTATTACTCATTCTATAAAGAACTGCTAAAGGCTCCTTCCTTTGAAAGAGGTACAAAACCCGTTTGTTTTATTAACCTTGAAAAGTCCTGTTCCGTTTGGAGAGAGTACAAAGCTCTTGCAGACTGGGGAGACTGATTTTATATTCTTCTATAGGTGTATCAGTCAGATTAATTATGAACTGCATGCTGACTTAACTTTTCAGTGCCTTTAAAAAAAAATACTTAACTATCCTGTATGCTAGCAGATTGCCTTTAATCAGTAGTCTGGAATAGGATTAGTATTACTCTCATATTGTCCCGTATGGAAGTTATTAGGTTTGCCTATGCTACATAGGGGATTTTCTGCCATGTAAACATAGTTGATCTTTAATTTGGTAATGGGGGATGGAAATGACTTTTTTCCATACTCTGTCAGAAGATGGAACGATTCCTGTCAAGAGTTGATCTGCTGTATCCTGTCCCTGCCAGAGATTTCTACTCCTGTCAGCTATGATGAACAGATGTTGATGACCACTGAGTGGTGGGGACAGAAACCAACAGGAAGGAGAACAAACTGGGTCGCAACAGTGTCTCCTCCTTTTGCCCTCCTGCTCTTTATCTGGCACCGGCTCTGGAGCTCACTGACCCTAGGTTCCTAAATCAGCAGAAAACTAAAGCAATGAAAAGAAGATGGAACACTTTTGTGCTAGTTCAGTGAGTTCAGAAAGGCCACCTGGGCTAGCATGGGGAAAAGGTGAGAACTCCCGGACAGAAGAGGGAGTGAACAGCCCTGTCTCTCAAAGGTCAGCTGCTGAATTAGTTCAGTCCCCTCATGAAACCTCATCTGAAGCCAGATAAACTTTGTAGGTATAGTTTTACTGGTTGAACAGTTTCCCAGCTGATGTGTAGTTCATCAGCAATATATGAGGTCTTTGGTACAGTCAGTTCCTCTTTATCTCTGGGGAGATTACCCATGGGGATAGATGGACTGCCTCATTCGGGCATGCTGCCTCTGCAAAGAGACAGATTCAGGTGTGTACCAGGTATTATGGGGGCACCCGGTTTTCAAAGGTATATCATAGCTGTGCTGAACCCAGTTATAAGTCCTGGTTTGGCTTGCAGAGAATGAGCTGCAGACCCCACGGCAAGATATGCTCAGGGCTGGAAACAGTAATCTTGTTTGGCTGTTGCATGTTGTCGGGGTTTTTGTTGGGTTTTTTTTCTCTAATTAGGATTATTTTTCCTCTTCCCTTTATTGTCCTAAGTAATGATGTCAGGTTTTTAATTATAGTATTTCAGAATGGTGTATCCTTCAAGTATGCCAGCTTCGATTTCATCTCAATTCCATACAAAGGCGTATTTTGTTAAATGACTGATTCTTAGAAGTCTCGGAAATGCAGGGCTGAAAAAGATGACAAGGCTACTGTATCTGCTGACCTCTTTGTGGAGACAGGTTTAATACATCCTGCTCATCCCTGTTAGATCTTTGTCTCACTTCTTAAGAACCTCCTGTGAAGGTGATCTGTAGGTAGCTGGTTCCAGGGCTGCATCAGTATGTTCCTGAAAAGGCTATGCTTCAGCTGATTAGTTTAGGGCCTTCTATTTAAAGGCTAGATCAAAAAAGGGTAATAGCTTTGTTGCTAAATCAGTAGGGTAGAATGGCATCTGGCACAGAAATTAGTCCTTTAAAATTAGGAGTGGTGAATCAGTTAGTATCTTTAATGGTCAAGTCTGTTTCCCCCTACCTTTGAGTGCACTTTCACCTCTTGTAAGAACAGCAATAGTTAGTGATTCAGAATGTTTTTTTATGTCTATAGGTGTTTATGAGTTGACACACAACAATAAGACGGTATCCCTGAAGACGATAAATGCCGTCCAGCAAATGACTTTGTACCCAGAGCTGATTGCCAGTGTTTTATATCAAGCATCTGGTAGCGAAGTATGTGCATTTCTCCTACTTTCTCTGCTTTCATTACGGTTGTGGATGTGTGTGTATGAGACTTTCTTTGCTGTATACAATAAATACATGCATTTTTTGTTGAATGGATTTAGCTAAGGCTCTCACCAGGTCTGGGTTCTCCTCAATTCTGATCAGTCTCTGGCATAAGATTTTGGGGTTTATATGCACTAAACTTTTCTGTCTGTTATTCTTTACATCCACAAACTGTGTAAAATTGTGGAGAGTATCTGTGCTATCCATTAAAAACAAGAAAGTTAGCTCCTTTGGAGTACAGAAGTCTGTTATAGTGGTACCTGTCTCTACCCATTCCTGAATACGTAAAATTGAAAAACACTTTTGTAGATAAAGCTTTTGTCTCTTTCTGCTCTACTTGGGCTTTGTTCTGCTTACACTGCATACTCGCGTCCCCTCTCATTTATCTTTTTAAAAATTATTTATTTATTTTATACATGCTTGTCTGTGTTTGGAACCATTTTAGCCACATCTTTACTTCTCTAAGTTCCTCCCCAATGTAATTTCTTCCAGTAGTCCTGTGAACTTTATATCTCACTGCAGTATAGATTTATTAGATCTGACACATGCAATGTTCATGCTAAAGCAAATACAAAAATCATGGCACTAGTGAGCTGAGTCCTGAAGTGTGCTCTTAATTCACACTGCTTTGTTTTTGCTGAACCCAAAATAAAAGCATGCTCCATATTTTTCTAGAATAGGGACTGTCTCTTACCTGTTTGTAAAGCACCTAGCACACTGTTAGCAGTATGCAAATAGTAAATAGTAATAATTTCCAGCTTCAGCTCAGTTGCCGCTATGTCTCTTCGTTTTTATTTGTAATTTCAGGAAGTTATTGAACCAGTGTATTTCTACATTGGTATAGTTTTTGGACTGCAGGGAATTTATGTGACTGCATTGTTTGTAACCAGTTGGGTTATGAGTGGGACTTGGCTGGCAGGAATGCTGACTGTAGCATGGTTCATTATTAACAGGTAAGAAAAACATCTTTATACAATCTAGTTTGTCAATAAGACATTTTCAAATATTAGAGCGGATTGAAATGCTTTCTATTAAACTTTGTGTTCTCATTGTGAGAGCAAGCTCTTTTGCTGAATAAAAAACATTTCCCAGAGATGCGCTGATTCTCGTGATGCATTTATTAATGGAAAGGGCTCCTGTTGTCCAAACCATCCACGCTGCCAGTTGAACTGACTTTATGTATGTGTGTGAATACAGGGATATTCTCACAGAATTCCATTTTGCAAAAACATTCCTCAGAAGGTTTTGGTTTTGTGCTGGTGAAGAATGAAAACAAAATTTCAAAGTTGCTGTAAAACAGAATTGCTCTCTGTGGCCAGCTCTAATTATTTTCATGGTTGTTCTGTTGCTTAGAAGGAAATGACCAAGTGCATTTTTTTTCTTGTAAAGAGTCTTTGATATGTTTTTTAATCTGCTTTTTTTAGGGGATTTTTGTGCAAAGTGAATCTTCTTAGACGATTCTGATTTCGAGATTTTTTTTACGTTAAAATGTTTCACAATTATAGGGAGCCTCATTTGGGCAATGAGAGCTTGTGTTCAGGTTCCTGGTTTGTCACCAAGTAGCTCTGGGGCTTTCTGTGAACTTGAGAGCACTTGAAAGAAAAGAGCTATGGAGGAGTAAAATGTTGGAGATATACCTTTAAAGTTGAACTGTTTGGAAGTGTCTTTTAGGAGTCTGAAGTCATCATGACCGAATCTGTGATTGGTAACTAAAAATACTGTTCATCAAGCTGGTGTGAACAGTGGAAAGTAGGGAAAATGGTGAATAAATCTGTATTTTTTCAACGGCAAAGAAGATTAAACACCGTTAACAAATTGAAAGGTCCAGTAGTTAAAAAAGCTCCAAATACGCTTCTGTAAGAGGCTTCAGAGGTAAAAATGAAAGGTGACGCTTTCAAATATCTAAATGATAAAGGAGCTTGAGGCTCCTTTTTAAAAGCATAGTAGACACAAAGAAGACTATGTACCTCTGAAACTGATGCTTTTGATCACATTTGAAAGTGTGACTTGTGCTTCTAAGTCACTTTAGCACTTTTTAAAACTTTCTTCTACAGCTCTAATTGTGCAGATACTATCAAGTCATTCCATGAGAAGACCCTGCTGCTGTTCTGGCCCATGCTCCCCATCCGTCTTTAATCTCTTGTTTTGCTGGGCAGAATTTTCCCTGTAAGACAGAGTATCTGCTGGTACTGCTGCTAAGAGGGAGCACTACTTTGGATTCTAAGTATGTTGTGCTCGGCTGCCTAAATCACTTATTTAAAACATATTGTGTGAGAACTGAAAGGAGTCTTTTCTGTCAGCTATGAGCTGATATTCATCACAATGTCAAAAGCTGCTGTTATGGCAGCGGTCCCCTGCCTATGGCCAAAGAAGGCTCTGTTGTCACGATGCAGGTTGGCAGAAGCAACGTGTGATGCGTCCAGCTCGCACGGTGTTGTGGTGGGTCAGAAAAGGCTGGAGGCAGATGCTTTTTGCCTTCAGTGCTATAAATGCCACCTAGTAAGGAGACCTGCTGAATAAATGAGTAAAGATGGGACCTTCCATGCTGATACTAAATTTGTGACCTGCATCAGCAGCAAAATTGTGTCAGTATTACTTTACACCTAATACAGGAATAGTTTGCTTGCAAGGCCACACTGATAACTATAAGTTAATTGATATTTTGGTTCTGTAAATCTTTTAATAATTTTGTTTGTCTGTACTTTATTCCAGGACAGATACAACAAGAATTGATCACTCCATACCATCAAGAGAAAATTGGGCTTTGCCATATTTTGCATGTCAAATAGCAGCTCTCACAGGCTATTTAAAAAAAAACCTAAATTGTTCTGCTGAGGTAAAGCAAAATTAATTTCTTAATAAAGAGTTGCTGGTAGAACTGTGCTCTAGAGTAGTTACCTCTGTTGCTATTGCCCCACTAGGCAGAAAACAGCAGATGTTTTGTTTGTTCTTTTCAAAACAGTCACTTGGATTTCACCTCCTCCTGCAGTTCTTGCAAAGCGACTCATGCCCTGCCCTGTTATGCCCCCATGAGGGTTCAGAGAGAACAATGATAATGGTAAAGCTCAATAGTAATGAGCTGTATGCTGTCTTTTTAAAATAAACTGTTGCAGAATTTTTCTCACTATATAAACTATTTTGTTGCTCTTCTTGTTGCTCGGAGAAGATGGTGGTAACTTCCTTTCCCTGTCTCTCTGTCAAAGATGTTCCTTCTGATTGGTTTTAAATGTTTTTGAATGTTTCAGTAATTACTTTCTGCCATCTGAGAACATGTTAAATATGTCTGAAGTCAGTATTTTAATTATTTCCTAAAAAAAAATCAATTTCCATAGTTCCTGTTTTAATGGCCACTCAGTTACTTAGTGACAGAGATGCATAGGTATGAAATTAATGCTTTTTTTGTTTTTATTTTTTTTCTCTAGAAGTTTTGTTACCTTTTGGTGAGTGCTTCAACGTATACCTTCATGATGATGTGGGAATACAGTCATTATCTCCTGTTTGTCCAGGCTGTTTCTCTTTTTCTGCTAGACAGCTTTGCCCTGGCACAGACAGAGAAGGTATTAGAAATCTTCAACCTACTGACAGTTGGGGTCTTAAATACAGCCTCAGAGGTGCCTGCCATACATACCGCTCAGGAGCTTCAAAGGGCACAGACTGAGGGATGACTTAAATGTCTTGCAGCCTGGGTCCAGCTGAAGTGCATGTCATGTCAACTGGAAGAATAAAATGGCCTTAAACTCGCTCTCTTTTGGCCTACTGTGTGTGGACAGCTTTCCTAACAAAAGGGTCAGAAGCTAAACAAAGCTTCTCAGACCTGAAACATCCTTGAAGAGATGAAGGAGTGATGAATGATAATCAGTCATGCATCCTTTTTGGCCTAGCTGCCTCTTCTTTTCTGTTCACAGTAGGATGGGGCTGACCAAAAACTGCTCAGTTGGCTCTGTGCAGTTAAGGGTTCATTTTCACCCTGAATGGCCTGCCATGTACTGGCTTAGTCAATAAACAGGCCAGACAGATGCTGAAGGCCAATTGATTTTTTCAGTGCAAGAAAGTATTTGAATTTATTCTGCAAAATGGTTCTTAGAAATGTTTCAACAGTAAGGCATTTTTACTCTGCCTGTTGCAGCGATATATATGCTACTTCATACGTGTGTCTTCTGGTTTTGTTAGATGTAACTTCCGTTTCAAACTGCATGCAATTCTAATTCATCACCTCTTCTTTCAATTGCATTTTTTTCCGTCCCTCAGCAGTGGAAAATGTTAGATCTATTTTAGTTCAAAGCAGGGTCCTTAAAATATAAGGGAGAAGATTTCTGTTTTGGTAAAAGTCTAAAGAATCAAGTATCAGGGCTTATAAGATTGTCAGTAACCGTCTGTGTATTCCTGAGACAGGTTAAATGAACAAGGTATTGTGAGGGCAAGGAAAGCGCATGTTTACAGTAGTCAGTATTCTCTTTCACACAAATTGTGTGTTTTCATACTGTTACGTTGTGGTTATTGCTTCATGCTGTATCACAGTGAGGTATTACAGAATGGGGAGACCTTGTACAATACTAGTACTTTTGGCATTTTTACAGAATTCTTGTGAAGTAATAGTGCACTAGTTACTGAGGCTAATCAGGATCGTTTTGTTGTGAAATGCTTCCCAGAGCTAAACAGTACGCTGCTAGATTCATGAGTTGGAGGGTAGAGATCCATGAACCCTGATTAACAGAGGAACGAAGCGAGCTATCTACTGCTCTAAAAAGCAAGACATATATCCACTCATTTTATTTTATTGTGTTGTATTTTGTTTCTTCAACAGGTTCATGAAGTATACAAAATCTACTTGTTTTCTCTCTTCTTGGGGTACCTTTTGCAGTTTGAAAATTCAGCCTTACTAGTGTCACCATTACTGAGTCTTGTAGTAGCTTTAATGCTGTCTAAATGCCTTCAGGTAACTAGACTCTTCTCTAACTCTGAGTGTAGTTTTTATTATTTAAACTGAACTGTAAATGATACGGCATCATTAAAATATTTTTTCAGATGAATATGAAAAAAGGTACATTTTTGTCAAGATTGCTGAAAATAATGTACATCTATTTGGTGCTTACAATAACAGTGACACTAAACTTCTTACTAAAGGTAAGATTCCTCTGTAAAAAGTTATTTTAGTTGCCAAAATCTGAATGGAAAGTTACAGATGTATCTTGGAAAAGTCTTTTGAAGTGTTGCTTATCTTTTTGATCTGAGAGTTCATAGCAAATTGGAGTACTAAAAGTTGAGTTATTTTGTATCTATATAAAAAGTGTTTGGCAAATGAAGTAGCTGGTTTTTGTTGGGGTTTTGGTCTTTTGGGTTGAGGTTAAAACATAGTATAGAAATACTCTTTAAATCACACTTTCGCTATTTCATAAATGTGGTTTTTGTTAGAACTTGGATGGCCTCTACAAACTGGTCTGAATATTAAAACAATATTCTTGTGTGTGGAGAAGACCTAGTAGCCAGGAACAGGTATGAGTAGTCTCAGGGTAGATGTTAATTTGCAGTTAAATTTCAACGAGAACATGGGAACAGAGATCTTCACTTAGTATAGGAGTCAGCTAGGAGCTGAGATTACACAATGGGATTTTAGCCTGACCTTGTAGTTTGATTAGCGTCTCCCTCTTGCTGGTTCTAGTTTTTTACATAAATTTGTTATGCTTTTATGCTATGTCTCAAACTCACCCTGGTTGTGTTAATTGATTTTTAAAAATAAAGAAGCTAGTGAACCCTAAAAAGTTTGAGAGAATGCTCAGATTGGATTTTTTTCTTGTGCCATTCAAACTGGGTAGCCTTGCTATATCTCCATGATAATAAAACCTAACCTTGAAAAATATGAGTTAAATTACATACACAGTACACAGAACTTTTGGCTGCTCAAACTATTTATGTGAAGATTACAAATGCTCATAACTTTTGCTAGGCTGCAGTCCTACTGTTTAGTGGAGCAAAACGCAATGTTCTTTGGCTTGCTTGGGTGTAAGTTACGTCTGTTTTTCATGATCCTTTTTACACTGCTCAGTAGTCTTTTGACAATTTATTGACAGCTTTTCACTTGCCCTCCTGTTGGGGTACACGAACAAAGTGAAGGGAATGGTATTCTTGTGGAAACTCTAAAGATAGATTTATTTAAATGAAGATTTACAATACTACACCAGTACCTTAATTGGAAAACTTAATCCACTTTGTTAGTTTTAACTAAGTCTTGAATAGTTGTTTGTTCCATGCCATTCTGTAATCTGAATGAAGTGACTGTGTGAAAGCTGCTTCCAGCACTGGATAAGATTTTTCTCTGCTAAATTAATTTTCAGATGTTTGTTCCTCATAAAGAAAATGAGCATTTGCTGAAGTTCATTGAAGTAAAACTTGGCTTAAACACAACTAAGTAAGTTTTTAAACTCTTTACACCTTCTAAGATATCCAAACTTCTGAAACTGTTCTGAGAAGTATAAAATTTCAGTGGCTTGTGAGAATTTTATAAAGGAGTTAGGGAAACACTTTCTATTTGTCACCTGGTTTTAAGATTTAATTTAAAAAAAGATTCATATACAGAATTTACTTAGGATTTTGAGGTTTCTCAGGCACCTTGATCTTTTTCATGCCTTGGGGTGAAAGCATTTCATAGATTTTTGTTTTCTTTTGACGTTGAAGAGCAAAAATTTTCTGTACCCTGTCTAGTGTTTTTAATAAGACTTGAACACAAAGATCATAGCATCATAGAATGGTTTAGTGTTGGAAAGGACCTTGAAGATCATCGAGTTCCAACCCCCCTACCATAGACAGGGACACCTCCCACTAGACCAGGTTGCCCAGGGTAAAGGTGGTGGTACTAATTTTTTTATAGCCTGCAAAAGAAAGGGCTCTGAAAAGAGTCATGAACTATTGATACTATCTCAAAACAGGGTTGGGTTGTGGGGTTTTATTTTTAGTTTTGTAAGAATAGCACCCCAAAAAAAACTTCTCTATGTTTTGGAAGAAATTAGGACAAGGGACAACTTAAAAGTGAGAAGGAATTGTTGTGACTCTAATAAAAACTGCTTACATCTCTAAAAGAGTTGAATGTTGGTCTACAAGAAGACATCACGGCTACAGATTTTCTGGAAAACTTCCAATGCAGTACTGATAAGGATGGAGACACCTTCTGGACCCAACTCAAGACTTGCAATTCTGGGCAGGAATCTGGCCTTCTGGGAACTGCATCTCCCTTACAAAACTACTTCACAACCTTTCAGGGGAAGAAGTGGAAAATGACATTACACATAACTGAAATTGTTGGGGAATTTTTGGAAGACAAGATGTAATGACATTGACTAAAATGCATTGCTTAACACACATACATGCACATTCTTAAATGTTTTGCAAGAAAAGAAAGGACTGCTTCTGGTCAGGATTTCAGTTTATTCAGGTACCAGGTATTATGGATTTTAATTTTTTTCACCCCGGGGACTTTCTACATGTTACTTTCCAGAATGTCAAACTCTGCAATGAAGCCAGTGATTGAGACAAACTGAGTGCAACTACGCCTAGAAAACTGAGTAACTGTGGGTTGGAATTATGTTTTGCAGCACAAGAGCTTCAAGATCTGTCTCTTAAGGCCAGTTTGGACATGCCCACCTGTTAATCTTTAAACTGATACTGTTTAATTGAAAGCGTTTCAGTTCTCTATTCTTCCCTTGGGGGAAAAGAAAAAGAAAAGAGGGAGGAAAACAAAACAAAATAAGACAAGAATGCATGCACGGGATCACATGCTGCAGCAATTCCAGTTGAGAATACACAATGATAGTGCTTCTTGGCAGAGTATATAGTCTTTCTGATCATTAATTGAGAAAGAAGAATGATTGAGTGCGTTCGGCTACAGAACTAGAATTTCAGCATTAAGGATTCTATTCTTGGCAGTGCCTCGGGCTTTTTTGTGATCTCAGATGACCACTTTCCCTTCTTCATCTCCCCGTTTGGAATGAGGACAAGCATACCTTCTCGCATCAATATCTCTAAAATCTTAATCCGCTGTGACAACAAAATGCTTTGTGGTCCCCATAATGGAGTTATATGGGAGGTTGGGTTTTTGTGATATAAAAGTGTTGTAGTCTGGTCTCTTCAGATCACAGATTCTTTTTTGGAAGATAAGCTTTTACTCTAAATTGCAAAGTGGTTTAAAATGGTTAAACCATAACTTCTCAAAGATTAATTTAAAATAGTTTCCTATTATATGAATAAGTTAAACTGTGATTGGTTGTGTGCTGGGTTGTTTTTTTTTTCTAATCTGTGGGGTATTGTTACTGTTTTTAATGCGATGTTTTTGCCTTACTAGGAATTTTACAATGAATTGGCTCCTTTGTCAAGAATCTCTTCAGGCACCCTCCCAAGACTTTTTTTTGCGACTAACACAGTCATCACTGTTGCCTTTCTATATTTTAGTATTAATTATCTGCCTTTTTTCTGTAACTCAGGTCATTTTTAGGAGAATTTGGTAAGTAATTTATTTATACTGAAAATTAAGTTAAAAAAAAGAGGTTCATGGATGTCTAAGTGAACACTCATGATATTTGTTGCTGCAAAGCTTGTTGCACCATTGAGCTTGCAGGGTGTGAGCACCAGTGGAAAGGCCCACCAGAGGCTCCTAAAGAAGGTTCTTTAGTGACAGGCTTCTTGAATATCCCTCCAGTCAGGACAGGGAGTTGTCATTGGTTTGTTTCCCCATAGGTGCAATTCCTGCAGAGCTCTGGCTAATGTTTTCTGATATGTTTATGTGTCTTAAGATACTTTGTCTGTTTTCCCCTTCCAACAGCAGTTATCTGATTATTGGTAGTGAATTTGTTTCTCTGTTTTGAGTTTGGGTTGGTTTGGGTTTTTTATAAGTTTACATAAAGGATGAGATGGGTGGAGTTGAGAGGATTTCAGATTTCTAATGCTTCACTGGTTTTGGGGGGTTTTTAAAACTCTTGTTTACTGTGATAAGGTCCATCAGCCTTTGCTGCTCAGAACAGCGCTGAAGTAAAGCTGACTCAATTATTTTTAGTTTCACAGTGATTCACAGTTCCCTTGAGAGAACTGCTAGTGGAGCTGTCTGTTTATAGACTAAGAATAGCAACACTGTAGATCCTAGTGTAACTTGTCTTGGAAACTCAATGGCTAGGAAATTATCTCTTCCTCCTAGAAGATGAATGGTGTAACTGCTCTGGTATTAGGGCAAATTTCTCGTTTGTCTGCAGCAAAAATCAATAGATTTTTTTCAAGGACCAAGACTCCTAATAGATAAAGACTATACTGCTATAAATGAAAATGTTTGTCAGGTTGGATGTGTGACAGTATATTCAAAACAATGAAGCAAACTTCTGTTTTTTTGCTAGTGGCTGAAATGGCTATTTCAGTGACTCTAGTATGTCCAACAGCTTTTTAAAGAAAAGCTTAAAACAAACCTCCCCCCTCATTTTTTTTTTTATTTTGAAGCAGTTAGTAATCTCAAATATTTTTCCATTTGTCATGAGGAAGTTTATTATAAAATTGTAACCTGAAATCACATCGTGGTAGAATAAAATGTTATCTATTGTGTGCCTTGCTATCTCATTTGTAGAAAGCATTTGTTGTAAGATTTTGGTTATGATTTTTATTTATAATATATTACTAGAATTTATAATAACATGACTAAAACCTGGTTTTGTTATCTTACTTTGTCATAAAAGGGTATACACATTCCATACACAATTCTCATCCTGCAGATTCCATAATTCTTCACCAAGCTACTGATATGAAGAAACTTAGTTAGAATGCATGTGCAGCACGATTCATCTAAATGTTCTCGGAGTGTGTATGCTCTTAAATTAGACTGTCTCTTGCTGCTGAATTACCTTAAAATAGGATTTATGATCATAGGTGGTGATCCCATTGTATTAATTCACAATCATTGCTCCAGAGAGGTTACAGTCTAAAACAAGGGACAGCGGGTACTGATAGATCATTGATGAAGTACAAAAAACAAATGAACAGTGCAACAATACTGTATGATATGATAGAGAATGATCTCAGTATACTGCTGACTTAACGGTCATAAAAGTATTTTTATTGGCAACTTTGCCTGAGATAATGTCTGAATTAAGTGATGTCTCATTTTCTCCAACTGCAGTGGTGAACCACTGAAAGAGACAGTTAAACTTGAGGATGGTCGAATTGGAGAGAGGCCAGAAATAGTTTATCATGTAATTCACACAATTTTACTTGGTTGTCTAGCGATGTGTTTGGAAGGGTAAGTCTGATTTTGATGTATCTCTTTTGAAAGCAACAGAGAGTTCCTAACTGGATGCAATACACCATTCACCCCTTTGAAATTCACCCCTTTTCTGAAATGTATTTGGCATATAGTGGTACTACTTAGTAGGGGAGAGAGCAAAGATAATTTTGACTCTAAATTGGATACTGGTATATGATGAATTGTGCTTGGGCTCTTCAGTGTTTTCTCCGAGCTTTAATGCAGCCAAAATCCAAGACATTAATTGAAGCAAATTTTTGTCACTTTCTTTATGATATTTAATTGTAATTTAAGGGTGCTGTAATTCTTTTAATATTGTGTTCTAGCAGGATCTTGTGTAGTGTTTTGATGAACAGTATGTTCTGGAATATTGGGACATGGAAGATTTCTTACGCATCTTCTTGTGTCTAGGCTAGCATGAAGTATAACTTTGCTTGGCATGTTAAAGAAGTAGCAAAACTATTTTCAAAGGTATTGTGTTAGTCCTGAAAGCTACAGAAGCTAATAATGTTTGGAAGACGTTAGTGTTCTAATCTTGGCTCTCAGCTAAATCAGCGTGAAGGTGGCAGACTTGTGTTTGTGTTACGCTCATCATCCTAAAATCTGAGTATTCACAAATGCTTAAAGTGAGCAGACTGTTGTGTTACCATGTAGTTGTCTTAAGTTGACGAGTCTATCCTTAAGAGGCAGACAATACCAGCAAATCATAAATTGCTTATTAAATATTTTCCTTTCCTTTCTTCAGGAACTCCTTTATAGTACAGTGTCTGTACAGCTTTGCTGAATAGCTGCTTTTTATCCTTGCTTGGCTGGAAAACCACAACAGCCAAGTGACTTTACTAGTCTCTTTGTTTTTCTTTCATCCTCCCCTGAACTCTGTGAAGGATTTTGTCATCTTTGACCTTGGATCTTGCTCCTACATCTTGCAGCAGATAATCAGGTGCCTGTTCTTCTGCTAGAGATTTCCTTGGTTTACCCTTCAGTGCCATCAAATTTGATCTCAGATTGCTTGAACATCCAGACTGTGTTTGACATATGAAAAAAATCTTAATGTTTTTATAAATAGCTTGAATACAGAGGCATGTGCAGAGTCCCAACTAAGTTATTGCAATGTTTTTCAGAACAAAATATCTATGGACGCCTTATGTTTGCATGCTTGCTGCATTTGGTGTGTGCTCTCCTGAACTTTGGATGACACTTTTCAAGTGGCTTCGGCTGAAAGCTGTGCACCCAATATTGCTGGTGAGTTGCTGTTGCCGGTGTCTTGGGAATTACAGCTAGCAAGCATATAACTTTTCAAACCGCTATTGATGAAGACCTATAGAAGAACCAACTAAAAGAACATGTAGTTTTATGAGCAGTGGATCTCATATAGTCTGTGTTTTCTCTGTCTTTCATTCTTAATATCACGCTTTCACTTGTTCTCTGGTACCTGGTGATAAAGTTGTGTTCACACTACAACCTTTCCTCATAAGAAGCAAGGCTGTCTTCATCTCTCTCTTTCACTCATCTGTTTAATTTCTTTTAACAGACCTTTGAGACCTCAAGCTCTCTGTCATATTTAGTTGAGATTGGCCAAGGTCACATGCTTTTTTCCTAAAAAAAAAGTGTGCGGGAGTAAAAGTACAGGCATGCAGGCAGGCATCAATATAAGCCTTGTTTCACTAGGAAACGAGGCTAAAAATGTGGTAGTTAGGTGTATTTAATTTCTGAGAGTAAAGCTGCTTCATAAAAAATGGTAAGTGGAATTACTTTGCGTAAGATTTGTTCATGTGCGGCCGTTATAGAGAAATGTTGCAATTGAAGATGAGCTTGTGCTGCAGTGCAAACAACTCCCCCGCTTCCAACCCTAGCTTTGTTCTTAATATGCCGAGAATTGCTTTGTGCAATTTTAGCAACTTTGTGCATTTGTTTTATTAACAAAATAAGGATAGGATATTACTTACCTTAATTTCAAGAGGCTTATAGGACTAAATATTTAGTACTTCACCAGAGATTCACTATGTCACTTCTGAAAATGCCATACTGTTATATCAGAAACGTTGACAGTGTTCTTCCAATCAAGGAGGGACAATATGTTCATGTACATGGTAAACACATTCCTTTATATACCTCATGATTACTACTGTATAGACCTGCTTTTTTACTATTACCAGAGTAGATGTGTTGATAGCTTATTATCAAGATAGTGCCTTGCGTGCATTCTTTACCAAATGTTTCCTGTACCACACAAGCTATTTTCTCCTTTTTGCAAAGCAAAAATTGTATCAGCTAGAATGATGGTGCACTGAAAAATGGGTTTCTGGGTTTTGCATGTCAATATTCTTAATCTGAACACAAGCATCAACAATGTCGGAGGTTTGAAATGCTTGTTTCCTACCTTTTTCCCTTTCTCAGATTATCTCATTGCAGTTGTATGGGAGGTGTTTACTTTTCTTCTGTTCCCTACATTGTGTGCACATTGCATCATTGTTATTTTGAGCAGTAATTAACCATCCCTAATATTTGACCCACGATAACTTCAGCATCAATAAGTTCTTCCATGCTAAATTAGGCACATTCTTGATGGTAGAAAACCGCAAAGTTTCACCTACTATCACTCTAAGGTTTCAGGCATAAATGTAGCCTACTTTATGAACAGAATCAACAAATAGTCCAAGGTTGGAGAACGGTCCATAATCTGTTTCTTTTAACATGTATTTTCTAGGCTCTTATTCTGAGTATGGCAGTTCCCACAATAATTGGATTCAGCTTGTGGAAAGAGGTAAAAAAAGTATCTTTATGTTTTCTATTTTGTAAGTAGGCACGATATGAGTCAACATGATGAGGAAATATAATGAAATACACTTGGTGAAATGAAATATATATGATGAAATAAAAGCTGTCATCCACTGAAAATATGTTTTGTTTTGTTTTTTTTTAAAAAAACTGTTTACATTTTTCAGTATGAGGTATTTGACAACTTAATTTGTAATGATTGCTTGTTGTAATTAAGAAGTGTTTAAATTTAAATGAAGACTTTATTATATTCAGCTGTTATGCTTTGGATGTATAAAAGTGACTCAACAAAGAAAATACTGCCAAATAAAAACTTGGGATATTGAAAACTGTGTTGTCCCAATCTTGGTTTTAGTGAGAGGGAGTGAGGTGAGATAGAAGTAAAATTATGGGAGGTCATACGCAAATAATCTGTTTGAAAAGTTTCCATCAAATTATAATGGAGTTAAATCTTTTGTGCAGAGCACCGTATAGAGGTATGTATGTCCTACAATACAGGGAAGAAAAGCCACATCCGTTCCCATGTTTCACATAAATACTTAGATCTTTATTGCAAGTCACAGACAAACTGGGGGAAAGATTATTTGGAAATTAGTTTTTCAATTTCCATAAGAGCAAAAAATATGGGAAATATCCCATAAAGTTTAAGTCTCTACTATACTGACATAGGTTCAAAATAGTAAGTTTGGATAGTTTTGTAAGAATTCAAATAATTATTTTTAAAAAAGGTATTCAAATATAAAAGCCAGTCTTGACCAACAGTATTTTAACAGATTTTGTAACATCTGTCTTATCATAGAAATTTTGGTTGCAGTGTAATCTGACTCTTTACACATATCTGCCAGAGCAATAGATACGCTCCTGAAAAAAGCTATGGTTGCTCAAAAGAGTTCTGAAATCTATTACAATAGAGGAAACTAGGTTAGTTGACCAAAGAATTCTTTTTCAGATTACTTTTTAATAAAAGCAATGTAGGAGTTTGGACTCTAGAGGGCTTCATCCATTGCAGATCCAGCTTTTGCTTTTGAGCAGCTTGCTCTCCAGGTTCATAACTCATCCCGGAGCTTGGAAACTTTGATTAATAGTAACAGGACAGTAAAATGCCTTGAGGCTCTTGGTCTGTTACCGTGGCTATAAATGGCTAAGTGTACAGCTCAGCATCTTTCTGCTTGGCTGCCTTCTGACTTAGTCTGGCATAGTCCCTCAACGCACTAGATTTTTCTAAGAGGTGTCATTGATAAGTGAAGCTGGTTCTCCTTCGGGTGGCAGTAGCGGTTTCTCTTTCTGTCATCTCCTGTTCTGGGGACAGTTCAGGCTTATCTGTAGCTTTCAGCCCTGATGTGAACATACAGCAGCTGTTCTTGTGCTACCCTAACATGTCTGGTTGTAGACTGCTATCACTTGACAGCTGAATTGTCCAGGTAATGGAGGTGGAAACTCCTCACTTAAAAGCAGGCTCTCGTTTCCAGTTGTCTCAAAGTAAGTTGTCCCTTTAGTTTGGCATAACCTGTAAACCTTATCCTTTTCAAAAGGAGCTGGCATCTAGTAGCCTTCACTTAGCATTTACAACAGCATAAACATGCTCCAGCCTCTCAAGGCTGCCCAGCTTCTAGTCATGTCTTCTTCAGATAAATGCTCAAAATGGCTCTAGGACTTGCAAAATGGCTGAATATGAGCCAGCAGTGCGCCCAGGTAGCCAAGAAGGCCAACAGCATCCTGGCTTGTATCAGAAATATCATGGCCTGCAGGACTAGGCAAGTGATTGTCCCCCTGTACTCGGCACTGGTGAAGCTCCACCTTGAATACCGTGTTCAGTTTTGGGCCCTTCACTACAAGACAGACAATGAGGTGCTGGAGCAAGTCCAGAGAAGGGCAATGAAGCTGGTGAGGGGTCTGGAGCACAAGTCTTATGAGGAGCAGCTGAGGGAACTGGGGTTGTTTAGCCTGGAGAAAAGGAGGCTGAGGGGAGACCTTATTGCTCTCTACAACTACCTGAAAGGAGGTTGTAGCGAGGTGGTTGTTGGTCTATTGTCCCAGGTAACAGGTGATAGGACAGTAAGAAATGGCCTCAAGTTGCGCCAGGGGAGGTTTAGATTGCATATTAGGAAAAGTCTTCATTGAAGGGGTTGTGAAGCATTGGAACGGGCTGCCCAGGGACGTGGTGGAGTCACCATCCCTGGCGGTATTTAAAAGACGTGTAGATGTGGTGCTGAGGGACATGGTTTAGCGGTAACTTGGCAGTGCTAGGTTAATGGTTGGACTCTGATCTTAAAGGTCTTTTCCAATCTAAATGATTCTGTGATTCTAAAATTGCGCATCTTAATAAAGGAAATGTTCCTTCACCCCCAGACCTGACAGGATAGGGAAGCTGTGGTGCAGACTTGCAATCTGGCTGACTTCCCAGAATGCCTCAATTTCCTAAATTTTTTTCAAGAGCATAAACTGAGATATCTCACTTCATACAGTATAGTGTACTTTCTTTCACAGCAGTCATTGAAGTAAAAGTCTGAGGAAAGTCCAGGGCAGATTATCCAGGTAATGCTCTTCCAGGAAATGCCTTCTCTCCTTTCCCACTTGCACAGCACTTTTCCATCAAGTCACAACAGTCCAACACCCCTCCATGCTCAAGCAGATTTACCATGAGAGATTTGTCAGCTTCTTGGTTCAGTGCCCTTATATGCATTTGCATATGAAAACCCGAACTATGGTTTTGATGCATTTAAGGCTAGTTAAAGTTGATGAATGTTGCTGCCACATAGTTTTTTGGGGTTTTTTTTCAATTTTTTTTTTTTATTACAAGTATTCTAATAAAATAGAGAGAGATGAGAACTTGTGTTTAACGTGCTTATTTTGGAGAAGCACATTAGTGCTCAGGGAAGTATATTTACTGTGTTTTGCAAAATACTCAAACAAAAATACCAATCAGGAGGGAAAACTCAGATGAAACCCATTTCTTTTCTGTTATTTAAGGCCTTAATGTAATGAGATTATCTATAGATTATTGTTTTTAACTCCAAGTAACCAAAAATATGTTTCCATCAGTTTTTCCCTAGGATAATGACAGAACTTTCAGAAATACAAGAATTCTATGATCCTGATACAGTAGAACTCATGACATGGATAAAGTAAGTGTGAAGTCCTACATTTCTATTTTACTTCTTTATGTCAGGGTATTTTTATCTCAGCATTTCGTAGAGCTACCTGTATGAATCTGAGTTTTCCCTTGCTAAGTCATTACATGATGTAGGGGGAGATGGGACAAGAAATGTGTATTTAAAGTTTGGTATTATTCCCATGGAAAAAATCAAGAATTTATCATTGATTACAAGAGGAAAAGATTGTGAAGCATGCAAGCAAATCATATCTATTATCATTACTAGCCCTAATTTCCAAATAAAGGTAGACATCTTAGTACGTGGTTCTTCACACTAACTTCTTAGTAGATTAGAGCATTCATGTTGATTGTAATTCCATGGGGGACAGAAACACTGAAATTTTTGTGTGTATGGGCCAGTAAAATGAAAGGCCTGAACATGAGGATTTAGAGACCTCAGTCAAGAAACATGCAGTGTAACATGTATGATTCAAACTTCCCCCTTGCCTAGAAGGCTGGAAAGGTTCTTATCTGGCTGGCTAGGCGGGGCATAGCAAATACTGGCTTATGCTACATAGTTCATACTGAGACATATACATAGCTAATTCTGAGTCAAGTTATTTTCACAGATATATTTTTCTTCTCACCAAAAGTTTCAGGTTTTGGCCTCATTCAATATGAATTTGAACTATGTCATTAGGAACCGCATGTCTCTGAAAGTTAGATCCTGTCTGTTTAGATAACTAACTTACCTTTAACTGTATTTTTTTAGAAGATTATTTTCTGTATTTATGTAGTCTTTAATGTCAACCTGTTCATCTTCAGAAAAGACAAGGCTGGTAATTATGGTGTTCCAGCCAATTTCTTCTTTCTGTTAATAGTGGTGTATGTTGTTTGTCACTGCTGTAGCTCTTCAAGGCAGCAAGTGGAATAATGCCAAGTACGTAATGGCTTTTGCATTAGTCTGCATATATTACACTTCAAGTACATAATTAATCATGGTGAATTGCATTGAGATTCACTCAGCTAAGAGCGATTTTACTACCCTTATTTGTAGCAGCTGTTCATATTTTTAATGGAAATAAGGATTTCTTTTTTTCTTAAGGATATATTTAGATGTCCATATTGGAATTTTAATTGAATGTCATTATTACAGTATATTTTCCTAAAATTTTCTCTCTAATAAAATGAATTTATTTTGAATTTTCTCTGAGCGAAAAGTTGCCCAAAGTCTGCAATAAAGTGTGACAATGACTGTTTTCTTGCACTAATGGAGGAATACGAACAGTCAAAAGTTTAAACCAAACCCAGAAACATGAGTGTAGATGTTGTTCTGCAACATGAGACTATTTACTCATAGATGGTTAAATAAATGGTCCTAGAGATCAAATGAAAATAATCACAAATCTTTCCCTTACAAGATAACATCATGTTGTTTCTTCTACCTACCCTCCCTCCAAGCTTGTTCTGTCACGAGTCAGCAGCCATTCAAAAAAGCAATAGTGTGATGCATCTCAGGACCTCTGTGAATGGTGCTCCATGGATTGCAAGGGAGGAGGACAACAGCCGTCAGCCCTTGCCCCAGCAGGGGACCTGCCTTACAAGCTCCATATTGCTGCAGGTCTGAGCTTTTCATGGCAAGGAAACTACTGCCACTGCAGCATTAACACCAATTGTAATTAGACCCCCAATAGCACCTTCATGCACTCCAACTCATACTGTAGCACTTTAAAAGACTCACGGTGTTTAAAATTAAAAACGTTGTTTTGGGAAATGCATCCTGTACTGAGATGTGTATGTTGATGTTGCTTTTGCAGACGACAGGCTCCTGTGGCTGCTGTGTTTGCAGGCAGCCCACAGTTAATGGGTGTGATTAAGCTTTGTACCGGATGGATGGTGTCAAGCTTGCCTTTATATAATGATGATGATCTTCTAAAAAGAAATGAAAATGTGAGTGTCCAATTCCATAAATGTGTGTGTGTTATCAGTGATTTATAGACTGTTCTATCATGTAAGACTGGAGTGCCTGATTGAGATGTGTGGGAGTACTGTAAATGTTAATGCTCCAAAGAAGATGACCTTGTAACATTCCTCATGACACACACATTTACATTGCTCTTCTGTGCCCCCCAGGCCACCTGGCAATGCAAATTATTCGTTTGGTGTCATTCCAACTACATGTGAGCAGCATTTCAAATACTGTGACCCCAAAATATTTAATTTATCACTGATTCTTGCACTGCATGAACATGTTTTCTTAATTTATAGATATATCAGATCTATTCAAAGAGGTCAGCAGAGGATATTTATAAGATACTGACATCTTACAAAGCCAATTTTCTGATTATTGAAGATTCAATTTGCAATGAAGTGGGACCTGTAAGAGGATGTAGAGTTAAAGATCTATTGGATGTTGCTAATGGTCATGTAAGTAACAGTAAGAAAAAATGAATGTTTGAATGCATAAGTAAGTAATTTTAAAAGAAATCTTCTTATAATGCTGATCTTATTTTTATGATTGTAATTGACATATAGGCAAAGACTCATAAATTTTAAGTCATCGGTTAGATTTTGTTTTGTCTTTCTTCTACACATGTAATCTTAACCCATACTAGTCTTTAACTGCCCTAATCCCTTCTAATACATCCGTGTCTAGCTGTGCTGCTTTTCTGCCAATCATTAAATACCAATTAAATATATATAAATGTTTAAGACTGTAACACCTGAAGAGGTTGTTACAAAAGCAGTAGAGCCCTGCATCACAGGGCATTCTTTACTGGCTTTAAAGATGAAATTTTAAAATGGATAAACTTAATTCTTCTAAAACTCTGCCTGGGATGAGGACCAGCCTTCCATTCAATTCAGTACAGCCTTTTTGGTACTGGTGAGGTTACATGTTTCTTCGGTTCAGCCTTCCAGATAGGTTAGCACCCCAAGAGGTAGTTTAAGCCACAGATGGTTGAAAGTTTGGTTCAATAAACTCTAGAGTTCTGAAGATACCCATGAATGCTACTTCAGTCATTGCCATGCTGTGTCTGTTCTGAATGCTGATGGAGTTGCTCTTGCTGTTGAAGTAGGGAATGGGATGGGGTTTACGAAGTGATCTTATTACCACTTGCTCATCTGCTTCCTGTGAATCCAGCGGAAGTTTTGACTCTATAAAGGCAGGAGCGGCTGTAAACTCACTTAGGGTTTGGTTGCTTATGCTCAGGTCACCAGGAGAGGAGTCGTCACCAGTTACTTCTAAGCAATCACAGGTTAGCTTCATTTAGTTGGTTTCCTGACTAAGAAAAAGGACTTAATCATCTGTTTGACATTACAGCCTGTTGTGTATTAACTATACCAAGTTAATCCTTGGTTTGAATGCTCTTTTTTTTTTTTATATAAATGGGGAGGATACATATGTTGCTTGTATATAGTCTTACATTCCATTCTTGGGGAAAAATCCAAGGTGTTCATCTGTGTTATGTATTTTATAAGCTCTGCTTTTGATGATACACATTTCAAAAGAACTTGTAATGCAAGCATTTCATTTCTGTAGTTGCTTTCATTTGGGGGAGTAATTGTAGGGGTGATATGTTTTTAGGGAAGTACTCTTTAATTTCCTCAGGAATCTACAAATGGTGTCAGTTTCACTTTTAGGTTTCCTGGCCAATTTATCCATGGAGGATATTGTCTTCTGTTTTTCTATTAATGTCCTTACCATTGCTGAAATCTATGCTTTTTCTTTGTCATGCTGCTAAAATGATGTATGCCGTGATTATTCCATGTTGTAACCAATACACTCTACTGTAACAGAGTGTGTGTGTATGAATAACGTCCATCATTGATAATTGACACATGTTATATCTCAGTTTCTTCTCAGATCTGTTTTTGCATGAGTTAGTTCCTGTTCCCTCTTCACACTTGGGATGTCAGCTGGAACAATTAACCACAATTTCAGGATTCCATTCCCTCATACCCCTGCATCTCTCATCTCCATGCTTCCTGCATGCTTCTCTTTTGCACATAAAAGAGTATCATCCTAACTTCAGCAGCACAGTTTTACTGCCGGGTTTCTAAGTTCTTGTTTGATTTGTATATCAGAATGAGTTTCTTCCTCCTTTCGTTCCCAACACCCAGTTATTCTAAGGTGGTTATTCACCAGTTATTCACCAGTTCATCCTAAGGAACACTTCCCAGTACTTTTCAGAGCAGCTGTTGCTTTGTGATGATAATTCTAATTAAAGGCAGGGGGGAACTTCAAAAGACAGTATCCAATGCAAGGAATCTGTCTTTGATAAGTGCCACACACCACACTGTCAGTACACTATTTTCGTGTAATTAGGATTGTCAGAGTGGCAAGGGATATCCTATTAATAGTGGACAGATTAAGAAGGGGAAAAGAAGATTCATGATGAGAGTTTAAGTTAAAATCTGTTCTGCTGAATGTCTGTAATCTAAATCAAAATAACGAAACCATTGGTATATACATGTAAATATGGACAACTGAGCATTCAATATTTTTAGAAAAGTGGTTGGCTAGTAATGAACATCACTTATGCTTCCTGTCTGTGGCTGAGTCTGTACTGGATTGGATGCTAAAAATGGTAGCTGTAGAAAAAATACTGGAATGGCCAACAGGAAAAAAAGCAATTTTTTTTTTCAGAAAGTTGACATAGTTTCTTTCTGAAAGTTGATGTAGTGTGTTTTCTCAGGAAGATTTGAAACAAAACTCTCAGGTTGCTTGCTAACAAAAATTGTCTAGGTCATATTGAAAAAGTATCAAGACTTTCCAAATTAGTGGAAGCTAGTGCATATGCAGTTGGAGACTGCAGCATTTACTTATTCCCGAAGTAAGTGAGACAGTGGACAGGCTGTTATGCTGTTGACAGGTCTATGAATGTGTTTTCCAGATTGCTGTGTTGAAGAAGTTAACTATTACTTTCTAGCTTGGACTAAGTCCTGTAGTCCTAGTCTGATATCTTGTTTCTGACACTGGCTGAGTGCATATGATTATGGATAGGGCAAGACAAATGTTCTCCAGCAGTCTGTTGCTGAAGGACTGTAGCTCAGGGGAAATGTCTCTGTGTTTGGTAGCCACCAAGAGATTTTTCTCCATGAATTCGTCCTACCACCTTTTTTTAAACACATGTAAGCTGGTGGTGGCAGAAGGAGTAGTGAAGGTATTTCTTTAAGGGTATCAGATAGTAGATGCTAAAACGCACAAGCAATTTGCTTCCACGTCAATTGGTTGGAATTTATAGGGTGATACGTGTGTGTGTCTTCAGTCTTCATTAGGTATGTTAAACTTACTTGGCCTGGAAAAGGTAATTGAGAATTTCCTTCCCTCCGTAGGTGGTATGCTTTGTGCAGGTCAGGTTTGAAGTACCGGGTAAATGGGGCATGTGGATAATTTCTGCTGCCATTGTTCTTTTATTGTATGAATAAAGTACACTGGTTTTAATGTCTGCTATCCTGACAAAGGTATTAATTCGCCAAGGCTGTTTTAGATGGTTAAACAAATTATAGGGGAATACATTTTCAACTTACTGGAATTGTACAGTATGGAAATTCAATGTATATTGTAAATGAAACTTACAGAATATGGAAGTAAATTAAATGTACTGAATTATGTTCTGTAACGACTTATCTTCAGTATTTTAATTAGATCTTCTTTTCTGACAGGTGGTTTGTGAGGAAGGTGACAGTTATGCCTACTCAAAATATGGACGGTTTTGTCATGAAATCAAAATGAACTATTCTCCATATGTGAATTATTTTACTCGAGTATACTGGAATAGATCCTACTTTGTATATAGAATCAACACTGTGATATCCTTCCAGTCGTGAAAAAGCATGCAAGCTTCTTTCTGAGGATTGATTGTGAATGAAATTCAGTTCGAAAAGTTCCTTTTGATCAAGAAAGTTATTTTTGCAGATACATGTGCGCACGTGCAGTGTATTGACAACTTTATTTTACCAAACTGGAATTCTTTGAACTACAGATCAACGGACACAGATACCATCCTTGAAGGAAACAAGAAAAATACGTCAATTTTTACTGTCTCTACAAAGTGTGACAGTCTTCCATGTTTTTGCATTTTTCTTCCCATTATAAATCATCTTAATCTTCATGTAAATGAGATTTCTAACTTTAGTGTTAGAGAGCTGATGTGGGTAGACTTCAGTAAATGCAGAAAAATAATTTGAAGAGCTCACTTAAGTCACATAGCTTTCATTTTCTAGCAGGAAAGCAATCGATATCCCGAGTCTTTTCAAGTAAGTGTTTGGGTGCTTTGGTTTTTTGTTGTTTTAATTCTTCTTGTCTTCCACTGTCAACATTTCTATGTTTATCAAACACACATTCATACATCCTATGTGTAGTTATAGTGTTTGTATAAATCAAATAAGGAAGATTTCATTTAAACAACACTTCCATAGTTCAAGGCACTGATCTCTACGTCGTTAGAGACACGTTGGTGGAAGTGCTTGGACTTAGACCTGGCAGTAGGAGTTGACAAGGTCAGATCTTCAGTTTGGAAAGAACTTGTCTTCAGGATTTTTCCATGCTTAAATGTATACGTGTGTATGTGTACGTGTGTCTTAGCAGCCATCAGAACGGGCCAGTATACAACAGTATGCCATACTTGTTTTTAGACAAGTGTAGCAGGACAACTAGGTTTGCTACTGAGACTTTTGCACGTCTGTTTCACCCCCTCTGTGTGTGTGCTGGTATATATGTGTGTGTGTATGGGGAGGGATGGGTGATATTCATTTCATTCAACTTACTATGTGATAGTTATATTAAGATAGTGCCATAACTGTAATTTACAACACCGTAATCACTACCATTAATAAATAATGGTACAGTTGTTCGTAGCTATTTTTATATCAATTATGCAACTACACTGAGATCTTTGAAAATTTGGGAAAGTACTCTGCAACCTTGCTTCCCTCTACAATTTGTCTTCCTTATATGACCCCCTTTGCCTCTACAACTATTTTTTTTTTAAATTATCTGTTTATCCTGTTTGTTGCTGGCTGATACATTTCCAAAAGAATGAATGATGCTTTAATTCCAACTCTGGGCCTAACCCTGGTGTTGTGAATGGAAATTCCAATAAAAGGTAGTGGTAACTTTGCTTACATAGGTGTAGCTGGACAAAAAGCCAGGATGTAGGTTTTGGAAGAGGTTATTCCTCCATTAGGAGTTACCTGTCGTTATGGATTCTTGTAACACGTGGCCCAGAGACCAGTCTGTCAGGCACGTGGGAATGATTCTTTGGAGCCCAGATGTCTTTAATGAAGGATCTGGCATAGTAAGATGAACCTTCAACTGAAAAATCTGCAAACCATTCTGCAAATGAAGGATGCAAAGTGATCATTACCACACTTGTTGGTAAAATGCAAACTCAGAGATTTTCACTCTGAAATTATTAGGAACTACAGCATGTTGGTGTATATGTGTGATTCCTATCTGCTCTATGCAGATATGTTTGCTTACTTTACACTAACAGGTAGTGCTGAGATTTTTTTAAAACCTATTATCACTATTGTAGTGATTTAAAAGAAAAAAGCTTTATTGTAAAAGTCAACTTGTCTGTAATCTGTTTTTTTTTACTTTCAGTTATATTTTTAGGTGTATGAGTCTTGACAAGATGTTAAATTATGCATTTTATTTGAAACCAATGTTCAGATAAATCCATCGTATATACTGGATATGATCATTGAGAGAAACGTTTCAGTGTAACTGAGTTACAAGTTAAAAGTAAATATCCTTTCTGGGGATACAGTCACTGTGTTGAGGGTAGTGTGTATGTGTGTCTCTGGCCAAGTGCAGTCTGCATCTATTTGCTTATGCACAAGTGTGTGTGTTTTACTGCACTGGACTCTTTCAGACTTTTCAGTTACCATATAACAACAGAAGCTAGTGTATTAACTTGAGCTATGGCAAGCCTGCAGGAACGTTCTGTGTATGTGCTAGCATGGATGTAGATGTAATATTTGGAAGTCAGTTTAGAGTTCCTTATACAATTTAAGTTTGTATTACTGTCAAGGAATTATATGTCTGTGTGTCAGTCATTTACCTGCCTGAAGTTAATCATTCATGAATACCATTTCATAACAGCAATAAGGCATTCCAGGTAGCAAACTTCAGGGTTACAACTGCACTTGGGTGGATGAAGTCGCACAGCTTACGGCTTCATGCCTTAGACTGCCATGCCAAGATGCAATATTTAACTATCCTTCACTGCCTGTTGTGTTCTACTGCAATGCTGTATGTATGCGTTACCACGTAGAACGTAGTTTGAATAGTTACATGTAGAGCACACGTTAAGAAAAACACAAATGAGGCCATCCGTACATCTGAAGAAAACAATCTGGTAGCACGTTGGCCTTTATACATGTTTAAATGAACATGTTGAACTTTATTTGAACTGTGACATAGTTGTTATTATTAGTTTTGTCATAGTTTTAAAGATGTATTCTTGATACTTCACTTGATTCTGCTTTAGGAGAATCATTTAAGATTTTTACCTTGCTTTTTATATTAGAGAAAATTGTATTGCAGCACCATTGGCACAGCAGCCTTAAGTAACAGAAGGAGCCTTTTATGTGGGAGAGACATTGCTGTTGTTCCAGTAAAAAGGCATCATTTTTAAAATGAGGGCCTGGAAAAATCATATCTTACAAAGAAAATTATAAGCTTGAATTTCTTATCCAGCTATGGATTAGCAAAAATATTATTATCTATTCTAATCTCCACCTTCTGTGTAAAAGAAACAGCAAGTTTCACGATATCTCTCAGAAGGACAATAGTAGTGCATAATTACGTCGGACTTGTACACACAACCCTAGCTTGGTTTTCAGCCAGGTCACAGGTTTAACTCCCTGAAAGGGCTGGGGGAACGTTTTGCAAATTTTGATCTGTTTTGCTGTAGATGTTGCAATTCAGTTGAAACATGTGCCTTGCAAGCTTTTATTAAACAAACAAACAAACAAACTCAGTTTGTGTTTCTTTTTGTGAAGATTTTCTTTTTTTTTAATTCCTGTCCCTCTGACTCTTAGAGCTTCCATTGTGTCTTGATACCGCATCCTCCGAGGATGCTTGTGTAGTAAGTGGTGCAGCTAGGATGTCTGCCAGCCACCTAACAGCTGTTCACTGCGAAGAATGAGAGTTTGCACAGCAATTTGTGTTGCTGTTTTGCTGGCTGATTTCCTCCTTCACATTTCCAATTTCTGATACGCTTGATCTTAGTAAATGCAAAAAAATTGCTTTGAAAAAATAAATAATATAAATAATATAGTGTTTTCAGGCACTCACCCGTTACCATTAGACTTGTGGATTAAAGTTTAATCAAGCCACAGCTATAGTTTTGTCTTAATCTTAAAAAAAACCAACCCTTTCACATCCTGAATTACCACATGCTTGAACCCAGATGATAGATTTGCCGGGAGATATTTGAGACTAATTAAGTAAAGGCATTTCAGAATATAAGCTTCTCTTCATATTATTTTAAAAAATGATGGGTTTATTTCTTCCGAAGTAAACGGAAATACAATTTAATACACTACAATCTTAAATACAATTTCCTTTGTGCTGAGGTAAGGAGGAGATTACACAAATATGGAAGAAAGAGGGCCAAAAGGTTTAACGGGCATTGAAAATTCTTCAAACTGTTTGCTCTGGTGGCATTACTGTTTACTGAAAGGTTGAAGTTTAGGGACCAAATCTTGTTCTTACCACCTTATTTTTACTAAGTCATCTGCAAATGTCCAAATCTTGTGACCCTTCATCAGCGTTCCCGCGCAAGTCACACGAATAGGAGCTGCGAGGTCAGGTGGTAGGGATTGTAAGCTGTCATCAAAACTCTTCTTGATGACTGCTGTTAACTACGTATAACCTATCCTTTAACCAAAAATCTAGCAGGAGAAAGCATAGGCTGTTTGTGTGACTGCGTGGGCATGCGTGTTGTATTTGCATTTAGAGATGTCTGTTTTACTGTTGTGATTTGGAGATGTAATGAGTAGCTTCTGGTATTCCTAATGGTGGCTGAGTCTGTAAATCCCCTGTATATTGATGGGCAGGTGGGTTCTAGAGTACTGTGGTATTAGAGATGAAAAAAAGGCTGAGTTTATTCCAGCACAAGCAATAGCTAATGTGAAATCATACCTCAACATAAATCTGTGTAATCATGCCTTTAGTACTCTTTTTAAAACTTAACGTTAGGGAAAAAAAAAGTGAAAATTCTAAACCACACAGTGCGTGCTATTTTAGTAATCATTTCTACTTCATCCATACATCTAAAAAGAACTATTGCCATTATGTTGCCGCACTCTTACTATGCCAAATGCAGGGCTAGCGATGCCTAAAGGTCTTCGGAATTGTTTGGTACCTCAACTAGATGTTTAAATGTGTAATTAATGTGGCAATGTTTTCGATTTCAGCGTAGTTAAATGTATATAATTCTGCCTTTCAAGTGATGTTTAAGGTTACCTATTTATTTGCTGGAAAAGAGGTGGGTGTTTAATGCCTTTCAAAGTTTCAAGCTCTGTTACTTCAGTTATGCAGAAGAATTATTGGTGGTGTTTTGCTTGTTAAGGGTGACATTGAGCAGTAGTGTGTATGGCACATGGACGTATCTATATGCAGGTATGTAATAACAAATCTGAGGAATCCAGTTCCTTTTATCCTGTTTGTTGTCTTGGACAGTTTTTTATCTAAATAATGTATACATAGTAAATATTTTTTTCTTGTGACAAACTTTTTCTGGGGAAAAAAAAAAAAAAAGAAAAAAATGTAATAAAAGCCAAGTCCAGAAAGTATGTATTGTTTGGGACACAAACCATTTTATGCTTTTTTTTGAGAAGTCTGATACCCTTCCACAAAAAACATGTAGTTCATAATGAATTAACCTTCTTCCTTTGCTGTGGTAATAAAATGATTTTTGTATTCTGTTGTATTATTTGCATATGCAGTTTTCAGTCAAATGAAGACTGTACAGCATAGCTCAAATATCTGTCTTAACAGGGCAGCCTAAATAAACGCTCTTATGGCTCATGAGGGTTAGCAGCCTGCTCAGACTGGAGCCGTATGTTGTGCTGACTGTGACCGCCTGTTGAGACATGCTGGTATGAGGATGAGCGGCAAAATATGAGGTGCTTCATGTGGAGTTATTGGATTCTGACTTTCTGCCTAAAGATCCTCCTGCAGCAATGTATTGGGTTTGCGTGGCAAGGGTTTGGTAGCCGGGGGGGGGCTACAGGGGTGGCTTCTGTGAGAAGCTGCTAGAAGCTTCCCCAGTGTCTGATGGAGCCAGTGGCAGCTGGCTCCAAGATGGATCTGCTGCTGGCCGAGGCCAAGCGCATCAGCGACCATGGTAGCGCCTCTGCGATAATGTATTTTTAAGAAGGGGAAAAAACCCAACCCAACAGCGACTGTAGCTGGAGAGAGGAGTGAGAATATGTGGGAGAAACAACTCTTCAGCCACCCAGGTCAGCAACGAAGGAGGGGGAAGAGGTGTTCCAGGTGCCAGAACAGAGATTCCCCTGCAACCCATGGTGAAGACCATGGTGAGGCAGGCTGTCCCCCTGCAGCCCATGGAGGTTAACGGTGGAGCAGATACCGTGGAAGACCCCACGCCAGAGCAGGTACGTGCCCGAAGGAAACTGTGACCGTGTGAGAAGCCCACGCTGGAGCAGGCTCCTGGCAGGACCTGTGACCCCACGGAGAGGAGCCCAGGCTGGAGGAGGTTTGCTGGCAGGACTTGTGACCCCATGGGGGACCCATGCTCGAGCAGTCTGTTCCTAAAGGACTGCACCCCATGGAAAGGACCCACACTGGAGCAGTTCGTGAAGAACTTTAGCCCATGGGAAGGACTCAGCTCATGGAGGACTGTCTCCTGTGGGAGAGACCCCACACTGGAGCAGGGGAAGATCGTGAGGAGGAAGGAGCAGCAGAGACAACGTGTGATAAACTGTCCTCAACCCCCATTCCCCGACCCCTGTGCCACTCAGGGGAGGAAGTGGAGAATTCGGGAGTGAAGTTGAGCCTGGGAAGGATGGAGGGGTGTGAGGAAGGTGTTTGAAGATTTGGGTTTTGTTTCTCATTATCCTGCTCTGATTTGATTGATAGTAAATTAAACTAATTTCCCCGAGTCTGTTTTGCCTGTGAAGGTAATTGCTGAGTGATCTCCCTGTTCTTATCTCGACCTACGAGCCTTTCGTTATATTTACTCTCCCCTGTCCAGCTCAGGAGGGGACTGATAGCATGGCTTTACTGGCCACTGGGTGGGCAGCCAGGGTCAACCCCACACCAGCCAGATGCTTACTGAGATTTTTTTTTTTTTAATCAACGAATGTTATCTGTGGTGAATTTTTACAGATCATGATTACATATATTGGACCCTTCTATAATTTTATGAGATATTATTAGTAGGAGTGAAATCTTTGAATGCAGACTACTTTGTGATAATTTACCATGTAATGATATGAAAACCTTGAGATTATTTTCGTTAAAGTCTAAAGAAGATGGAAATACACAATGAAGTGCTGCTCCAAAAATCGATCATAAACCACCTAAGAACTATGGATTTATGTCTTCAGTTCTTAATGGTTCTGAACTTGAACAATTCATCAGCCTGCTTCCTTTTAGACCAGTCAGGAAGCAAGCTTAATCTTCTTAAAAAAAGATGAAATGTGCTGATGGTGGAGTATTCAAGTTTATTCATGAATTCTTCAAGCACCCAGGCTTCGTGATTTCTTAGCTGAAAGAGGAAGGGAGCTTCCTGGCACCATGAACTTTATGTTGATGTTTGTGTGCAATTCCACGTCTTTATCCAAAACCGAGTGTGGTTACCAGCTGTGAAATACGGAATATTCTATTATGTATAATAGAATTTATATTTATATGTGTATATAAATAGGTGTATATAAAAATGTGTATGTGCGTGTGTGTCTGTATGTGTGTGTATATCTTTATCAAATATCTATTCTGGTTAGAATCAGTGTTTGAGAGGTGTTAGGTAAAATTACTGTTGGTTTGGGTTTTCTTTCCCCCTAAATGATAGCTCTGTAATTTGTTTCTGGGACCTAGTTTCCCTGATTTCCCAATTTTTACTGTGACCCAGATTAGCACACTTCAGTTCCTGTGTGCTTCCAGACTGCTTAGGTAACAAATGCGATAGACATTTTTAATAGTAATTGAGATGAGATGCATATCATTATGAATTAAGTTGCATATCTCGAATATACACACGTAAAGCAATACAGAGTATTACGGAACTATTCAGTAGGTTGTAACACACCAGCAGCATATACGTTTACCTTCAGAATTTTGAGAAGCTTTACAATGCCTTGGAATTTCTTCTCGTTTCAAAGCTTTGACTATAATTTCTGCTGTCAAGCCCTGACTCCTGATGGTGCTGTACTCACTAGATATAGAAAGACCGAAACCATGTTTGACTGGGTTTTTTTTATACTGCTGCAATAAATACCAGCAGATTCTGTGCGATGAGGATGAATATAAAATGATCCCCTAAACCATCCTCCCCTCTGAAGAAAGCTGACAAAGGCCAGGCAAGACTGTGGCCGCCTTCTCTCTGCAGCATCGTGTCACGCTGTCCGAGCGCAGCAGCTGTGCTCTCCCCGGAGTAACTGTTGGATGCTGGAAAGAGCACGTGTGGTTTCCTTGGATGTTCTAACTTCAGCTCTGGACAATAATACAAAATCACTGCTACAGAAGTGATTGACCTGTTTATGCAATTTTTAGAAAGGCATATTAAAATCAAGTATTGTTTTCATGTCATCATGAAAACCTATTTCTGAAACACACATTAGCAGTGTAATTTCTATCGATTTCTACATTATTAACACCTGGATAAATGCTGCTGCTTTTTTATTTCTTCTCTTCCCCTCCCCCCTCAGTTTGGCCCATTTTATGGCGATCTGGGCTGTAGTCTGAACTGGTCGTTGCATTCTAGGGACTTGCCCACCCCAGCTGCGAGAGAGGGCCAGAGGAAGGCTGTTGGGTTTGCTGATCGCTTGGCCTCAGAATAGCAATTCTTAGATTTTAGCGGTTGCAATTCACAGTCCTCAGTTCACTGGGTAAGATTTTCTAGAGAAGACTCCTAAAAATAAATTGCACTATGATCATTTGGCAACGGATGCTGGCAGTGTCCTGAAGATTTCTAAGGAGCTTATTTAATTAATTTTTTTTTCATTTCTTCTCCAAGAGCCATCTCCGCTGTCCTTACCCAGGTTGCCTCTTGGATTGACGCTCTACCAGTGATTTCTGCTTCAGTTCCACAGGAAGAGTCAAGTTCCTTTGGAAAAGGTGGCTACATGGAAAGAGCCATACCATTTCCTTGGCAGTGTCCTGAGAAGGAAATGAGGTTACTCCAAGAAAGGCCACTCTTGTAGCATTCCAATATATACCGTACATACATATATAATACAGTTTTTGTGAATTCCTTGCTCTTCCTCTAACTGTTTAGCCGCCTGTTGATCCCTGATGGGCACGTAGAGTCAACTGTGAACAGTGGACATTTTTTTCCTGCTTTTCGATGTAGTGACTGGGACAGAATGTCACCCACTGACCCCAGAGAGACCCAAAGGCAAGCCTTTAGCTTCCCCAGACCCCATCAGCTGAACCGGAGCGCCCTCCCCACCCCTCAATTCCAGAAGAAAAAATGGTTTTCGTTGAAAAGACTGATGGATACGTTTAGTCTTTTCATCAATACTATCATAGTTCCAACAAAATAATGCAGTTTGGTCCTTCTGCTATAGCTTGAAAAAAACGTCTGAACAGGTAAAAAACTTTTACCATTTCAAAACAGGTATTTAATGTGTATACAACTGCCTGACACCAGTAAGAGAAGTATTCCAGCCGTGCCTGGCTGGGATGCAGTCACGTAATTTTACAGCTGGTAACCACAGTCAAGTGCACCTCAAGTGTGTTTGCATCTCTTTACATTGTAGGGTAGGATGCGTGTCCACAAATCAATATAGATTTGTTTTGTCATTGTACCGGTTTTGTGCCACTGGGTGTTGGAAGTAACACAGCTGTGCTCGTGAGAAGTATCCATGGTGGCGAGGTTGTCGCTGGTTCCGCCGTGTAAGGTGCACCCTAACTTCCATCAATGGGAGTTATGTGCAGCAAAAACCTAAGTTTACACCACAAAAATGATGTGTTAACAAGCGTATTAACGATACATGGGTTCATATGTGTGAGGGAGTACTGCGAATAAATCCCAGCTCGTGTCTTGACAGGCTGTAGACAAAACTGTATGTTTCTAAAAGTACACGTGTGAATATAAGAGACTAGAAAGGGCAGCGCATCTTGTAGTGTACGTTCAGATCGAGCACTTGATTTTGAGAGGATTTAATTGGTTTGTTGAGAGTTTGTGTAAGGCCAGTAGGACGCATGGCATTTCAGAAGCGGGTATGTTGCGCTGTATCTCAGTACTGATCTAAACATCCTAAACTCAACGCTCCGTCGGGTGGTCTGCCTGACTCAATAAGTGTCCTAAGTTAATGAGCTTTCTAGTGCCTTTGTGAGGTAGGGAATTATTCACATTTTATTTTTACATAGGGCAGAAAGAGTAAAGATAACACACTCAAAGCTTGCTACAGAACATTAACCGTGGATGGATCTTGATGGTTACTTTCCTGTTGTTACTGGTAAACCATTACTTAAAAATATTTGGGTTTATTTTTTGCCTCCCCAGCCTGAGATCTCACATCCTGCCGAATTTTAGAAATTATCATCCCTTCACCTTCTTAGGGTAAAAATAAAGGCTGGCAGGTTGTAATAACGTGATGTGATGATGCAGTCATCACCTCTCCTTAAAACTGGCAATTCCCCAGGTGGCAGAGGTGCAGATTTTGCAGTTGGTTGTCACCTTTGACAGTTGTCCGTAATATTTGACTGAAGCTGATTGAAATGGTTTCTGGCTTTCTTGAGCAAAGCTTCACTTCCAGCCTAGATATGTTATCACCGAAGTTACAACGCCCCCGCCTTGCTAACAGCCTTCTACTAAAACTAGCAACCCCGTGTTCAAAACAGCAAGAGGGAGTATTACTAATTGAAAAAAAAAAAAAATATTGACACAGTTTGACCAGCTGGATGCGGAGGCTCAGCGCAAGGCTGTTCCTCAGCTGTTGTTACCATCACTATGTGAGGGGAGATATTGTTGTTCCTGTCTGTCAGCGGGGATGGAAGACGCTGCTGGGACTTGCGCTTGGTTTGAGGAGCAGTGGCATTGGAGCGGCCTGGCTTGGATTTACGCCTCCATTGATGACGTTATAACCAGTGCAATGATTCCCGCGCCCAGATGGTTTTGCGCGTGTTCAGCATTGTGCTCGCCTAGCTCGGAAGGACCATTTCAGTACTGCTCTCAAGGGCATTGCACGCTATTCGTTTCCTAAATGTATTTCACCCAAAGACTGACATTGTAAATGCGATAATTGGGGCTATTGTTCATGTGTTATGCTGAGACATGTTTTGCTCTTCCCACTTCTGCCAAAAATGTATCTTCCCCGAAGGAGCAGCAACTTGTATATGCACTCCTGAGAGGCCACACTTTCAAGACGACCCCAGTTCACATCTGAAAAATATGTCTCCTTGGTCACAACTATTTTTCAACGCTTCAAGTATCCCAAGACCCTCTCACCTTTATGCAATAGCGTTTTTCCCTCTGTTTCTTTTACCGGTTGCTCTTTTAGCTTGGCTGGAGTTTTTCACACATGCTCAGGAGGTTGCCCGTGTTCCCCGAAGTCGCCCCCCCACCCCGGGCTGCCACTGCTCCTCCTTCTCTGTCAGCGG
>NW_009650064.1:6369972-6434333 GCF_000708025.1 Charadrius vociferus | reverse complement strand
GAGCTGCCGGCCCCAGCTGGGTTTGGTGGCGTGGGGATATGTTGGGTCTTCTCCGGTACCGAGAGAAGCTTTCGCCTCCTGCCTTTGAAGGAACGGATGAAACATGTGGACGATGGTGGAGTTTTTGGTTGCTGATGTGTTGTAAGGAATTCCTGTCACAGCAGGTTCACTTCTGTAGGACCGGAGGGATGTGCTCGTGGTTAACATGCAGTTAAAGGGGGAGCACATCACAACAGACAGCTTGTCTTTTAGCGGGGCGGGGGGAAGTTGCCAGAGAGCTTCTTCTCTTCACTGTGGTCCTCAGTGACCTGGGACAGGAGAGGTGACATGGCCCTGGGAGTGCGCGCTTACAGACCTGCAGCCGCAGCCCCACTGCCCTCGGAGATCCTTCTGCGATGCTTTGCTGAGCGCCCTGAAATGATGCTGGAAGTCAGCTACAGCAGTGGCAGGGCAGCGCACGGGAAGGGAGAGAAGCCATTGCAAAATGGGTGCTGATGAGGTTAGGACAAGCAAAAAATAAAAGCGATCTGAATCTGGAATCCTCAGAGTTGGAGTACAGAAGTAAATGCAGATATCATTATAGCACTGCGTAAATCCTCTATACATCAACAGCCTCTATATTGTATATGGTTCTCCTAATAACACAGTGAAGAGAATGGTTAGACTTGTTAAACTTCTTAAACCCTGTTAAGCTTGAGTTGCGTTATGGCTACAAGAGCTGTCCTTTCCATGTGTTACTTTCATCTTATTCAGAGTAAGTTTTATAGTATGTTTGTAACTACAGCTCACCTCTCTGATAACATTACTGGTTATCGTTTACTTGGGGCTTGGTATTATTTTTTTCCTTAGATGTTTATGGCTTCAGTATAGAGGGAATATTTATAGTTTTCGGTAAATGTTTTTTACAGCATAATGCTCAGGAAACGCGAAACATAGAGCTGGGAGGAAAACAAATGTATTGGAGCATGCTGGGGGCCATGATCTTTACCATTGTGTGCAACCTGAGAATCCCAGAGCCGCCTGCCTGAGAAACGTATTCTTGCAGGAATGGGCTGTGTTGTGCAAGTGAGAAACATTTAACATAATAAAAATGGCGCACAGTGTTTCTAGGTACTAACTTTAAGCAAATCACTTGATGCTGAAAGTAGAACTTTTCATCCAAGCTAAAGATGGAGTTGGAAAGATGACACGTTGCTTGACCGTCTTGCTTATTTATAATGAAAGCAAATAACCTTGTGAGCAGTGTTGTACAAATGATTAGTCGTGTTGTCCTCTCCAATCTGGTGCTGCACAGCGTGTTTTTACCACTGTCTATGCACTGATAATGTATTGACAAGAGATGAGCCTCAGGGAGAAAGGAATTCGATGATCAAGTGGGACAAGGTCATTTAGACACTCCTTTAAGCTACTTTGAAAATCAAAACTATCCCATAACGTTGTACAGTAATGAACTTGGGATCTTTTTCTGGCTACTTATTTTACAGGAAGATGATGAAACATTGGGAGGCTTTCAGCGTCCATTTTTTATCTGAAGAAACCTGGGGCAGTGCCTAAAGTGGAACAGAATTAACTTTGGTCTGTTCCTCATTTCTCCTCGTGCCTCTTACTAAATATAATTAACAGTGGGTCACATAGTAATCAATATTATGGAACATGTGCCAAACTTTTAATTCTCTCATTAATTGAAAAACAAAACTATTGGACCCTTATTAATTGTCGTCTCTTATGTAGAAGTTGTGAATGGAAGTAAGCGCTTCTCCAGTGAAGCGTGTGTTTGGGGGTTTTGGTTTTTTTTCAAGAAAATCAAAGCTTTTTTGGCACTTATAAAAAAAATAATAAACAAGGAGGTCAGATAGTAACTTAGAGCACTGTTGCTTGCAGCTGTAGTCCTAGGAAGACGAGGTATTCATGTACACAGTTGAAATACTGAAATAAACTGAGCATAGAGTACAATAACCTTCTGAATCCTACCTGTTGCTGAGTAGCACTCATTGCAGTGATGTGTATGGGGCTGCTGTCTGTTCTGTGGGGACACTGTAGCGGGCGCTGTGAAAATACAGTTCTTCTCCCATTGAATGTACACTTGGTACCTGGACTGTGCATTGCAAAGAGGTTCGCACAACTTCTGTGAATTGTATTGTTTACCTACATGGAGCAGTTGGCATCTCCTTTAGGAATCTGGCAGGTCGCCCCCGTCTGTCAAAGCCTTGCTATTCTGGGCTCTGCATAGACATGGTGGTGGGATTGGGACCTGCAGTACAGACAGGGCTCTTACACAAAGACATGAGCTACAAACCTGCCATTTCCTCATCCAGATTTTCTTTCAGGACATTTAACATCCTGGAAACGCTGACTGCACCGTCAGAAGAGTGCGTAGCCTGAGCGTGGAAGGGCTGGGGGTGGTGGGGAAGGATCGTAGCTCCCTTCCCCTTCCAAGTCGGCCTCTGTTCATGCACACCCGCAAGCACCTCCAAGCACCTCCGTAGGTTCTCATGCTCATTGCCGACTTACACGGGGTGGGATGTGTACAGTTACACAACTGTTTCCTCTTCCTCCACCTTTCTGATGCTGGTGTACGCCATGTAGAAGCCATTTAGGATGTTACCATGTTTCAAAAAGTGAAGGAACACAATTTATTACCGCTGTTTTTTGACTCTAGCAGACTTTCAGCTCTATTTTATTTTGTTCTTTTTTTAATCTTAAGAGCACGCCACAAAGGTCTTACAGAGCACACGCTGCGTTGGCTTGGAACAGTGAGACCCTCTGGGTGATTTCCATGCTACTGTAGATACAGCCCACATGCTATCAAACTGAAAACACCCGTGGCAAGAAGTCACTCCATAATCTACAAAGGTTCCTTTTCTTTAACAACAAGAGACTCAAAAAAAAGCACAAGATGACAAGTCTCTCCCTCTCCCTTATGTCTGCAGTGCTCTGCAGAGTAAGTCTGACGCTAGTAACCCTTTAAATGTGGGATGCCTCAAGACATCGAAGTCAGGTAAACCCCAGCAGTTAGTTTATGACTGAAATGAATAAAACAGTTGCAAGGCTGTTCGGTATTTTCGTGTTTTGGAAGTGAGATGGATCTCTCGTCCCCTGTTCTCTTTAAGGTGGGATAACAACTATTTACTGCTGTAACTGAATTCCCAGGCGATAGATCTTAAATCTGCCTGAGGAGGCTGTAGCGTAATGCTGTTCCTCAGGTGTAGTGTCTTATGGCAGAATATGATCAGTGTTGAACCCTTGTGACTCACTGGAAGAAAACTACATTTTAAAAAGGCATCTGTCAAATCTTGCAATTCCTGAAAATACAGCCTAGACTGCACATGGAAAGATTACGTGGTTTGAGTCCCTTGCACTTTCTTAAAAAACTTCCACCAGAGTGCCTACTGGGAAGGGAAAACCTCTCCATCCACATAACACAGCTTCTGTAAAAAACTAACAAGTAATCCATAGATATTGCTGGCTATGATTTCAAATCGAGATACAGCTTAGTTGTTTTCTTTTTGTTTTCTTTTTTTTTTTTTTTATGGAGCCAGAAATCACCCATTGCTTCCTGGCACCCCCTGACATTTTTAGAACAAAATAAATCTGACTCCAGAAACAGAAATCTGACCTGGCAATGGGGTTTGGAAGTCATACTATATGCTGCTTTGGGTTCCCTCCCCCCCCAGTATCAGACTGATTAAAACCATCTGTGGATACCATTGCTATGCCTTAAAATTCAGGTGCCGACAGAGAAAAAGGTTGCTTCACTTAAACCGTGAAAGCATTTTAATGACCAGGGATCATTAGACAAAACAGCAAGCTCCACGATGAAGGTTATTGTGTTACCCTGTCTGTGTGTATCTTTGGAAGAATCTTACTGTAAAAAGAATGATGTAAAAATATGTAATGACCTGGAGGCAAAAAATAAGTGGTGAGAATATCTGACAAGGTCTATAGCTGAGAAACCAACAAAAAGCTTAAAAACAGAAGAGGTAAATGTAAAGTGTACAAGTATTCTTAGTGAGGTACCTAAGAAGCTATTTCAATGATAAGAAAGCCTTTATCATAACAAGTTGAAGAGAAAAGCAATAGGAGACCTTCCAAGTGGAATATTCAGCCCTTTATTCTTAATGTTAACATCTTAAATCCTTTTATACAGCCTATGATTTAGTATTTCTGAGTTTTCACTGTATTAAAACAGCAGGAAGGCATTATAAAATCTGTTTTAGACCCAGATCAAAGCTGCACCGTGCCAGAAATATCCCTGCATGCTCTCAGTGTTGTCTCACACTCTAAGAGCACTGTGCCGGTGCGCGGCAGGGTTTAATTTTTGTGTACCGGCAGGAGTGGGCTGATCTGAAAGGTGCCTTTTCACACCTGCATCACACATGGGAGGCCCCAAATTCATGTATACCGTGTTTGCACAGGCAGTTTGTTCAGATAAGCATCCCTAGGCAGACGTGCGTGTAGCCTTCTCGTTTGGGGAAGACGACTCTGGAGTGGAATTGAACTTGCCGCCGTTCATATGTTTCTGACGGGTTTTGAAAGCTGTTCTTGCTGGAGAGTGGTGCTGGCTTCTCAGCAAGCATTGGAGTTCCCTTGCTAAAGCGTCAGCCCCTGGCTACTGCATAACTCATCAGTGCTGGAGCTTTAGTTTGAGCAGTGAGGTTGGCATGCCAGCGGAAACTGTCCAAAATTTAAGAGAAAGTTAAGCAGAAAGTTAAAGAAAAGCCTTAAAAAGTTTGAACTTTGGAAACAGGCTGATGGAAAGGACTTGGGATTCTGCTCCTGTAACTATATGCTTTTCCCTCTTTTGTGCATGACTGATGGAAGGACCTAAAGGTGGCATTGGTGACTGGAGAGTAAGGAGTGGTTTGTGCATACGGATGGTGGTTTAGTTGCTTTACATCAGACGGGGTGGCTGAGCTTTTGCCTGAGTAAACAAACACTATACATATGGAATAGACATCTGTTTCGTGAGAGAGAAGTAGCAAAGCGGTGAGGGATATGTCTGTGGAAGGGGAAGAGGATCTGTTAAGAAATTTAGCATATAAGGAGAACTGGAAGGTCGGCTATCAGCTCTACCTTTTCATTTCTCACACCACAGCACAGGAGCCGGCACACTGCTCCTCTGGGGGCTGCCGCTCTCGTTAAGCCAAATGCCCCTCTACATGCTGCGGTCCGCCTTTACCAGAGGCACGTGTTGCTGGGTTTCAGGGGTAGCTCTTACAGTTGCATCCAATGGTGCTAACAAGAGATGTTGCTGCAACTTTTTCTGGCATCTCTTCATCCATATAAAACACGCTGCTGAAAAAAAACCCTGTTATTTTGCTGGTGATGGTAACTTTTGAAGTGTTTGGAAAGAAGTTCATACACTCAAAGTATGTTCACAGGAACAGCTCTTACGGTGTAAAGCCTCAGCAAGCAACTTTTTGTTTTAACACTGTTTGAACCAACCTCAAGAAGAGACTGACATGTTAAAGGACAATGCTGACAGAAGAACAAATGCCTATAGTTTTCTGCAGAAGGACTGGGGCTGGAAGTGAGATGATTTCTAACCACTGGAGCATCTGGGTTCTGCCTCTCAGGAAGAGGATCTTTTATGCCCCACACAGACAACTTGAAACTTAATCAGTGCCACTTTAATGAGGCAGATCAGGTGCTGTGTTGCATTGGACAGCAGGAAGGCAGAGACAGCGGTTTGGGAACTTGTCCTGTCGTAGGTGCCTTGAAGGATGTTGGATTTCTGGTATGATGATGACATGCAGCACTTAGCTTTTCCAAAATGCAGGTCGCTCAGTAGACGAGCCGTGATGAAGTTCAATGATGTTTACGTTCATGCTGCCCTTATAAAAATGTTCATGAACCCTACTAGAATTTGTGATATACGTTTTGAGCCTCTTCATTGTTGGCAGACAAGAGACTGTGCAGATAATTTCACTTCAGTGGTGTAAGTACAGCCTTTTTTCTGTTACCGGGGTGTGCTGCGCCACACAACTGTCTGTATCGTTTCATCTGCCATGTGAAATATTGACGAGAGTGAGGAAGGTGGAAGTCGTGAGAGGTGGAAAGAAAACCAAAGAACACGCCTCTCCTTCCTGTCAACCAGAAAAGCTGAATGATCTTCAAATTGAAGCAACTTTTAAATGCCAAGGTAGCAGCTGTGTCTCAGAGCACTTTCCTTCTTTAAAAAAAAAAAAAAAAAAGAAATAAAATCCCCCAAATGTCCTCTGTGCCGCTGGCTCCTCAGCTCTTCTTACTATGTCAGCATGGTCTGGTGGCTGAACAGACTTGCCGATGTGCCTGCAAATAATTACAGGTTGTATGGGATTTAATAGCGTCTTTTAATGGCGATTAGTAGGCTGTTAACATGGCAAGCTGTAGTAAAAAACTTGTTTTATGAAGAATCCTATCATCTGGAAGCTTTTGAGATCCTGTACCTAATTGTGCTTCCCACCTTCTCTGCGGTACTGTGAAGGGTTTCTAATCCTCCCGGTTGTATGGTAATGGGCAAGTGTTGGCAGATACAGTAGATTTAAGGCTTGAGGCGAAGATGCTACTTCTGTAATCTCAGGTCTGGCAGTGCTTCAGAGCCTCCCTCGAAACAAAAAAAAACCCAACACTGAAACATTTTTAAATGAGGATGACACCACATTCAGGCTTTAAAGACTAGGGCAGGGTGATGTGGTAGGAGAAAATATACGATGGCTTTTGCAGTCCTGTTCCTGTATCTGCCTGAAGGTTTTCTTGTGATGTACAGACATCGGCCTGTGGAGATGTCCTTGCTGCCCAACAAATGCCATAGGTGTCTCAGATACTCGGTGTGATGGAGATACTTGCTGTAGCTTTGCATTCACACAGAAAGTGGAAAAATTGGCTGAAGATTTGTCTTCAGTGCCCATGTATGCAGTAGCACCCACAATTGCCTTTTCGCTCTGATGGTCCCGCTGGATAAGTCTACAGGTAGTCCTGAGGGAAGCGAGACCTTGCCTCCTAAAATTGGAGAGGTGATGTATGAATAGAAAACGTGTCCAAGTGCTTATATATACTAAGAAATATGTAATGAAAATAATGCAAAAAGCAATCTCTGCAGGCTGATGTGTTGAGCTTGCTGGCTGTGATTAACCAAGGAGGGAAAACTGAAACCCTCCGACGTAGCTTTAGACGAGGCGGTCAGTACTGACACGTTGCCCAGCTGCTCTGTGGCTGTGGGCTGTTCATCCACAAGCTAATGTCGTGGTTTGTGGGCTTCCAAGGGAGGAGAGAGACCTACTTCTGTAACTGGCATAGTGAGGCTATTACCCTGCCTTCAAGACATGGCCCTCTCTAGGTAGTCCAACAGGGTCCAGCCAGTGCGCTAGCACGTTACAAGGGGATATCATACCCCTGAACGTGGTCTCCAAACCTTAGGAGTATTTGTGAGAAACTAAATCTGTTAATTAACAGAAACTTCACCCTGCAGAATCTCTCATCAGTGTTTGGGGTGGAGCTGACCCATCATTTTCATGACAGCAGACTAGCTGCTCTAAAACTGCTTCCGTGCGCCTTTCCTTAAGGGGGTTGGAGAAAAGACATTCATAAAATTAAAGGCTTTCGTTCTGGAGGGGTGACCTGTGCTGTGAAGGCCCTCTCTGCTGTGAGAGCCCCTACTCACCCCCACGCTTCTCCCAGTAGGGATGACAGCATGGTAGCTGGTGCAGACACATGAACATCGTAGGTGTTGCTGACCAGACTGCTCATAGAGACCAAGTAAAAGCTGCTTTCTCTTTTCCTTTCCCTCAGTGAGTACCTTAATTTGGGGTGCCCATCTTCTGGCCAGCTGCTGACTTTCGTAAAGCTTGTAGGAAGAAATTGGCCACTGGATTCAAAAGCCACTTGGGCAGGAGAAAGGGTGCACAGCAGACAGCACAATGTAAATATCACTTCTTTAGGCTAAAAGGCATTTCTAAAAGTGATGATGAACTTTGGTTAAAGGTTAATTACTGCTAGAAGACATTTTGTTGGAAGTTTAAATAACCCCAAGTAGATTATTCCTATGTATACTTTAGTTTTGGGGAAATTTCTGAAAGACACAAAAATACACGTGGAAGACTTTTCATGAGGTATGTCCATATGTATTTTAATTTTATTTCAGATTCACTACTTTTCTACAGTGTTTGTATGATACTGTGTGGTGGAAGAGGACTGGGTTGCAGGTGCTTTGAGGACAGGGAAGTGTAAGAGTTAGTTTATGAAATACTTCACAGAGTGATCCAATCTCACCTGATCCTCAGGTAGTACTGGAGTACATGTGACTGACCATAACTACAAAACAAAGACTGGAATGTTCAAAAGCAGCTTGAATTTTAAAAATCTTTGTCATTAGCCAAGGATAATGATCGGAAACTGTGGCACCAGTGCATCTTGCAACCATAAGGCACCTAACTATGAAAAGGGCTGATGAACTGGCAGTTATGATTTGTGAGGTGGTTTATGTGAACCTGTCTTGCAAAATCTGAGTGAGAAAAGGGAAAAGTGCTTGAAAGCAAAAAAAGAACCCCCCCCAAATCCCCAAGAAAAATACCAACCAAAACCAAGGAGATATTTGCATCTAATATCATGCTGGTACGAGATGACAATGAGGAGAATTAGTTGTCTATAACTTTTGAGGGGTATAAAAGGTGCTCCTCGGTGCTTCAGCCATCACATCTGTGGTTTAAATAGGTCAGCTGGGTGGTTTCACCCTGTTTCTAGCCCTGTTGACTTGCAGAGGTGTCAGTGATGACAGCCGGGGGCTTTTTCTCTGGTCTCCCTGAAGAGCAGGAGGCTTTGTCTCCCTGTCCTCTTTGCTGGAGCCTCATCAAGGGGATGGGGCTGCTAGCTAAGGGAAAAAAGTGTTTGTCCTTGTCGGTGGCTTATCTTTAAATCACTCAGTGTTGGGGAGGAGGTGTGAAGTGTAATATCCTTTAACTCTCAGGATTAGTTTCCCATTAGTCTTGTGTTTTCTCTTCTCTTCTTGCACAAATCCCCTTTGTTTTCCTTCCCTTGATCTTTCCTGAGGCACCTCAGATCAGTCATACATTTGGGAGATTGGAGCGTCAGCTGCACGTTGTAACCCCTGGTGACTGTAACACTAAACATTAAAAAAAATATAAAAGTTTATTGTTGCAAGCAGAGAGTCTGGTCTCTGCTACAGGTCTCGGAAATAAGTGGTGGTTCCCCCATCTTCTGGTTGAAGGGCAGCATTAATGCCTCGTGCTCTGTCGGCGGTGTTCACTGGGACGGATGCTGCCTGCCCTCAGGTTTTGTGCAAGCTGCTGCCACCGAACACTTCACCCTGCGGCCCCCATACCTGCCCTGTTTGCAGGGGGCTCTGGAACCTGAAGGCAACTTAAGCCTGAATAAATAAGTCCTCTTTTTTTTTTTTTCCTTTTTGCTTCTACCAAAATGCACTGATCTTTTGATAGTCTTCAGTATATGCAATTAAATCTTTTTAAGAGAATTACTCTTGTAAATTGTAATTTAGAAGGAAAATTGCAATTTTATAGGACAAGCATTTATAGGACTTCTATGACAAGTTGTATATATACACAAGGCATTTTCTATCTCAAGTATAGGTTTGTATGATATCTGAGATAGAAGTTTATTAACTTACTCAGTGCATGAGGTGTTTTCTGGCCATTACATTCTTTTTAATTTGAGGAAATACAGGTCATTTGAAACTAGCTTTGTGTTTCAATCCTGAAGATGACAAGAGCTTCTTAGCCGTGATAGTAACCGTTTCTCAGGTGTGGATTTCCTGGTGAGGGTTCAATAGTGAGCCAAAGCTCCTGTTGTCTTGCCCTCCCACTGAGGGGTAACAGTGTGGCCTGACAGCACAATGAGGGGCTGTGTAGGCATCCCGCCTCCATGTCCTATTTCAAGCTGGGTACTTCAGAAATGTCTTTGCATACCATGCTGTCTCTTTTACATTCAAATGATTCGTTTTGCCAGAGGGGATATAAGCAAAATATAAACTACCATTTTTTATACACATTTTTTACACACATTTTTTACTTCTCAGCTTTCCAACATTGGTCCTGTCAAACCCACATCAGTCAGTGCAGCTCTAATCATCTTGGGAAAAGAAAATTACTTCTATCACATTTCCTCCTTCCCTTAAGGGAGGAAAATAAATTATTAAAAGAACATGGAATTGATGCAAGCTTGCAAGAATAACTACTTGCAGTTCAAAATCCTTTTCTAGTTCTTTCTTCACTTTCATGCTCTTGTCCAAGGATGGTACAGGTGTATCTGCTCTGATCTGCTGAAGTGTGTCTAGCCCTCAAAGACAGAAAGTTAGCAGCTCTTCCTTGCACTTGCTACACCCTAACCCTTTTACTTAGGTTCCTCTTGGCTAGTGGTTGGTTGACGTCCCTTTCATGCCATCCCTGACATCCCTTTCTTACATGTAAACAAGGGGTAGAGCTGAAGCCTTGAGGATACACTGGTATTTCAAGCAAAACCTGCCCCTTAATATTCTCTTCTAGATTGATCATACCAAGACTCTTTTTCAAATGTGTGGTGCAGAGGCTGGGTGTTTCATCCTGTTGACAGTCTTGTTTCACAGGCTATAGAGCCCGGTTTCCTGATTATTTCCTTCCTTTCAGTGGATGATTCATATTGACAAAATGGGTGAGCCGTAACATCACTGGGGGATGTTGCGTTTTGATTTAATAGGATGCTGTGGTTGTGTCAGTGGAACAAAATAAAACACTATTGATTTCAGAGGCTTGATCTGTTAATGCCTTTGCAGTTATGACAGTTGAAAAACCAATGCATTGCTGGAAAAAAACTACTTTATTAAGACTATTTTTGTTTCACTGACTCGTTTCAAGTCAATGCAATAAATTTCCATAGTATTTGATTGCCATGTGTCTGTAGCACCTTAAAATCCTTGAGTTTCTCACACCTCAAGTCTGTGTAAAGAGGAGACAGCAACCAGAACAGAAATGTTCATACTCCTGAGTAGCGAAGGCTCAAAGTGCTGCTTCTGAACAGCTTTTCTTGAGGGATAGGGCAGAAGTGCTGTTTGACTGGACTCCAGTTAATCTCTGGTGCCTGTTCAACACTGCTTTTTTTTTTTTTTTAGAGTTTGGGTCTTGCTGCAACTTAGACCTAACCTTTATAACCATCTTTTTTTTTAATAGAATCATTTAAGTAGGAAAAGACCCTTAAGATCAAGTCCAACTGTTAACCTAACACTGCCAAGTCCACCATAAACCCATGTTCCTCAGCACCACATCCACACGTCTTTTAAATACCTTCAGGGATGGTGATTCCACCACTTCCCTGGGCAGCCTGTTCCAATGGTTGACAACCCTTTTGGTGAAAAAATTTTTCCTAATATCCAATGTAAACCTGCCCTGGCATAACTTGAGGCCAATTCCTCTTGTCCTATTACTTGTTGCTTGGGAGAAGAGACCAACACCCCGCCTCATGACTTCCATTCACTCCGAGCCAGAATTAGAGCTCTGATGTCTGTATGGAGACAACCCAGGCTGTTTTGTCAGCGCACTTGCACGTTGCTTCAGTTTAAGTTTTGTTAGTTGCACAGAGAGAACAGCTCTGCTCCTTCAAGCCTTAAAATCAGAAATAAATGCTATGGGGGCTGAAGGAGTGAGCCAGGTCTCAGCTGCAGAAAGACATTCTGCCCAATACCTGAAGTTTATTACCATCTGCTGCTGTACCACAGCCCTCCAGGTTTGACCTCATCCTGCCGTTTTCCTTTCATGTGTGGTACTGTCTGTTTCTGGAGAGGCATTCGCTGCTTCCCTCACTCCTTACCTTTATGCAAACAGCAAGGAGAAACACAAGGTCCAAAGAATGTTTATGCTAGAAATTCCCCCAGGCTGCTGGGGAACGAGTGGCATGTGAACATGTAAGCTTCAGAAATCAATGAGATGCAAAAGCTGAAGGGCAGGGAGATTAAAGTGTGATGGAAAGGATTTAACAGTCTTGCTGGTACCATGCTCCTGCCTAGAGGCAGGCTTGGCTATAACAGAGTGATTGCTGGCAGATATTTGTCTAGTCAGGACTTAGAGTTCTCATTGATGGATGATATCTCACCTCTCCAGCAGCTATCAAGTGTGAGATTCCCCTTCGCCCCACCATCTACTGCAAATCTTTTCCTTGGGAATGAGGGTTTGTTACTTTTTGTTTTGTGGGGTAGGGAACAGCTGACTGGCTTCATACATAAGTCCTTCAGCGTCTTATAGCACTGTTAGCATGTCTCTTGCAGTCTCCTCAAAATCCTTTCTTGACAGACCATGTTTTCTGGTGGTGTTCTTTGCTCTTCTCTGGACATCTGCCAGCTGGTCCACATCTTTCTTGAAATCCAGTACCCAAAATTTTAGTTCACTGGAACAGGTTACCCGGGGAGGTTGTGGAGTCTCCCTCCTTGGAGATAGTCAAAAGCCATCTGGACATGGTCCTGAGCAACTGGCTCTAGGTAGGCCTGCTTGAGCAGGGCGGTTGGACCAGATGATCTCCAGAGGTCCCTGCCAACATCAGCCATCCTGTGAGTCTGTGATCTGAGGCTTTGCTAGTGCCAGAATTTTACCAAGGTTCAGTGAGGGCTGAATATGAGCCAGCATTGTACCCAGGTGGCCAAGAAGGCCAAGAGCATTCTGGCTTGTATCAGAAATAATGTCGCCAGCAGGACTAGGGAAGTGATTATCTCCCTGTACTCAGCACTGGTGAGGCCCCACTGCCAATACTGTGTTCAGTTTTAGGCCCCTCACTATAAGAAAGACATAAAGGGGTTGGAGCATGTCCAGAGAAGGGCAACGAAGCTGGTGAAGGGTCTGGAGCACAAGTCTTATGAGGAGCAGCTGAGGGAGCTGGGGTTGTTTAGCCTGGAGGAAAGGAGGCTGAGGGTAGACCATATCGCTCTCTACAACTACCTGAAAAGAGGTTGTAGTGAGGTGGGGGTCAGGCTCTTGTCCCAGGTAACAAGTGATAGGACAAAAGGAAATGGCCTCAAGTTGCACCGGAGGAGGTTTAGATTGGATACTAGGAAAAATTTCTTCATTGAAAGGATTGAGAACCATTGGAACAGGCTGCCCAGGGAGCTGAGGGCGTCACCATCCCTGGCAGTATTTAAAAGACATATAGATGTGGTGCTGAGGGACATGGTTTACTGGTGGACTTGGCAGTGTTGGGTTAATGGTTGGACTCGATCTTAAGGGTCTTTTCCAACCTAAATGATTCTATGATTCTATACGTCTATTTAAATACACGTTTCAGAGAGGAGGGAGGTGAAGTTTTTGTAGAAGTCCAGGAAATTATTGTTAATTTGGACTACACGAATATTTCCCCTGGCATGGTATCCTGAACTCAGTGAAAATTGTTCCTTTGTCTGTCTTTTTTAAAGCATGAAGCTCTGGTTTAGGGCTGACATTTTGACATGGTGGGGGTTTGCACAATTCTTACAGCAGGATTAGGACCATTATTGATTGGCATTTAACACTTGGATCACCTACATGGGACAATATTAAGGAATAAGCCATATAATTATACTACTTTGAAATCATTCTCTAGGTTTCACTAAATGGGAAAAAAGCTCAGCCAGGTATTCATCTCCACAGAAATTACAACTGCCTGAATTAGACCAATGAATGAACAAAAATATTTTTTAATGCCGCGTGCCTACAAATTTTCATTCTGTTACTTGGCCATAGCAAAATGACACCTTCTATAGCTGGGTTAATTAAGATGTGTATTTCTCAGCCCTCCTTCTTGGCTATGGATAAAATACTGACCACTACAGCTGCTCTTGTGAGCCGCTAGCTTGTGCTGAGGGTTGTGCTTTGTGTTACGTCGAGCAACACAGAGAAAATATTCTTAGAGGAGTGTGTTTAACAAATGTTCCATGTATGCGATGTTGGTACATTAGAAAACCAGAAACCATATAATCTAAGAATTTCCTCCAGCTAAAGAAACCATGTCTTAAATTATTTTAAATATGTTAAAAAAAACCACAAAACTTCAATGAAGTCCTTTCCCTCCTGGGAATGATTACCTCTGGTAAATTTGTCCAGCACATATTTTTACTGTGGGGTAAGGCTGCTCGTAAATACAGGTCTTGGGTGTCAGCAGATGTCTCTATCTGTGGGTAGTCTTTTATTTATTATTGGATCCCTGAGGTCTACAGTTAAAATTTGTTTGGAATTTCTAGCTTACTTCTTGACTTTGGTGCTGTTTTTGTCCACGTGCTGCCGTCCTCTTCCATCCTACATGAAATGTGGCCTTCCTGAAGGCAGAGATCAAGGGTTTTCTGTATGAAACATACGTACACCTGGGTGGGTGTTTCTTTTGATGGTGTAGCCCTTAACAGACCTGGAACATTGGTGCAGTTTGTTCAAGTACGTGATCATATTTTTACCAGGCAGACAATGTGCATTTCTCATATGCACTTTTCTACTTTCCCCCTTTTCTACATTCAGTTTCTTTTTTTTTTATTATTTGGACTTATTTTGTATATTCAGTAATATACTCGGTTTGATTTGAAGTCAAATCTCAAGGCCACCCCTGGAACACAAATGCACTTTGGAAAATTTCTTCAAGAAGCTCATATGTACCTTTAACGTCTCTTAGCAAGTTGCTGTGACTTCAAAAGGTTTGAATTTAGATCTCCCAAGAGGTAAAAATGCTTTGATTAAATCTCCATGGGTTCTTTGCAGTAGAAGGTTCCTTCTCCTTCTTCCCTGTGGACAGCCCTTCTGCACATCAGGGGTTCACCCGTTCTCTTGGCCTGGCACTAGCGGTGGCACAGCCACCCCCGGGAGCAGATCTGGCATGATCCCAGGAGTTGTCCCACTGATGGTCAACCCTGCTACCTGAACGCCCTCAGACCATGCTACCAGTTGGAGATCAGAGGGGATCTAGGTTGGCCGCTCAGTGGTGCGGGTCCTTCCAGGCTGCTCCCAAGTCTGACCGTCCAAGGTTGGGCAGCTGCAATCGTCTGCACCCGTTGTTTTAGGTATCGGAGTTCACTGCTCAGCCCCAAAATAATACAGGCTCAGTCAACGTATGTGCTGTTTTTCTACAGGGATTCGGGTAGAGGTGCTTGCTGCCAGCCCCAGATCCTCCATGCCCTGTAGGGAGCAGTTTGTGCTGTGGTTTCCTTGCCGGTACCTCGGTCTGGCTCTGTCCCTGCAGCCGCTGGCTGCCCTGACCCTTCACTTGTCTCTCCCTGCAGGAGCAAAGCCCTGAGGCTTTGCCCTGGGGCAGTTCCATTTCAAAGCCAGTGTTCCACTCACCTGAGATGCAACCAGATGGGGTGCTGGGGGTAGAAGGGGAGGGCATGTCTTCCTCTCCTTGAATATCCAGCGGTTTGAAAACTAAACCAATTAGTGTTAGAGCGGGAAGAATTTTAGGGGGTTTTGATTGCTTGCCACTTCCACTGATTCTTAAGTGAAATATTTTACTAAGTCCTAAACCTGATCTGATAAAACTGGTAGCATTTATTCTGAATTTGTTGAAAATATAATGGACAAATTTCACCTGAGTCTGGATAAGTACACACTTAAAACTGTGTCGTGGTAAGTGGTGTAACTGACAGAGTATTTGATATGCATATCTGACTAATTAAAAGCTATTATTGAGAGTATTTTTCATTAGTTGATAACTGCACTTAATGCACCTCCAGCTGCCAAAGTCCATATCTGTACTGATTTTTTTGTGGTAGGATGAGTGCGATGGGCAATTCCATTTGTTTACAGATACTAATGGATAAGATTTTAAATGTTCCCGACTAAAGTTTGTGAGCAAGCTGTCTAGAAATCTGTGCATCTTTTGCAGATAACGACTGGTACCTCTGCCACGTGACACTCCTTGCCCCAGAAGAGGAACTTCTGTCCTGGGGCATGTACCCATACCCCTACCTGGCACGTGTCGATCCAGATGCTCGAAAAGGCACTCTCATCTACCAGCTTGTTGCATATTACAGTAACAATGAAAACACCAGTGCTGGGATAACTTACACACTTGTTGCAGGTAGATCTATTCTGAAAAAAAAAAAAAAAAAAAAAGGTAAATTTCTGTTAAGTTGCAGATTTTTCTTAACAATTTCCTGTTTTATCATTTTGTTGATAGATTTTTCCCTTGGGGAATCCTTAACGATACAGCAGGTATAGCAAGTAGACAGTACCTCTGTGGATGGTAATCTTTCTTGCTGCCACTTTCTCTGCTTTCCTTCTATTTTGAAATTGATTGCAGCCTTACCGTTAGCTTAAGGCTCCATTTCTCACCCGTTCTCATCTCTTTGGCGCTGCATCGGTCAACAGAGCATGGTGTGAATGAAAGATAAGGTGCACAACTGGAGAGGAAAAAAGAAGTGCATGAAGGACATAGGTAGATGATTTGAGGATAGCTTACCTTAAAATAGTGCATATGCAAATGCTGTGGGGCATTTTTCAGTCCTGCTTTGTGCATTTATAGGTGGTGAAGAGCGATTCCAAGTAGATAAGGATACTGGCATTATCATGACCACTGGTTTGCCTCTGACGTGGAACAAGGAGTACATGGTTACTGTGGAAGCCACCGATGAGTATGGCAACAAAAGTCCCTACGCCTCCATTTCCATCCTGGCTGGCTCCCGACCTCCACAGTTCACTAACATGTCCTACAGTGTGTTTGTCCCTGAAAATACTCCGGCAGGAGAAAAGTAAGTTGTACTTTGTTAGATGAGCTTCCTCCCTGCAGTCTGAGAGGAACTTCACAGAGCACAATAAAGTGAAATTTTGTGTTGATGCTTCTCAGGGCTATGCATATGTGTTTGCCTGTTACACTTTAAAAATAGCGTTGTATTTTCTAAAATAAATGATGCCTTTTCTGGTGTTTGAGAGTCTCCAGTGTGGCACATGGTGTAGTCTGGTGTGCTGGAATTCTGCTGAAATTATGATTTTATTGCTCTTGGGGTCTTATTGCATCGAATTGTGAATTAAAACAGCCCAACTCCTGGCTATGCATCTCCTGGAGCCCTTCAGATATAAATGAGTGCTTGAAAAATACTGTCTTTTAATTAGCCAGACTTGGACTTCTCTGTATCCCATTTGTCTTGTATTTAAATTTTTAGAAAGGCAAATCATTGCCAGACTCTTGAGATAACAACGCCCGTGTGAAGTGCAAATAGATACAGCTAAGTCTCCAAAGGGGCTCTGCGGTTGCGTGAAGAGCAGCTAAGCCAAGCCACGGTGGGGAGATGCTGCCGAGCTGGCTCTGGTTTTATTGTCACTGTTCAGCTGCTCGAGAGCAGCACGGTCTTTTCAGGCACCAAGTAGCAGGTGGAGCAGTGCCATAGGGCCTTTAAAGAGTAGGAAACCTCAAAATAAACTGACAAAGTAGGAAAAATTGCTGGAGATGTGCCACTTACTCCTTAAAAGAGACTGAATGGGAGAGAAATTTGTCTCCTTCCCTGGAGCTTTCACTGAGATGTGCTTAAAGTATATTGTCACGCTGGCCAGAGACTGCTGTGAGAGGTGGAGCTTTAAAGCATAAGTCACAGTAGGGAGGCAAACATTCATTTCATGTCCTGACAAGGGGGACGGCAGGGTCTGGAAAGGTCCTGTGCTTTGTGGGTTTCCCATCCATCTCTGAACCAGTTCCTTTTCTGAATATACAGCTTCAAAGAAAGTCAAAAGTATAGTAGCTCAGTTATCTCTGTTAGTGAATCTAAACCAGTAACTGCTGTCAAATATTTACAAGGGTACTAAAGGGAAGAAAAAGATGTTTTCATGCTAGCAGGGGGTTGAAATGGGTTGTTATTCCAGCCCTGCTATGTCAGGGGATCAGTCTGGTGAGAGAGAGGGTAGGTGGGCTCCCTGTAGCACAAAAATTTCCAGTCTGAATACAAAGCTGAGCCCAGCATTGACAGAGAGCGAGCAATTCAGCTTTCGTCATCCTCACCTTCCTCTTCTAGGTGCTCAGGAGACAGCTTTTATTGTTATTTTGAAGCAAAGGGTTATTCTCTCTTTCTTTACAGAGTAGCAGTTGTTGAGGCTGTTTCTTTCCAGAGCCAGCCTCTTTCATACACTCTGCTGACGAACCCCAGCGGGCTCTTCAGGGTGAGGCAGGAGAGCGGAGAGCTCAGCCTGACCCACCCAGTGGACTACGAGAGTGAGCACCACCTCTATCACCTCTTACTGAAAGCCATGGAAGTTGAGAGCACTCTTAGCAGTGTGACTGAGGTATGTGGATCACTTCACTTCCTACCCACTGTCTCTGCAATCTTCACTACCTCATTAGTGAGACCAGTTACACACAGGGGTAGCCTAGAAAACTCACAAAGATGCTCAGGAGGGAGGAGGCCCTATGGTGCTGGCAGAAGGCTGGGCTCTGATTTGGGTTCAGATCTAGGCTCTGTGAAATGCCTCTTGTTGTTTCTCTTTGGCTTTGCCTCCCATCTGCTTGGAGCTGAAGGAGATAATATTTCTCTGTGTTACACCAGTGTGAGGAAAAGTTTAGCATCGGAGGTGTAAGGATGGGACAGCTGCAAAAACAATGACTGCCCAGGCAGCGTCCAGAACAAGGTGCCCATTTTCCTAAGCGTAGACACTAAAATCCCCCCTCAGCATGTCCTTTTGTCTCAGGTCATGGTCCATATCACCGACGAAAATGACTGTTCTCCCGAGTTCCAGCACTCCATTTACAGCAGAGACAACATTCCTGAAACCATTCCTGTTGGCACGTCTCTACTGCAAGGTGAGGACCATCCTGGTACCTTTTGTTTCAGTCTTGCCACGGACCTGCCAGTTTGTGTTACCTGTTCATGTTCTTACCATGAAGAAGTGCCAGCTCTTCCACAGCAGGCACTGCCTTTGTAAGGTGTGGATGATAGCTTTCCTGGAGGTCTGTAGGTGGCTTTTAGGTATCCTGGAAGTAGAGTTGGGAATGTCTTCAGTTGAGGACCACCATGCTGGGTCACACAGCTGTGCCCAAGGAGGGACCCTGGGGTATCCCAAGACCAGTTAAGGCAGCCGACAGGCAGTGACTTAGTGGATTGCCATAACTTGTTTCAGTAAATCTTGTGGCTGTCTTTTGCACAGCCTCATCAGCTTTTTGTGTCCTGGAAGCAACTGCAACTAGTTTTTCTTTTCTTAAAGTGTTAAGAAAAAAACCATTTTTTTTAAATGGGCAGTTAGTTTTATCAAATAGGTATTAAGCTGTATAACTTACTTAGAAAATATTAAAGGAGAAACCTTTGGAAAACCTGTGAACTTTTATATTTATGATTGTGGCTTACCAGTCATCGTTCCAAGTTTATTGTGTTTAAGATGGCCTCACTACAAGAAGGACATTGAGGTGTTGGAGCGTGTCCAGAGAAGGGCTACAAAGCTGGTGAGGAGTCTGGAGGACGTCTTATGAGGAATGACTGAGGGAACTGTGGTGGTTTAGCCTGAAGAAGAGGAGGCTGAGGGGAGACCTTATCACTCTCTACAACTACCTGAAAGGAGGTTGTAGAGAGGTGGGGACTGACCTCTTCTCCCTGGTGACAAGTGATAGGACGAGAGGAAATGGGTTCAAGTTATGCCAGGCAAGGTTTAGATTGGATATTAGGAAAAAATTTTTCGCTGGAAGGCTTATTAAACATTGGAATAGGCTGCCCAGGGAGGTGGTGGATTCACCATCCCTGGAGGTGTTTAAAAAAGGGTAGATGTGGTACTTGGGAACATGGTTGAGAAGTGGTTTTGTCAGGGTAGGTTAATGGTTGGACTTGATGATCTTAAAGGTCCCTTCCAAACTCAGCAATTCTATGATTCTGTATCACTTGCACTATAAACTCTTAGTACACAGATGACATTTTTAAAGGCTAGAATAGGGTCCTGTTGAAAGATTAAACCTGTTAGAAATATTTTTAAGCCCTAAATTCCAACCAAAACTTCAAGGTCACTCTCAAAATACTGTGATTGCATAAATAAGGATTGAACTTGGATGATGCTGTATCTTTTGTCTCAGTCTACAGAGTCCAACAGGCAAGGAATTAAAGTTCATTCTCTAACCTGTTTTACTGGTGTCATTTAAATGCCTTCAAAGATGTCTCGAGATCTGACGTAGTCTGTCATGATGTGGGACGTGCCACAGATGCGTTCTGCCTAAAACTGGGAGAACACTTACAGGCTTGCTGTCAGTATTCAAACTGGAAGTAGGGGCAGGTACTGGGGGAGTAACGGGGACATGGGCTGAGACCTCAGAGGGGTTGTGAACTGTGTGAGAAATGGGTGAGTGCCAAGGCAAGACTTAGCAAAAAGTAACATGTCTAAGATGTGTCTTTTGAAGACAACAATGTAAATTTCCCAAATTTGAAGCTGAACGCGTGCAGGACACAGTTAGCTTATCTTCCCTTGTGTAGCCACATGCTGATAACAGGGCTGCAGGGTCTGCTTTCTCTAAACGCTTATCAAGGGAGTTCAGAGCTAGCTGTGGCTCATTTTTTGGTGTGACGGCTCTTGGGAAGCAATAAGTTGATTGGAACGATCAGCTCCTAAAAATTCCTAAGCATGTGATTTTCGTTAAAAAGATGAGTGCACTACTCTCCAGGAGACTGGTAAAGCTGGTCAAAATTCACCCAGTTGTGGGGAAGAAAAGTACACCCCAAGTCCAAAGCAAGCAGAATGGCAAAGCTGTGCAGTATGGTTCACAACTGCATCCTGTTTGGTTCTCTTGCCATATGGGTTACATTTCAAGAAAAACATCCTTCCTAAAAAAGAAAATGTGAGGTGGGAGTATAGTGACAGTCAGTGAAAATGGGTGGGTGAATGCTCACTTGGTGTTGAAGAGCTGAGCAATGTTGGCAGCGGCTGCAAGGAAGCAGTGTGTGCAGTCACCTGTACCCTGTGCTGGATGAGTGCTGTGCTGCTAACTCTGACTGCCAAGGCAAGTATCATGTCAGGAAAAAGAAAAAAAAGCAGCTCTGTATGTCCCACAAACAAAAAGAAATGCAAATTCAAGACAACTTTGTCCCTTCTGTGACTGACTGGGTCAGTCGCTATCAATGGTAGCGAAAAAGATAGAGTCATATATGCCATTTGTTAAAACTGTGGATGATGTAAATGTAGGGTTTAGTTGTAAACCATTTTTAGGTTAACACACTCAGAGTATCATGTCTGTAGCGCTGATGCTACGCTAGCTGCGTCAGTCAGTCTACTTAGTCATTACGGGCAGATTTATGCTCACTGCAGGTGTTTTAGGATGTCTGGATGCAAACAAGCTATGATCTGAAAAGCATGAAGGGATGCTCTCAGCAGAGGTTAGTGTAGTCCTTCAGCTGCTCCGTTGTGCCTGCAGAGCAAGGCTCAAGTTGTGGTTGGCAACTTTGTGCTAACATACTGGGCTTTGAGATGGAGTTAGCTTGCACCAAGCTATCTTAGAGCATGGGTAGAGCTAGCACAGACCTGTTTGTGGTTGCTGTATGATCCTCGAAATACCTTTGCGATGCAGATCAGTTTGCAGGATGGAATGAAATGGAAGGGGAATGGAATTCCCAATTGTTATTGGGAAGTAAGGCACGTTTTTGTCATGTACAAGTAAGCATCACGTTCCCTATTTGCTAGAAAACATCCGTGGAAAATAAATATGATCGTTAAGCACATAAAATGTATTTTTGTGAATGGTTACAAAGTCTCCATAATGACTCTGTAGATTAAATTAGAACTTTTCAAATCAAATATGTTTTTCACTTTTTGCATGTCTTTCTAAAAACAATACTTAGCCACTAAATTTAACTGGTTTCAGTGATTTCAATCTTTCTTGAGTTTTTAAAATATTTCATCTTTCAGTACAGCAAGAGAGGGATTAACTCTAAAGCCTCTGCTTTTGTAGTCTGTAACACATCCAAACCTGTATTCACAGCAGGATTTTGAGAGATGTTAAACAAAATGGTACAACCAACCTTTTAAACCCAGATGAGTAACTTTCCACAGGCAGCTAAGTAGCACAGCATTTCACTGAGCTTTTTGAAATCTTTCTCTTCCCCTTTGAGGTGAATTAACCCCTTTGAGTTAATATCCTGATAGCCAGGGGTCCGTGTTTTTTCATCTCATTTTTGGATGAGGCTGTAGCTGTCTGCCATGCACTGCAATCACTGTTGCGCTTCCAGAAAGCTGTGTGCTACCACGATGGCTGCGTCTGTACCCTCCTGGTAGAATAAGGAATTTGTTTAATACCAGTGTGGGTATGAGTAGAAGCCTCATTGTTTGGCTAGAAAAATGACAGGGTAATTAAAAAGGTGAGCTCCTGTTCTTAAAAATCACTTTGGATACTATGTTGTGAGCGCTAGCTCTTTGTTCTGCTGATTTGCTGCTTCTGAGCAGATGGGACACACAAAGTACTGAATAAACACTTGCTGGGGAGGAATGTTTAATCACTCTTTGTACTTTGAAGCACCAGGTAATTACAAAGTACTTTAGCTATAACATAGCTGGGAGCTAATTAAATTTGAACGGCGTCCCTGGAGAGAGTGAGGACACAGTTTATGACCGATAATGTTCTACCAACATGCATAGTGATTGTGCCATAATTAACCAGTGTTGACTGCTATTTGTACAAAGCATATTGTGTAGTATTGGGATCACGGCTCTCTCGCAAACTTGCCTTGCTGCGATCAGTCAAGCTCAGTTGGAGCCAGGGGAAGAGTTGTTTTGCTTTTTTACTCCCAGCCTCCTGTTGAGTTCCCAGAGTCTTACCACAAAAATCAGGCTTTTATGGATAAACCAGAAAGAAGGCAAGAAATGGCATAACCATTGGTAAGAAATAGCATAACCAAACCTCTTCTGCAGCACAACCATTCTGTTAAATGTGTTCCTTAATAGTGCTTGCAACAGACTGCGACTCTGGCTCCAACTCTGAGATCACTTACTTCATCCAGAGCACTGATTTTTCCATCACGCGTCACGGAGTCATCAATTCTAACCAGAGGCTGAACTTTGAGCAAGCAAACCATATGTATGAATTTGTGGTGATAGCTGTCGATAAAGGACATCCCCCTCGGACAGGGACGGCGTCTGTACGGATTCGAATGGCCAACGTGAATGACGAGGCTCCTGTCTTCTCCCAGTCCGTGTAAGCCAGCTTGAACTCCTGCTTTGGTTTTTACTAGTGGTGCTGCTCATACGTGTAACCTTAATAACACTTGGCTAAATGCTCACTTCTTGTTTTGCACAACTATAAGTACCAGTCAAATTGAGGGGTAATTTGTATGAATTATGTAGAAGACGGCCCTTCATTTCTACTTTATATCAAAAAACCACACCAGTTGTGATACCAGTGTATTGACTTTATAGAGCAACTGTTTTATATAAAGAGAACGGAGTAAGTAAAAGACCTAACTCTATAGGGAATGATTTTGACTGTGTTGACTTCTAGTTCTCAAAGTGATTGTCCATATATAAATATATGGCAGATTAAGATGGTAGTTTGCAAACATTAAAACCATCAGCAGATTCTATTATAAACTAACTTTAGGAGGTCTTGTTTGTTTAAAATGCATTCTTTCCTTTCCTGAACTAACACAATTTGTATTTATTTGTGTAAGTTTAAAGTATGGACATGTTTTAAATATAAAATGTAGATACATTTATTTACAAAATGATATACCATTTTACATGCATCTCAGTAGTATCCGACGCTTTCCGTTCATGGATAGGGACGTAACAAACACTGCATGGCAAATACTAGTCTTTTTTCTTATCTTTAGGAGATGAGAAGAGTGATCCTGGTTTGCAGTGCAATGTAGTAAGGTGCATATTGATATCTTCCAAAGGATCCTTGGAAATCATGTATGGCAAAAATGCAGGATTACAGTCCTAAAATACATACCCTATATATACCAAACATATACATAAAAATACATACTGAACAAAGGTGCTCAAAGTCTCATCTTAAGCTGATTAAGATTGCATGATTGCATGCTGAAAGCTTAAAGAAAATTACATTCATAATGACTTTATAATCCTTGGCTGATGGTTAACATGATGGTGGTTGTTCTGGTACTGGATGTGCTACCATTGCTCCCTTATGTCCATCAGTTACAGAACTTTCCTTTCGGAAGATGCTGGTCCCAGCACCTTAGTGGCTACTGTTCGGGCAAAGGACCCTGATGGAGATGGGCTGCTATACCTGATTACAGGAGGCAATGAGGAGGGAAACTTTGAACTGGATGGTCAGAAAGGTAAGGAAAGAGGTTACAGAGAACTGTTATTTACTGTCTAATCTGTGTTGACTCTGCTTCACCTGTGTGTCAGAAACCATAAGAAAGCACCATACTTATATAATCTGCAAATGGGGATGCTTTGTATCAGCAAGAATTAGCTTTTTGATATGATGCTCATTCTCAAAAAATCAACCAAAAATTGGGATCCTGGTTCAAGGGCTGTACAGTCTAAGATGACTGATTCCTGTGCTTTGCAACCAAAATACAAACTGAACCAACAATACAGCAGCAGAGAAATGTGATGCTCACTTGATTTTGTTTGTTTGTTTATACAGTAAAATAAAACATTTTATGCTTCCAAATGCAGGTATCATTAAACTCCGCAGAAACCCACCGCCCAACCTGAAAGGGCCACAATACACACTGAACATCACTGCAATAGATGACAACGCCTCCGGGGGACCCACCCCTCTCAGCAGTTTTGCTGAGGTTATTGTTGGAGTTAATGACATTAATAACAACAAGCCTGTCTTCAGAGAGGTACGATGTTTTTTCTGCAGATATTCTTTTCCCATCCATAATTGGGGTTATAGACTCCTTTTGGCTACTGGTGGTTGCCGGCGGGCTGAAGGGACTGTGTTTGCAGAGCAGAGTGAATCTGTGAGAGAACATGAAGTCTTCATTCTCTTTTTTTCCTTCCTCTCCGTTAGAGCTTGATTTCATTTGTGAATATAGGTAATAGAAGTGATTTTCTTCTGAGTTCTTCTCAGATGTGCTGGAAAAAAGTATTGACACTGTGCAGCGAATTCCTGTGGCTCTGTGTAATAAGTAGGGTTGGATGTTTGGGTGTATTTTTAGTGCGCTTACTACAGCGGCAGCACCTGGGTTCTGGAGAATCAGCCTCCAGGCACGTACGTGCTACAGGTAGAGGCCTACGATGCAGACCTCGGCGTTAATGGAGAGGTGAAGTATGGGCTCATGCATCGAGACGGAGCTTCCCTGGGCTTCAGCATTGACCCAGACACAGGTCAGTAGCTTTCAGGTTGCTGAGATAAAATGAAAATGGCGTTGTGTTGTAATGAGAATGCCACAGTGAGTGTGTCCAAGTGGGCACAGTGTAACTGCTGGGTTAGCAATAACAGCTCGAGGAATAAGCTCTGAAAAAAGTCCAGGGTATATGCATAGCCATGAACATAGATTAAATTAAGACGATAGTGATTTAAATGACAAATTAAGTAGGGAAACAAACCCCAGTTCAATAAGAAGATAAAAAGCTATTCTGCATCAGTTATCTTCCTATTGGATCAAGTGTAGCTATAAAAATGCAGAGCAGAAAATGTGACTCTAACAGCTTGAGTTTGTTCTTCCCTTCATTGTGGCCTGACAGTTCATTAAAACGGTTTATTTCTCATCTCATGCCCAAAAGGAGGTCCAGTGCAGTGCGTACAGAGGCAAAACCCTTGTACCAGAACAGGGCAGTGACAGACAGTCTTGATGCATTTCAGATGAAGTAGTTATAGATGGTGTTGATGTTTCTGTAGTCAAAACAGTGAGATGCGATATGTGCACCTCCAGGACTGCGCAGGAGACTGGAAGGGCTGACAACAGAGCAGCAGAATCCTGGTCCCTAGCATAGTAAAAACATAGGTCTGGAAGTGGCCTCCAGGAGGCCAGTTTAAAGTCTCCCAACCAGAAGAAAAGATCTGAGACAGGGAGAGACTTGGTCAGTAGAGAGGAAAAGCTGAATACTGGGAGAAAATTTTTCGATTTATTAACTGAGCTATGTGATTCTACCCTATTTTAATCTGTTCAATGAAGCTGCCTCCAGCTCCCATAGTAGAGATGACTTTGGTCACATCACTTGTGCCTTCTGTGGTGTGATTTTTCCCCAGAGTAATAATGAGCTGTCTTGGAAATATTCAGTTACTTGGACTATCACTGGAGTAAACCTAAAAGAGGCCTCTCAATGAGAAGGAGAAAGTCCTTCTGTGCTCCATGAGGGGTAAGATAAGAAGGTACTCAGACAGAAGCTCGTTATCAGGGGAGCAGGAGAGAAAGCTGTAGACCCCTGTCAGTATGTGGCATGTGAAGAGATGAAAGACAGGGGAATTGGAGTTGGTCTTGTCCAAGACACGTATTTCAGGGTTGGTGTGGATTAAACTTAATGGTTGTGCTACGTGCAATCAGAGCTTCCTCCTGTGCGGGAGATGTACTGGTCCCTTTCTGCAAATTTAGTCCCGAGGCTGTGACATGCAGAACAGGAGGTGTCTGTGTTCCCAGGAGTCATCACAACCACGCAGAGTTTTGACCGGGAGAAGCAGAGGGAGTATACGCTGTCTGTTACTGCTACTGACCAGGGACAGGAACCGCTGATCGGCGTGTGTCAGGTCACCGTCCTTATTGCTGACGTCAATGACAACGATCCCAAGTTCGAGAACAGTCGCTATCAGTGTGAGTGTTTCTTAACTACCTGTCCCAGTACCTCAACATGAACCTGCTTAGTAGTTCCTTATAACAGTGGTCTATTTTTTAAGGTGACCAGTCTTCCTTTGCTGCCAACTAAGCCAGTTACTGCTTAACCTGGTCAGTGGAAATATGCAGAATTGATCACTGTCCTCTTTATTCATTGTCATACTCTTAAAATCATTGATCTGACACAGAACAGGCAGATCTGATCTCTTCCCTTTGCAGCTTTTCCTTGCCTCTTTTTTCTGCACACTGAATTTTTATTTAATGTCCCAAAACACAACATGACATCCTAGCTGAGAAGTCATCAGCCCTGACTAGAAGAGCAACTGTCATCTGTGTCTCTATGCCACAGCACCTCTGTTCGAATAGGCTGGAGTGGTATTTATCTCTTGTCAGACAGCCCGAAATCCTTGGCTTCTAGCCTGCGACTGGCTGTGAGCCCCGATGCCTCCTGTGCCCCCTGGTGCCTTTCCCTTTTTCATCTCCACATGACGAGCTTTTCGTCAGTCTTTCATTTGATTTTACTTGATGCTTCTGCAGTGGAATCCTGTGCTTAAGTACACTCGGACCCACTACACTTGTGTCACCCACAAGCGATGAGCGTACTCCCTTGTTGTTCGACTAGGACAGGCGCTTCCTTGTGTGATTGCCTCAGCAAGAATGGCAAAAAATGGTGGATGACGCATGTGACAACAACTCCATTTTGGAGATGTTCTGCCAGTTCTGTGGAAATGTCAAGCAATGACCAATGACTTATTAAAATGAAGATGGCTCATAAATAAGTCATCTTTAGCATCACAGAGGCCAGCATTTTAGCAGGATTCAAAAAGAGGTTCGATGCTTATATGGCAGGATTTTAACAAGGAGAAATGACCTGCCGGGAAATAGCCTAAATATACAGCTACACTTCATAGTTATGCACAAGGACAGAAAGAAACTTGTGTTGCACCTTTTAGAGTATCTTACAGCGACTAACTCCAAGTACCAAATCAGTTAAAATGTGCAGAATGGGAATAGCCATTTCTGCATTCCTACCAGTGGTTTCTGCAAACCTGGCCAAAGCAGCGCTGAGGAGTCAGGTGGGAGTGATCTCACTAGAGAGAAATATTTTTGGACAGAGCAAAGAAGTCCTTGAGGTAAAGGTAATGTTTGTGCAAATATGAACCTGTCTACTCTACCTTCAAACATGTCCTTCAGGTGAAACTGCCCGGCATTATTTTTTTCAAAACTAGTGAAGCTGAGAGGTCACATTTGGTAATTATGGTGACTTCGGCACTTGAGAGGAATGGGCAGATTTTCTTTTCTTTTTCATGAACAGAGAGAAACCAGCATAGGTCCTGTAGCAAAAGCAGTCCTTTGGGATGGGAAAATGGCAGATAATGAGGTCACTTTATGCATAGCACTTTTCCAGCATCTATACATAAGTAATCAATGTTTGCACGTCATAGAATTAAAAATAGCTTCTTCTCTAACAAGATCAAATGCCATTAGTCATAGGTTTCTATTATTCCTGGAAACTGCTGGTTCTTTATTCCTCTGCACTAGGATGTTGGTCAAATCCCTGATTTAAACCATGCATCTTATCATCTGTCTGCAAAACAGACACGAAAGAAATGCTTAACTCTATGCAGTAGGGATGGTATAGGAAGTGTCAGAGTTATGCCAGCAGCAAGCAGAAGTACATGAAATGAGAGAGCACAGCCCTTCCAAGTAATTTTGTATTTTTTCTTACAATACGATTTAACAGGATTTGACTATAAAGGCATAAATTGAAGCACACAAAAAAAGGATATTTTACAGTGCTTCTTAGCAATAAATTCCATTTTCATTAATCTATTTTAGTGCCAGTAAATCTCTTCTGAGAGCAGCTTTGGCTGTTACTGATGTACCAGGGACATGAATCCTAGGCCAATTAAATGTCCTGGGGGACCAGGGAAACTAATTAAAGCTCAAATTTGTGTTCGTGAAGCAAGCAGTGGCGGTGGTTTAAGGTTTACTGCCCTGTGGCCGCAGACTGTAGATATTAAGGAAGAAAACCAAAACAGAAAACATGACCGCTCCACTTTATAAATAGTGTGCAAATCTGATTGTCCCACCTCAAAAATGCTAAAGGAGGCTCATACCAAGGAGTTCAAAGATATGAAACGGTTTCTGAACAAGAAGTGATTAACTGGACTGAGTGGGTCGTCTAAACCTAACTGGGACAGCCCTCCCGCTGCCAGGGCTGTTTCAATACACTGAGCTGATGGAGCCTTAGGGCATGGAAATGGCTCAGAAAAACCCTCGGGCATGCACCCGTGGCTACTTGGAGGAGGAATTGGGGCTGGATGGCTGAGGATGGAGGGAAGAGCAGGACAAAAGTCAGATTAGAGCAATCTAAAGACTGGGGTGTGGAAGAGAGGCAGCCGGCAGGGATGCGATAGCTTTATATGAAATTGTGACTTGCAGAGAGGACGGGAGTAGGAAATGACTGCTCACGATTTCCCATAATTTTGTTGGTGTCCTGGCCAGGAATCAGGCTTTAGGAAGACAAAATGAATTACTTTTCTGTGCAATGGGTACTTCAACTGTGCAACTCTTTGCCACCAGATTTTTAGATGATGTTTATAAAAGCAGGTTTAAAGAAGGACTGGTCCACGTAGGGCTGTGGACACAGAGGCACAGGCTCTGTCTCAGGTGGATTGCTGGGAACAGGGAGTGAGACCTAAGGAAAGGGGCATGTATCAAATGCTCATTGCTTCTCCAAAAAAACTGGGCTGTTGCAGGGGATCCTCGCTATGACCTGCATCTTCATGCTTTGTGATTACCTGCTGCCTCCCGCTGGCCATGCCGCTGCCGCCACTTACATTCAGGATGAATTCAATTCACCCGAAACCGCTTTTGATGCCAGCCCGCTTTTATCAGCAGCTGAGCCCAGCAGCCTGGGCTGGGATCTGAAGCAGCGGGCGTGCGGGTGGCTGTGGGGTTTGCCGGTGCCGCCGCAGAGAGGCACAAGTGCTGGCAGAGACGTAGTTGGTAAACCTGCTTCGTTAGCAGCTTGCTTCACAACCCAGTGTGTCGGGGGAAAGAGAAGGGGAAGCTGAAAGAGGTAGTGACACCACTCTGGTAGTGACAATACTTTATAACCTGCCTCATTACAGAAACATTTAATCTCCCATGAAGGTGACTATGAGGTTTTCTGCGAGTATTTCTATTACACACAGCCTGGTAAATCAGAGCAAGACCTGCTAAGAATCATAGAATCATGGAATGGTTAGAGTTTGAAGGGACCTTAAAGATCTAGTTCTAAGCCCCTTGCCATGGGCAGGGACACCTCCCACTAGATTAGGTTGCTCAACACCTTTGTCTTTTCAAAGACTTCCTCAGTGAAGACACTCCAGTGGGGACCAGTTTCCTCCGTGTTGCAGCTCATGACAACGACCAAGGAGTGAATGCTGCCATCACATACTCAATGCTGGAGCACCAACTGGAATACTTCCAGATCAATCCCAGCACGGGCTGGGTGTACGTGAACCGCCTGCTCTCCCCGGTAAGGCGACTCAGCTGGGAACAGCGCAACCTCTGACCCCTCGAATCTGTCACAAAGGGTGAATTGCAGTCTTTTGATTTGTACATGATGGTTTGCAAATATCCTCGATCTTCTTTGTTTCACAGACAGCGCGCGTTAGTCGCTATGTTGTAGCGACAGATGGAGGGAACAGAAGCAGCACTGTGGAGCTGACGGTCACTGTCACTAACACACTCAGCCAGCCGCCCCGGTGGGAGCAGAGCAGATACTGGGTAACCATCCCCGAAAACACCATTCGTGACACCAAGATAGTGGTATGTTAAAAGTGCAATTACTTCCCTCCCTCTTCTTTTCATTTCAACATCTTCCTTGGTTGTGCTCTGTCTCCCTGTTCAGAGTGCATGGACGCCCACCCTGCAACCTGACTGCGCTGTGCTGTTTCCTTACCAACCCCCACAGCTCCGTACCCCGTTAGTGTTTGTCAGCAGTACCCATTGCGGAATAGCCAGTGTTCCAGCTGGCAGCAGTTTTCCCAGTGAATTCTCACACCAACAGCCCTCAGGGTGTGCTCCTGCCGGCACTGGCTTTGAACAAGAAGGGAGACCCATGCCCTGCCTTGAGCGTTCCCACCAAGGGCCAGCTCCTAACTCCTCCGTCCTCAGCGGACCGTGCTGCCTGCCTGCATCTTTCCTAATGCTTTTATCAGTTTAGCACTACAGCACGGAATGGCTGTTGTTTGCTTTGGGGACTTCTAACCCAAACCAATTCCTTTTTAACCTCTACAGACTTATTCTTTAAGGATAGTCTCTTCCGTAAATTGCCAGATAATTCCTGTCTTCCTCCTCCTGCATGTAGTATCCAAACACTTGCAAACAATTTAGGTTTTCTCTGCACCTTGCCTGGTAAAATGTACAGCTCAGTGGAGAAACGGTCTCCTTTTGGATTGCTTTTTTTTTGGAAGGAGGGGAGAGGAGGCATTTCCTTTAGCAAGTGATGCAGTTCTTGCTTGGCACATTTACAGGCAGGTAAATTTACTATTGATTAAAGACCTACATCAAACTTAAATGTTGTAAAATGAAACTCAGCTCTGTAAACTGTTTCTGTTTTGTCTGTTATCCAAGTCATACAGGCATGTAAGTTCTTGGAGAACATACATGCCTGTATGTTCCTGCCATCAAACTGAACATTTAACGCTTGCAAGCCCATGCTTCATGAACATATGTGGTGGCTCTTTTCTTCTCCAGACCATGAAAGCCACATCCCCTCTTGGTGATCCCAGGGTTATGTATAATCTGGAGGAGGGTCAAGTTCCAGAGACTAACATGCCAGTTCGTTTCTATCTGAAGCCAAACAGAGCTGATGGATCTGCTTCTCTTCTAGTCGCTGAACCACTTGACTTTGAGACAACTAAGTTTTTCACCTTGACAGTCCGGGCACAAAATGTAGCAATGACTCCTTTAGCTTCCTTTACCACTGTTTGTGTGAATGTAACAGGTAAGCTTTGCTGCTATTAGAACAGCCCATTCAGAACAACATTCTCGTTATTTTTAGTATAACACCATGAATTAAGGTAACATCCGTGAAATGCCAGACGACCTAAGAACGCTTTGTATGTTTCTATGCTGTAAAAGGAGTTGTGCAGTCATTAAAAAGGTCTATTTGAGACAATTTCTGAGTACAATTATTAAATGTAGAAATGTGATAGGGCAAAAATGGGATGTCTGAATGTTTACACAACACTCGTGCCTGCTTTTATAAATGTAATTGGAAAGAATTTCTTTAGATAGGAGGAGAAATCTAGTTAATGTCCTCAAGCTGTTAAAAGGAGATGAGTATTACTGGAAATATTCTGTGCTATAAAAAGAGAAACAGCCGAGATAGGTTGGATTTGTGTTTGGTGTCTCTTTAGGGTTTTTTGTTATATTCAGAATTTTCTGTTGAACGCTGAGATTAAAACTCCAGAAATGAAAATGCAAGGGTCCTTACAATAGGTGCAATTTCCAAAAATTTGATCCAACCCTCCTTATAGCAGGATCTTTTTGTAAGGCTCTGCTCCTGTGGATCCACATAAAATTATAAATCTGATTTTAGCTCTGCTTTTTGAAGCATTAGTGGAGTCACTTTTGCTATGTAGACATTTAGATGAAAATATGAATAAGTGAAGTCTCTGGCAAAAGCATTTGTCTCGCTCACCACCATGGAAATGAGAGACCTAAATGGTAATTTGAATGGGAACCCAGCTTCCCTGCTTGACTTTAGCACAGCATCGTCCTGTCTCCACAGTCCACCAATGCAAAAACCCTGCAGGTTTGTAGAGCAAGAGTGCTTCAAGGTGGGGTCTGAGCTGCATTGTAGATTATGGACCAAGTCCCAAAAGATTTTTCCTGTAGTGCGGTTATTGGTATCAGAATTTGGCAGAAACTTCATTTTGCTCACAAGCGAAAATCCTTTTTCAGTAACTTAGTATTTCATACAAAAAAAAGGTTTGCACACATGTGTATGTATTAGTGGGAGAAAAAAGCAAGTTAAACACTTTTAAGAGAGAAATATCCACCAGCAAGTTTCATATGCAGAATTGTCCTTTATTTATGCACAAGCACACTGAAAAGGAAATCTTTTATAGCATCTTACTTTCTTTACCTTGCTCAGTGAATTTGCTGTAACTTATCTCTAACAAGACATATTCTCTTCTATAAAATCTGAAAAAAGAAACCAGTTAGAAAAGAAGTTTTCCCAGATGATTATGCATATAAGAGAGAAAGAAAATTGGGATTTGTGGGAGCCCACAATGACAGCTTAAAAAAGGAAGTAATTTAAGACATTGGTTCTGCAAATAGTTGTGTGTCAGAATCAATGGAGTCATGTGACAGTAGTAAAACTAAATGTGTGCTTAAGGGTTTGCAGAGTAAGATATTAAGAATTTTGTCTGCTCTTCATAAAGACAGATGGATCCGAGGAACTGTCATTACACCTCCTCTGTTTTGGCACTGTGCCACGACACAGGAAAATTATTTTCTTAAAATGCGGTTGTTAAACTGTGAAAAGTGCAGAAAGATGTAGGTGATTATGCAGCATTTCTGAATTTAGTTGTCTCACAGACAAAGAGGAACACCGGACTGATTTGTCGTGGGCTGAGCAGGAGGACGTGATTCCAGAGCAGTTTAAATGGATCCGCGTCGGCGCTGCCATAGTTCTCCTGCCTGTCCCTTGTGCTCATCTGGTCCTACACAGCAGTTTTAGGGAGAAAACGTGTCAGAAACTGGCCCTTCAAAACACAGGACTTATTTTTTCCAGTTTAGGTCTCTACACGGGTCAGGCAAGGGAGACAAGCAAGCTCGATAGGGGCTCAGCATGGCTTTGCCTTGTGCCTAATCTGATCTGACCGCAGACGGCCGCTGCCGGGGCAGCCCTTCCCTGCCTTCACCTGCACAATCCCACCATGTCCCTTGCATTGGATCTGGCAATTACACGGCTGCAGAGCATGTCAGATCTCAGCTCACCCTTTTCTCTCCAGAAAGTCAGTCTCTCTCAGAACAACACGGTGAGCCCTGTCGACACGGGGCCACGTGTTCCCGCTCGTGGGAAGGGGGATCTCATGGCTTCCAGCAGGATGACAAGAGTGGGAAGATCAGCATGCTTCCTTTGGACATTTGCCAGTAGTTAGATGAGGGGAGGCTAATGTGCAACTGCACCCTAAATAATCATCAGTTCCTACAGCGTAACATAACTCTGGCTATACTGCCCTGCATAAGGCCAGAAAAGACTGTTTTGTACACATTCTTTGTCAACTCTGTAGACTTTGCAATTTTAATTTCTGTTATATGTTAATCAGCCCTTAATAAAATGCTGAAATTAACTACTGCTATAGATAACCAGGTCTTTACAGACTGTGGATGAAAGGCCTCCTGGTCCTGGCATTCATGGACTTACTATAAGAAGATCACTGGTAAAATCATTAGCTAGTATCTTAGCTGAGATTGGGCCACTGTCTCCCAGAAACTGCTCGATGTCTATAAAATGCCTCCTGACAGTGGCCATGAAAATGGGAAGACCCAAACCAGGATTGCTTCTTACTATGAGCAATGCAAGTTTTTTCTCCAAGCAAAATTACGACTGTGGAAAAAAATACAGCAACAAAAAGTCTTCAAACATTTTCTTACTGTGATCCCCATCACCTCCTTTTACAGATGTCAATGATAATGTTCCATTCTTCGTGTCTTCTAACTACGAGGTGTCTGTGCCAGAAGGAGCTGTTGTTGGCACATCTGTGGTTCAAGTGTTAGCTACGGACTTGGATTCTGGCCTGCATGGAGAGGTTTGACCTTAAATTCAATTCTTTTCCTCCCAATAGGCAAGTTTTAGTATTGTAATCAGTGGGAGTGTGCAGACAGCAGATGACAGGGTGATGAGCCACAAACACTTCTTACAGCACTTGTCAAGCATTTGTCTAGCATATGCCTGATGTGCATAAAATGGGATGGAGGCAGAGAAGATGCTGTTCGCAGTCTTCATCATAGCAGCTCGTCCTGATCCAGCAACCATGAAAAAGCACTGCTGCATGATTCTTAGGGTTGCTCCCGTGACAGGGTAAGTGGAGGTGGCTGCAGAACATGTTTCCAAACTCTTGCTTCTTCAGCTCATTATTTAATTGACCATCAGTGATTATGAGCAGTTAAACACGTATTTAAAGATGGTCAATTAAATAAATTTAATATCACCATCATTGGTCAAATGGTTGGTCAAACAAACATTTGACTGTCATTGTCATAATGACCCAACCCTAGGAAAAAGCAGTGTTATCAAGGCAAGTGCTCATTTTCTGTGCATTTTCCTGAACCTTTTCCAAAAATCCTACTAGCTCTTCTGGGAGGGAACTCTGGCTAGTAGAGATCTGCTGTTGTGTAACTGTCATTTTGCAACTTCTAAAGAGCAACGTATGTGGTAAAGCTGCCTGGTGATGCTCTGGGCATGACTTGGGGTTGAGGGTGGAAATGTTTTTTTCAGAGGAAGCCAAACCTTTGTTAAAGGGAAAAATGTGGATAGCTTTCATTGGTGGAAGTTTTCATTTGTTCAGTCCTGTTGAATGGAACCCAAACTCTCAGTTAGCCCCTTTTTTTTTTTGCTATCAAAAGCACAGTGGGTTGCTAGAAGCTGGGGAGACACCAGGGAAGATGTTGTTCCATACATTCTCTGTCCTTCTGTTATTCATGATCTTTCTTAACTGCTTCTGCTGGCCACTGTTGGACATTAGATACTGGGCTTGATGGGTCTGGATATCACTGGTACATATGTTCTGTTTGAGAATTCTGGTTTTTTATATCAAAATGGGCAAAAGACTTAGAAAAATTATATCCAGATGAGCTATCTTTTCTCAGAGTGTTGCTACTTTGCAGACAGACCCAAGAGGCTACTGGGGAAGGGGGGAGGTCACAGCACTTGGACATACAAATGAAAGTGGAAAATGCAGACTATTTCCTTTTTAGGTTCACTACTTAATATTGAAAGATGCTAGTGAGGACTACCAGTTCTTCACCATTGAGCCTGAGACTGGAATTATTTCCACCCGTGCATCTTTTGACAGAGAGAAAAGAGCCTCTTACTTGATTGAAGTTCAGTCTCAGGACTCTTCAGAATCTGCTAGACCTGGTGTGCATGGGCAGCCCAACACAGGTAAAACTAGTAAGAATTGGATAAATGATATCAGAGATTGGGTTCCTTAACTTTTCTAGCCTTGGTGGGTATGTGAGCTGTCTGGAATACGACAAGGTATTCCACCTCTGCCATTTCTAGTCTGTGTGTTCCTCTTGCATCTCCGTCTTAGACACAGCCTACGTAAGGATTTTTGTCAGTGATGTGAATGACAACGCGCCAGCATTTCCTCGGTCAGTGTATGAGGTCAGCATAGATGAGGACAGGGATGTTGGAAGTCCTGTTGTGACAGCAACAGCAGATGATGAAGATGAGGGTAAGTGGACCCTGCGTGTCTTGCTAAGTTCTCTTAGTATTACTGTGTGTTGTGTGTAGGGCTACTTCCGTCATGGGCAAATAAATCTCTACATTCAGGAGATAATTAAGCATTTAAAGCATTTGTAAAAGTGAGGAGAGAAGTTCTGGGAACACAGGAGCGTTTTCTTTTATTAAGTGCTCAGGTTTGCAGTGCAAAGGTTAAGCTAGCTGACAATCTTTTTGGGGCAGAATGAAATCACCTGGAGTCACAACCCTGCTGTAACTTTGCAAGTGGTAACATAAAAACTCACTCACTCTTGAGCATGTGCTTGCATTTTGCTGACTCCTGTGCTTTCCAGATCTCCCTGGGAATCAGTTTTACTTAATGCTATTGCAAGAAAACCAAACCTGTGTGCTTTTTGGTGAGTTAGTGGGTTGAATATGCTTGTGGAAGAATCTGACAAACAGTGGAAAATGTGGGATGACATGGCCAGAAACAAAGGCAGGGAGAAAGCAGGAATAAGGCAGGAGAAAAGGGAAAGCCAGACCTCCTTTTTGGGCTCGCACTTATATCAGCTCTGATGATATGAAACTGCTCCTACAGTGTGGTGAGACCAGATGGACTGAGCCAGTCCAACAGCATGCACCACCAGTCAGTTCCTGGTTTTGCTTCTGCTGAGGCTTTTTTTGCTCCTTTCCTGAGCTGGTCCAGCTCAACTTGCTGGAGAAAAATGAACCCATTGAAAAAAAAAAAGAAGGCAAGCTGTTGTGTTGGTGACAGAGCCCAAATGAGCACCAGAGGAACGTGTTGCTGGGAGCAGGCGAGAGCTGACCATTCCTTTCAGTGGCAGTGCTGTAACGCCTGTGCCTCTTAGTCCCCATGATGGAGAAGTAAAGAGGCCATTTAAAACCAGCTGCTGCACTCGAGAGAATTTAGCAAAAGCGACTAGCAAGTGATGCTCAAACTCATGCTGCAAAGGGAGCCAAGCTCTTCCAAGCACTAATGTTGAGCACAACCTTTTCACTCTCTTGCCATCCACGTTGCTCTAGCCTTCTCATCCACAGTTGACTCGCAACTTAAAATACTGAAAGTTCTTTCTGCTCCTAGCAGTTCGCCTGTTTAATTTGGGAAATGACACCAAACGGTGTTGTGGGGTTTTTTGTTCCTAAACGTTTTGCAGCAATCAAACAACTCTATTGTACGGGTGCGATGTTCTGAGATGAATTCTTGCTCAAAATAGAGGACGACTGTTACCTTTTAGCACCATCCAGTGGTTAAAAAAAAAAAGTTCAAGAATATTGGCATTTGAAATGGGAGGCTTAGGAAACATTGAGCAAAAATAGCTTCTAGTATTTCAGTAGTATGCTACTTTTTTATTAGTGGTAAATGAATGCACAATAAATTAGAGGCACACTGTTCCTTCATTATGAATAAAGAGGTGCTTGTCTGTGAGTACAAATTATATTTGTAAATATAAATGTAGACCTAACCCCCAATCTGCCATACACAAACCCTTCAAATTACATACATGGATCATTGTGTTTGTGGCTGTGTCTATGTTTTATCTCCCACACATGCTGTTACAGTCTGGACAAATAAGGTTTCTCTTGGATACAGGTCCACTGTGTACAGCTGGATTGAGCATTCAGAGAGTGGACAGGCAGTGGTCATTTGCTTTCTCTTGTAGGCGCAAATGCCAAACTAAGGTATCAGATCACATCAGGAAATGTGAAAGGAGTTTTTGATGTGGAACCTGAGGTTGGAACTGTCTTCATTGCTCAGCCTCTGGATTATGAAGAAGAACAACGTTATGAGCTCCGGCTTGTAGCTTCTGATGGAAAATGGGAAAACCACACTCTTATCATCATCAATGTTGTCAATAGGAATGATGAAGCACCAGTCTTCACTCAGAATGAATACCAGGGCAGTGTCTTGGAGGAGCTCACAGATCTGCCTGTACTTGTCCTAAAGGTAAAGCAGTTTGTACAAAGCAGGGAAAAAACTGATTTTTTGTTCAGCTCAATGCCATCCATCCACACAAATCCAAAACGATTTTGTTTTCTTTAGGGTGGTGAGCCCTGGTATTAGGAATTAGCTAGCAATATTCTGTAAAGAAGAGAATAAAGAAAGCCTGGTTGAATTTGCATGACAGACTTGCTCCCTTGACCAGCATATCGATGATCTTAAAGGTCTTCTCCAACCTAAATGATGCTATGATTCTAAAAGTTGAAAAATGTGATGGCTTTCCTTAACAAAGCAGAGATAGCATATTTTGAGTAACTATGTAAGCATAGCATTGTTGGCACATGTACCTCATGCATTTAAGTCACAGACTCTTTGGCTACATTTGTTCTACCAAATAAACATTGCCTGTTCTTTGACTCTGGAACTCAATCATAGAATCATGGAATAGTTTGGGTTGAAAGGGACCTTTAAAGGTCATCTAGTCCAACGCCCCTGCAATGAGCAGGGATATCTGCAACTAGATCAGGTTGCTCAAAGTCCCACTCAACCTGGCCTTGAATGTTTCCAGGGATGGGGCATCTACCACCTCTCTGGGCAACCAGGGTTTCACCACCCTCATCATAAAAAATTTCTCCCTTATATCTAGTCTAAATCTTCCCTCTTTTAGTTTAAAGCCATTACTATTGCTCTATCGCAACAGGCCCTGCTATAAGGTTTGTCCCCATCTTTCCTGTAAGCTTCCTTTAGGTATTGAAAGGACACAAGTCACTCCGGAGCCTTCTCTTCTTCAGGCTGAACACCCCCAACTCTCTCAGCCTGTCTTCATAGGAGAGGTGCTCCAGCCCTCTGATCATTTTTGTGGCCCTCCTCTGGACCCACTCCAACAGATGCTGAGGGCCCCAGAGATGGACGTAGTACTCCAGGTGGGGTCTCACAAGAGCAGAGTAGAGGGGCAGAATCACCTCCCTTGTCCTGCTGGCCACGCTTCTTTTGATGCAGCCCAGGATACGGTTGACCTTCTGGGCTGCAAGCACACATTGTCGGCTCTTGTCCAGCTTTTTATCCCCCAGTACTCCCAAGTTCTTGGCAGGGCTGCTCTCAATCAGTTCATCCCCTGATACCAGGAGTTGCCCCAACCCAGGTGCAGGACCCTGCACTTGGCCTTGTTGAACCTCATGAGGTTCACATGGGCCCACTTCTCGAGCTTGTCCATGGCTCTGGATGGCATTCCGTCGCTCAGGCATGTCAACTGCACCACACAGCTTGGTGTCATCACCAAACTTGCTGTGGGTGCACTTGATCCCACTGTCTATATCACTGATGAAGATACTGAACAGTACTGGTCCCTTGAGGGACACCACTTGTCACTGATCTCCATCTGGACATTGAACCATTGACCACTACCCTCTGGATGTGACTATCCAACCAATTCCTTATCCACTGAACAGTCCACCCATCAGATCCATACCTCTCCAATTTAGAGAGAAGGATGTTGTGGGGGACCCTTACATAAGTCCAGATAGACGACGGCCATAACTCTTCCCTTGTCCACTGATGTAGTCACTCCATCATAGAAGGCCACTAGGTTGGTCAGGCAGGACTTGCGCTTGGTGAAGCCATGCTGGCTGTCTCAAATCACCTCCCTGTCCCCCATGTGCCTTAGCATAACTTCTAGGAGGATCTGTTCCATGATATTCCCAGGCATAGAGGTGAGGCTGACAGGTCAGTAGTTCCCAGGGTCCTCATTTCTACCCTTTTTAAAAATGGATGCACTGTTTCTCTTTTGGCAGTCACCAGGGACTTCTCCTGACTGCCATGAATTTTCAGATATCATGGAGAGTGGCAACTACATCAGCCAGTTCCCTCAGGACTCTGGGATGCATCTTGTCAGGTCCCATAGACTTCTGTATGTTCAGGTTCCTCAGGTGGTCACAAACCTGATCTTCTCTTACAGTGGGAGGGACTTTGCTCCCCCAGTCCCTGCCTTGCAGTCCATCCACTCGAGAGGTGTGGGGAGAGAGGTTGCCAGTGAAGACTGAGGCAAAAAAGTTGTTGAGTTCCTCAGCCTTCTCCTCGTCTGTTGTTACCAGTTTGCCAGTCTTCCTCATCAGGGGGTTAAGCTTTCTTTGACCTTCCTTTTCTGGCTGACATGCCTGTAGAAGGCCTTCTTATTATTCTTTTCGTCCCTTGCCAAGTTCAGCTTCAGCTGTGTCTTGGCCTTCCCCACCCCATCCCTACACAACCAGGCAGCACCCCTATACTCTTCTCAGGACACCTGTCCCTGCTTCCACTGCCTGTGCATTTCCTTCTTGCCCGTTAATTTGACTAGTAGGTCTCAACTCAGCCATGCCGGTCTCAACTCAGCCATGCTGGTCTCTTGCCTGCCTTTCCTGATTTCTTACACCTGAGGATCAAGAACTCTTGGGATCTGTGGAAAGCATTCTTAAAGAGCTGCCAGCTCTGTTCTGCTCCCTTGTCCCTGAGGGCAGTTTCTCAGGGGGGCCTATTGACTAACTCCTTGAAGAGCTCTGATTTAGCTTTCCTAAAATTCAGGGTCCTGACTTTACTCTTCACCTGACCCATATCCCTCAGACTGAACTCCACCAGTGCATGATCACTGCAGCCCAGGCTGCCTCCAATCTTGACATCACTGATGAGCTCACATGCGTTGGTGAGCATCAGGTCCAGTATCACATCCCCTCTGGCAGGGCTGTCTATTACCTGTGTTAAGAAGTTATCCTCAATGCACTCCAGGAGTCTGCTGGATTGCTTACAGCTTGCGATGCTACTTTTCCAGCAGATGTCAGGGTGATTGAAGTCCTGTAGGACAAGAGCCTGTGAGCGTGATCCTCCTGTAGCTGCAGTGAGAAGGCTTCCTCAGTTGGCTCCCCTTGATCGGGCGGCCTATAGTTGACACCAACCACAAGGTTCCTTTTGTTGCCTCGGTCTCTGATTCTTACCCATGAGCTTTCAACTGGCTCATGGTTATTCTTCAGAGACAGCTCTTCACACTCTATCCATTTCTTGATGTAGAGGGCAATGCCTCTGCCCCTCCTTCCTCACCTGTCCCTTCTGAACAGCTTGTAGCCATCCATAGCCTCACTCCAGTTGTGGGATTCGTCCCACTAAGTTTCAGTAATGGCAACTAGGTTGTAGCTTTCTAGCAGCACAGTGGCTTCCAGCTCCTCCCATTTGTTGCCTGTGCTGCTTCAGCTGGGCTGTCAGCCATGTCACCTTCTTAGAGGAACACCCCTTAATTCTTTTGACGTATTTCACTTGTGTTTCCCTCTTGGCTCCTATTACCTCAGGAGCCCCTGGCTCATCTCTGTAAGATTTCAGGTGTGCTGCAGTGTAGCCAGCATGTCTCAGAGCAACAGGCTAAGGGCCCTTGCTAGCACCCCATCCCTCTAACCTTCGCATGTGCAGTCATCTTCATTGTTTTGTTGCTAGAGCAGTCCCTGGTGTGAGGACTAGCTTGGTTGGCCCAACTAGCAGTCTCCCAAACAATCCCTGGATGCAAATCAGGAGCTGGGAGTTCTCTCTGGCCTGTGCTGATAATCAGCTTGGATATGTGGCCACCCTGGTTTCGCAGTCTTCTGTTCACTCAGAGAGACACAGCCCCTGTCTGTCTTTGTATTCGAGCTCCAAAGAGTTTCACATGAAACATTTGCTCAGCAGATCTGTTTTTACTTCCACTTGGTTCTTCCTGCAGTTATTTCCTCTTTCCAAAATATACTGGGAAGTAAAATATATTAATCTGTCTAAACGTATTCTTTTTGTTTCTCTAGGCTGTGCATGATGTTTATTGAAAGAGTACTTGTCCTGATTGACTCAAACCAATAGATGTTTGCTGTTAAAATGCATGCTATTTATTTAGTCTGCACAATACCAACTGCCATCAATAAAAGAATAGTGATTTCCCCTTGTCTTTTACATAAGCACTTACCTGCTGTGGCTTCTTCCAGGTTTCTGCAACAGACCCCGACCAAGCAGCTGATCAAAATGCCATTAACTATTCCCTGCACGGACAGGGGGCCAGTAGCGAATTCAGCATCAATGAGAACACAGGCGAGATCAGTGCAAATAAAAGGTTAGACCGTGAGAAGCGATCAACATGGCGCTTTCTTGTTCTTGCAACGGATGAGAGCGGAGAGGGACTGACTGGCTTTGCAGATGTGATCATAGAAGTGAGGGATGTGAACGACAATGCACCCCTTTTCCTCTGTGTGCTGGATGGCTGTTTCATGGGCCACATCCCTGAGGATTCTCCGGCAGACACTCCTGTCATGGAAATGACGGCAGTGGACCTCGATGACCCAAAGGCTGGTACAAATGCTGTACTGACATACAGCATCATTCAGAATGTCCAAAATGAAATTAATCTGAATTTGTTCTCAATTGACTCAGTTAGTGGCACCATCTATACAGTGCTTGGGTCCCTGGATCGGGAGAAGGAGGACAAGTACCTAGTAGTGGTTGAGGCCAGAGATGGAGGAGGGCTCACAGGGACAGGCACTGCCACTATTTTTGTGACTGATGTAAATGATCATGCTCCAGTCTTCCTGCAAAGGATCTACACAGCCTTTGTCTCTGAGAATGCGAGTATTAACACTGAGGTTGCAGTGGTGTCTGCTGTAGACAGAGATGAGGGAGAAAATGCCATGGTCACGTTCAGCATCCTTGATGGGGACAATGACCGCAAGTTTTCCATAGAGACAGATGAAGTCAACAACAGTGGGTTTATCCGGCTGCGAAAGCGGATTGACTTTGAGAAGCCTCATGAGAGGGTGTTCAATTTGACTGTGAAAGCAGAGGACATGGATTTTTTCAGCATCGCTCACTGTGTGATCTATGTGGAGGACTCCAATGACCATGCTCCTGTCTTCTACCCCCAGTTCTATGAAGTGGCTGCGTTGGGAGAAGATGCACCTGTTGGCACCAAAGTTGTTCAGGTTTCCGCTGTTGACTTGGATTCTGGCCTGAACGGAAGGTTTTCTTTCCAGCTGCTAAACAAGTCTGACCCAGGTGGCCAGTTCTCTGTGGCTAGTGATGGGTGGGTGATGGTTGCAGGACTGCTGGATTATGAGAGAGTGATGCAGTACCAGCTCATTGTCATTGCCACTGATATGGGGCAGCCCCCTCTGACTGGCAGTGCCACTGTTTTAGTGACGCTGCAGGACGTAAATGACAACGGGCCAGAGTTTGAGGCTCATTATAACCCAGTGGTCTGGGAAAACACAGCTTCTCCACAGGTCATCCAAATGAACGAGACCTCTACTTTGCTGTATGCTAAGGACCGAGACACTGCTGCTAACGGAGCACCTTTCTCCTTTCACCTTCTCAGTAATTTTGATAGTCTGACTAACTTCAACTTGCAGGACTTCCACAACGGAAGCGCCTTGCTCACTGCGCTGCGTACCTTTGACAGGGAGGAGCACAAGGTGTTCTACCTGCCCATCCTGATCACAGACAGCGGGATCCCACCAATGAGCTCCACAAACACACTGACCGTAAATGTCGGGGACCAAAATGACCACCCGCATTCTGCTGGCTACATGGAATGTCTCATTTACAGCTATGATGGTAAATCACTCCTTGATTCTTGCTTCCAACTGTGACAGTAAGGCCAAAGGAGGAGCTGTGAGATTCACAACAGGACTCTGTCCTGTTCCACGTAAGCTAAGATTTTAGTAGAAGTGCTACTAAAGTTTGCTTAAGCCCCACCAGAGAGCAGGAGGTGTGTGGAGCACAGGACTTTGGGCCACTTGGTTTGTGGAAGAAATTGAGCCATCCTTGAAGGAAGGGCATAGCTGGCTGTTACTCTATGCATGTTTCTATCAAACTTGAGTCTCTTGTTTTCAGATGTAGTTTTGCAGCAGCATTAACATTTCAGGGGAAAAAAAAAAGTCAACAAAATTCATAATGTTGCTGAGAAGTGATGAGTCTGAATGCTGAGAACCTTCTTCCTCCTCCTTAAACCTTTTTCCTCCTCCAGACTGCATTTAGGTTTAGTGAATACTCTTAAGTTGAACTCCTGTGTAAACTGCTCGAGACATTCATATAAGCCTTCAGCTGACAACTGCTGTTATGGGGGATTTGTTTTGTGAATGGTGGCTGCAACTGTGCGAGAAATGCCACTTTTCCCTTCGTCCTTTGGCGATTAGCTAGCAGATCTCTTGTGATCCAGTGTCCCCACATAGTAGGCCCAACAGCAAAATAAACCACAGAGGTAAAAGTATTTTGGAATACTTGCATCCATGTAGGCTGAGGTCATTCCTTCTTCTTCTACTCTGCTGTGTATCCTATGGTTTAATAGCATATTAAATAGATTGTCTATTGTGGGCACACTAGAAACTACTTCTGTATAGCTGCTCTTGACAATTATTTGTACTGAAATGTTGTTCTGCCTGTTGTGTGCTCACTCTCAGGTTCAGCTTATTGTAAAGTTGGAACCAAGCCTGGTTGCTATCTGCTGAGAAACTCTGCTTGTACCCTATGTACCAGAACTTTTCATTAAGCAGGAATTCCCTTTTAGTTTCCTTTTTAAAGGCTAAACTCACCTGTGCTGCTAATTTCTGGGAGGGACTATTCAAGTCTTAGATCTTTAGTTATGTAAAATATAGAGAGACAGCATCAGAAGGCTACTATTGTGTTGTATGTTACGTTCATATAATGTGGGAGTCAAACACCAGGGCATCCCGTATACTGTCTCCTGCAAAATACCCAATGAATGTTGCCACAGTTGCAGGAGAGGTACAGTTTTCTCTCCTTTTTGCATGCAAGTCCCTCAGTTGTCAGGGTTTGTGCTTTTCCCTTTCACAAGGTGAAGTCCCACAGTTTTTCCTCTCCTTTGTGTAGCCTTGATTCTTTACCCAGCAGATATGTGGATCCAGATACCCATGGATCTTTCCTTCAGAAATAGCTTTTGTAAAACAAATGAATACTAATTTGTGAGCTTTGTTAAGAGGATGCAAACCCAGCAGAATACATGTTGCTTTCCATCTCACCCCAAAGTCTCACCATCCACTCAAAATAAGCCTGGTTACTGTACTTTGGCCATCCTCTCTGTCTTGCTGTCATTGCCTCCAAATTGCTATTGTTTTTTGCCCTTTATAACCTAATCAGCATTTTGTTTGTTTATCCTGACAAACCCCAATCCCTGTCTAAACCACTTTGTAAGTTGGTTGGATACTGCAGCCAAAATAGTGAAAATTAGTAATTCTGATGTTGTTTCTGAATATCTTGCACATTTTTCCTCAGAGATGCTCGTCTTTTTTCCTTCTCATCTGCTTTTCATTGCAGCCACCTGTTGAATTAAATCTGTGTAGTCCAAACCACAACAGTAGCCATACAGCAGACACCCAATAACCGGGACACCACGTGGTATTTGCAAACTGGTGCACATCTCTCGGGAACCATCATAATTATTTTTGTAGAAGTTCTAGACTTAAACCAGGAAAACTTGAATGGCCAATCTGTTTGTGTATGCGTGAGAGGTCTGACCACGCCACTAATATGCTATGTTGTTTTAGGTATCCTTCCCATGACTGTACTGGGCCAGGTCCCTGCCCCAGATGAGGATGACTGGGATCGCAAAATCTACCAATTTGAAGGAAAAACATCAAGGTATTTGGAGAGAAAAATGGAAGTTGGGTGAAATGTATGGAAATCTTACCCACACACAAAACCATAAAAAGTATTTAAACTGCCTTTTTTTGAAAACAAGTGAGCAGAAGCATTTTGTTGATTAGAGACTTGTGTGTAGCTCTCCAAAAGCCCTCCTGAGTGTGAGTCTGCAGTAAATAATGCTGCATGCCAAACCAGTCCACTTCCCATTTCCTGATGGACTAGAACACTATTCTAAATTCCTGTTCACAGTCATACCCATAATCAGTATCAGTGAGACACTGCAGGGAAAATACCCACTAATGGTCATCCTCCTTCATCCAAGATCCTGGAGAGTTGGTGTTTCCGTGTCACCATTGATTTTAAGACCTTATTTGTATTGGATGTATTTACCTCAAAGCACCTGGATTGTGACCAGAATTGAGATGTACATGTGCCATTTAGGGGTCTTGATAGAGGTGTCACTCTCAATGAATGTATCTAAACTAGGAGTTTGCAACGTTTCCAAAGTTATGGCTATAGCAGCCTGAGTCTTCCTACATAGTTAATGTGGCATAGAAGCTGGAAGAAACCTTCTTGATATACTGATAAAGAGTGATTAGGAGCCAACAGAGGGCAAAGAAAAAAAGTTCTGTTCTACCCTGTCCCTTCATGAGGGAACGGGTCTGCTTTCTTTGATAGCTTTCCCAGAATGAAGTGGATCAGAAAAAACATCAGCGATGATAATTACTACTTAGGTTTTGAACTTCTCATAGCTTGTTCCTTGGCTTAACTCTTATTACAGGTACTTTATCCTTAATGATAACTCAGGTTTGCTGACTATTAAAGAAGGAACCCCACCAGGAACATACAACATCAGAGTTAGAGTCATTGACGGAGTCTGGCCAGATGTTGTCTCAACTGTAAAGGTTATAGTGAAGGAAATCAAAGATGAGGCCCTCCATAATGCTGGTTCTATACGAATAAAAGGTAAGCAACATGATGAATTACGTTAGGATCATAATATTGAAATCTGCCTCTTTGATGTTGCTGCTGTGTTACTTAGAATTCTAATACTCTTAGACATGGGATGAGAATTGATAGTTATCTACGTAAGGGTTTGAAAATGCATCTTTGCTTGCATGGTCGTCTGACACTGCATGTGAAGTAGCATCTATGTAGAAAAAGACAGCAAGAAATGCTTGTCTGATGCAGAAGACAAAGATGAAAGATTTCTACACCAACTTTTTAACAAAACAGCAATTTATGTTTCAGAAAAAACTTCATTTGAACAAGTGTCTGCCTGAAATTCACCGAATTGTTTCAATCTTTGTGGAAAAGTAAAATCTTCTTAAACATGTTTCTGATTTAAAAGAATAAAAACAAAAAAAGAAATTAGTAAGAGTCAAAAAAGCTTCAGAACACAAACCCTGAGCAGAAGTCAACATGAAAAATTTCAGAGCCTAAAAATGAGAATACTCCTGAATTTGCAGTTGAGTCCATTTTCTGCAACCTTGATATTTATTCTGTGGTGATCCTCTCTTTTATTGCTACAACAGTTGCAAGATAGTGTTTGTCAGGTTTTTAACTTCTGTTACAGATATCACTCCAGAGGAGTTCATATCCCAATCCCCTGAAAAACAGAGTAAATACTACCGGATGAAGAAGCTTCTTTCAGAAATTATATCAGTCCAACTGGAAAACGTTCACATTTTCAGTGTATTAAATAGCCCAGGTCAAACCCGAGGGGTTGATGTTTGGTTTGCAGTTTATGGTCCACCTTACTATAAAGCAGAAAAACTTAATGGCAATGTCGCAGCCTCCAGATCGTGGGTAAGTATCCATAGTACATATGAAACCACAGCATCTTCTCACTGTGTCTATTCAGATAATATCCATTGCCTAGTGAATGCACATACTTAGAATGACTGAGGGAGTAATGTGTGAGAAAAATGGATAGTTTTAATCAGTGAAATCAAACAGTCCTTTAGGACTTACATTGAAAGTTTCAAATATGACTGTTTTAAAAGCCAGCCTATAAATACATACTAAGTCAGCCAAATGCAATGAGCTTTTAGGAATGTGAACATGTTTTTCCTATTTAGAAGACTGTAGAACACTGTATAAAGGATGTGTTTGGCTGTTGCCTTTCTACATGGTGTCTTAATGTTTGAATTTTTAGTCATCTACAGAGAAACGTTCTGTAGCTGAAACTCACAAACCAGTCAAAAGTTCCAACTTTCTGAGTTAAGAGGGCAAAGCAGTAAAATAACCATTCTCCAGCGGAAAACCAGGTTGGAAATGTGCATTGCCAGTTTAGTAAAGTTCCTACCCCTCTTGCAAAAGTGTTGACAAAAGTTTAATGACTGGCTCTGTTGGAAATGTGTCTGTTGGTACACAGAGGCTAAAATAAGAGTTACGTTTAGAATTGGTGCTGCAGTACCAACTTACTTGTGCCAGAAAAGATACTCCTTCATTGCCCAACACCTTTCCAGTATTTTAAAGACAGAAGTCCAGATTAAAAATACAGCTCAGATGCTATGTAAACAATCCATCAGAACCATCAATGATTAAAATTTATCCACGCATCTTATGATGAATATGATGATATTTTTGTCCTCTTAAGTGCTTACTCATGCTATAATTAACATATATCAAGGCTGTTGCCTTAACAGATGCCAGGCTGAACTACCTTTGGCTGGATAGGGTGAAGTAGATGTTGGAAGGAAGCGGCAGAGAAACCAGTTTTGAAAATAAATAAGACTTGGGGTTTTCATTGCTGTCATTTGTGAGTTTCCTTTCTGTGTAAAAGTCAGATGAATGCAACTAATTGTTTTCCACAGCTGGAAAACATCTTGGATATAAATATCACCCAGATTGGCATTGATGAATGTGTGACTGCAAACTGCACTCACAGCAGCGGATGCATCAGCAAGCATGAACAGACTCATGTGCCAACAATAACCACAGCTGGAAGCGTTTCACTGGTGTCTGTGACAGTCCTGAGTCGTGCCCTGTGTGGCTGTGCAGCTCGGGAGAGTCCTCATCTCTCCTGCTCCTCATACCAGACAAACCCTTGTCTCAATGGTGGCACATGCGTGGATACCGATTTGGGCTACAGGTTGGTAAAGCTTTTTCTGGTGTGCAAACAAAATGCTTCTAGTTCAGTTCTTCAGGAGGAAACTGGAAGCTTGAGGACACATCATTGTGTGTTTTCTCACAGTGGCAGATCTGAGTTTTGTTATACTTCACCCACAGGTCTTACAAATAAACCTCTATTTTCAGGTAGGTACTTAGGTTCATCATAGTCTCCGGGAAAACCTTGGGAAGTTTGCAGGCTGCACCAGTTCTGTTAATGCCACCCTGCAAACTGCTCTTTATTTTGTGCAGCCTAACTTAATGCTGTTAAACATTTTAATCACATGACTTAAGTCAGTTAATAACCTCTTCCCCACATTTCTTACCCCATTTTTTCTCCAACAATGACATCTTACAGATAAAATAGTATAAAGATTAAAAAAACGATGGGACTATACGAGCTGAGATTGAGCGTACTCCCCTTCCAGAAGGCAAGCCTTAAGCATGTTTGCTTAAAAATGACCATCCCAACATAGGAAAGCAGAAACAACTGGCCATCAAAGGGGTGACAGGACTCAGACTGAAGCTGCAGAAGCCCTGGTCATGGTAAAGATCTGAGTCTGACGTTGCTGCTCGGATGTAATCAACTAGGGAAATTTTGCTGCCCAGAAACCCTTGGTAGGCTCTGCCATGTATCATTTGCTCAACTCTGAGGATTCTTTGCTTCTGCTCAATTTTGTGAATAATCTTTTTCTGCATCCTGCCCCTGTCATTCTGCTCTCAGTCGGTACTAGCAATGTATGGGAAGCAGAAACTAAGAAATAGGGGCCCAGCTGGTCTCCCTCCCTTTCTTTCTGCCCATTTCTGTTGCTCCTTTGGTTTCTCCCTTACGAGTTTCGTTATTGTCTTGCTGTGATTACTCTTCTCTATAGAATCCCCAGAGTATTAAGGAAAGAACCCCAAGCATCTAGTTTTGATAGCGTACAGGAAATAAACCAGCAAGTAGCTTGGAATAAGAGTGAAGATGTCAAGATCTATGACTGTCACATCTCTTCTCACTTCTTCTGGGTGACGCTACCTTCCCGCACCCTTCCTGGGGAGATTCCGATTAGACAGAAGAGGAAAGTTTTTCACAATGAGAACAATCAGGCATTGGAATAATCTCCTCAGGGAAGTGGTGGATTCCCCAACATTGGACACTTCTAAGATTCAGCTGGACAGGGTGCTGGGCCATCTTGTATAGACTGTGCTTTTTGCCAGGAAAGGTTGGACCAGATGATCCTTGAGGTCCCTTCCAACCTGGTATTCCATGGTTCTATGATTCCTTTGCTTTCCCTGTCAACATTATAAAGTGTTTTAACAAGCTGATAACTAAGCCTAGTGAAAAGCAGGTTTCTTTTTTTTTTTTTTTCTGAAAAGATTAGAGGCTTTCATGTGCTTTGTGTATTAAAACGGCTCCATTGTTTATTCACAGAATATTCTTGCATAGACATATTAGCATTTAGAGCTAAAGCTAAATTTGTTTGTACAAACAAGTCGATGGGGAATGTTTTGTGACAGGAGTTTTGCTAGTGCTTAACCCGTGCTATGGCCTGGGCAACATGGGCTCCTGTGTTTAAAGTGGAGAGTCCTGCTGTGGGAAGAGCCCTTCACCGACTTCTGCTTGGATGGTGGATTTTTGCTTTTGTTTATTTTTCAATAGGTGCAAATGTTCTGCAAATTTCCACGGACCAGACTGCCAGCAGACAAAACACAGCTTCAGAGGCCACGGTTATGCCTGGTTCCCTCCTCTTAAGCCTTGCTTCGAGAGCCGCATCTCCTTAGAGTTTATCACTGAAGTCACCGATGGCCTTCTGTTGTACCATGGACCAGTGGCACGAGGGCAGCCTGGAGAACGGGAAGATTTCATTGCATTAGGTTAGCAACTTAAAGAGTATTTGTTCTTTGTGTTTGTGTGAAGGTGAGATTCTACTTGTGGAAAATACCAGTTGATAGGGATTTTTTTATAAAAGGTTCAGAAAGGTAGTTTTGGAGAAAAAGGAGAATGCAGAACAATTTACCAGCATGCCTAGTTTGTATCCTGTGTTAGAAGTTGGATTTTTTTGAACTGGCTAAAGAACTCCTCCAACTAAAATCTAACTGTAAGTCAGTTCAGCTGGGTTTGAGTGGGAGCATGGTTCATATGTATCCAATAAGAGTCTTTTTTGCAGAGCTCTCCGGTGGCGTCCCATCACTGACCGTGAGACACAGCTCTGGTGAGCTTTTCCTGCAGCTGTCGCGAAAAGTTAATGTTGCAGATCGCCGCTGGCACAATATAAAAATTATAAATGATGGAAAGGCAAGTGTAAATATGGGCAATTCTGTGGAAGCACTAATTCATGTACCTAGTTATCCCTCCCAAATCCTTCTTCCCTTCTGTAGAGCTCTTTCATCAATCATTCTTTCATCATCTCTGCAACAGCAGCGATTGAAGTTTATCACCTCAGACATACCCTTAGTCTTGAGGCAGTGAAGCAGAACAAGGCCTGGACCAGTCCCATCCAATTTTGAAATGGGGTCTGCAAATTTTTTTGTTTGATGATCCTATCTATCACTTTGACCACAGAGTTATGATAATCCAGGGGCTAAATGCTTCCTGGTCTGATGGAGTGAAATATCCTTAATTTCTCTGAGTGGGAAACTCTGCCCCACCAAGTGACTTTAGACATGCAGCACAAAGGAGATAGATATGCTTTTGTGTAAGGCAACATTTTGTTCTGGTGAACATCTTGCTGATATAACACTGGTGAAGGCACCTGCTAGTCTCCCCCTTCCTCTCCTCCATAAGACAAGCTGGGGGCATGTTGGGATCTGGGAGAGGGAGCCTGGCAGACCGTCTGCTTTGCTACATCATCTTTCTGGGTTCTGATTTGGCAGAAAACTCTGAGAGAATCCTGTCTTCCCTCTACCATGTCAGTGACTTGGCATGGTCGTGGTAGAGTCAGATCTTTCTTTTGTGTGGCTTCTTAGTTATATGCCATGTGCAATAACCTTCCAGATTAGTATGTGGGAGTGTTTTATTATTTTAATAAAGTTTCCTGCACTGTAATTGCTAGTTACTATTACCCCCTCTGCTAAGTGAAAGAAAATGTGTAATTAAAATGTATGCACATCTCTGGGTGAAATTGTTTTAAAATAATGCCTTTCTCTAGAAAGTGAAGCTGATTCTTGACCACTGCGTAAATGCCTCGGTTAGAGACAATGACAGTGTTATTAAGAAGATCTCCCAAATGGATCTGTCTGCCTGTGAAGCCTCTGAAGAGACTGTGGGATCTCAAAGGTAAAAACAAAACAACAAGAACTGGAAACGTAATTACTCAAAAGAGCTAAGGAAAAAGGTGGTGTGTGTGGGAATCAGCCAAGTTGCTGTATTTTGCATGTCAATGATTCTTTCTTTCCCTCCCTTCTCTTCAGCATGGGTAGGCTCTTCAGCGGCCATCAGCCCCTGCAGCTGGGTGGAGTTAAGAGGACTTTGCCATACCACGATTCACAAAGGCGCTTCAGAGGGTTTGTTGGCTGCATCCGCAATGTCATTGTTGATAGTAAGGTAGGGCTACTAAGACCAGTCTTGGGTTTACTGCTGTTAACTGTAGACACCTGATGTGATGCTTCTCTGTGTCCTTTTCCAGGTCTATGATTTAGAGCACCCTGCAGAGTCCTTGAACAGCGCTCCTGGCTGTGTCCTTACAGATGAAATGTGTCAGAGTGGAGGGATGGCCTCCTGTGGCGTCCATGGCAAGTGTGTTGGTGGTTGGGATTTCTTTCGCTGTGACTGTTCCCCAGGATATGCTGGACCAGCCTGCGAAAAAGGTACTGCAAGTTCTAGGGAGAAATTAATGGTGATGATCTGTGGGAACAGCATCAAACATTCTGCTTTATATTTGCCACAGCTTTGATCTGAGTAGCCTAATAAGACCATGCTATACTCTGGGAGTCATTTAGATCTGCAGCAATGCAAAGATCCTTCTAACTCTTGTCGAAGAAAGATAATGTCACAGATGAAGGTCTTTTTGAGACCTGCTTTATTTTGTGGGGGAGACAAGTGGTCAGGTGGGTTGTTATGTCTTTTTCATCACAGTGTCTTATTTCTAATGGTGAAAGATGAAACATTCTGCATTGTGCCTTCTTCCTCTGATCATATGATCACAAAATTTAGTTTAATGAACATGATACTATTTGTCACCTTGCAGCGGTTATAAGAATGATGAGGTTTCCAGCTTGGTATGTTCTCTCTGTGAAACTCGGGGGCACAACCCTCAAGTCCTCAGGCCAAATTTTCCATCTATAAAGTTGGGATAATTGCATTTGCCTCTGTCACTGGAATGAATTGAAGGTTGTGCAATGCCCCTAGACCAGAGCAGTGGGTGCATGTGGGGACATAATATCAGGCTGGCTCCAGCAAATGTGTTATCCTGTACAAAATCAGCATGAAATATATATCAGAGAACAAAAGCATGCAAGGGTGGATAACGAAAACCTCAGAGACATTGTAAGAAAGTGCAAAATTTTAGCACAACTCAAAGATGTAGGAGATAAATTTTTTAACTCCTAGTAGCATGCAACCATGTTCAGGGTTCAGGGAGGACACACTTGAAGTTGGCTCTGTCCTCCTTATCTGACTACCTTCAGCAGCCATTGCTCTGAAGCAGAAATCAGAAGTGAGTTACAGGTGTTTATTGGGACTTTACTCGCCCTGTATCTCCCTTCTCCCTCTAGGTATAAGGTACAAATAATGGGGTTGATCATAGCAGTCTACAGGGAGCACCAGTGCCCCATAACTTTGGGGGCTTTGTGTAGCGTTGGAAGATAATCAGCCCCCTCAGTCCTGTAGTTTTAATGAGGTACAGTTGAGGATGAGCAGCAGTGAGCAGTTGGGAAGGAGCACAGGCGAGCTAGAGTTGAATCAACGTGCTGTGATTAACAGATGGGACTGGTGGTGTATTAAATATCCTTTCAGCTCAATGTACTTACAATAGTACCCTATGCAGGCAGCCAGACACTCTCTTCCTTTCTCCACACAAGACTTGAAAGGTGTGACAGTAAATTACTCAGCGGAAACTGTCTGTCCAACGGGGTGAGGACTGGAATCGTAACTGGCACGCTCTAGACCTGGACCTTTCACTGTTTAAAGCGTTTATAATGACCACGGAAATGGTTAATATAGTTCAGTTATTTGTATGAATGTTTTGCAGACAGATGGTACTGGTTTGTAAACATCTGCCCAGATGTAAATCTTACCCTGTTTTGCATTATCTTGGGATGCTGGTTCATAAGCCCAACTGCTTTATTGGCTCCTGTCCCTCACCGCTGTGGGGCATACCAAGCGCTCAGAAAGTAATTACTTGAAATCCATAAATCATATCCTGATGTAATAGGAAAATTTCGATTGGTTCCAGCTTCTTCTAATATCCTGGGCTGCAAAATGCTGGTGTTCAGATGATGCTTTATGAATGGCTGATCTGTGCTTGCAGCAAGGAGCAGACAGCTGAGGACAGGAGTCTCTGTAGCATCCCACAAAATTCCATCCACGCTCATCAGCTAGAGCCTGTAGCTGCAGAACAATAAACAAGAAAGAACAGTGTGTTAGGAAGAATAATATGGGGAGAATAAGCTAGAGGAGAAAAGAAAACATGGTTTAAGAAAGAATAGAGAGAGGAGAAATGCAGAGAGGAAAAGATAGGGAGGAAATTAGGTCTCTTGATCATTTGATATATCATTTGGTATGCTGAGTGGTGCGGTTGACATGCCTGAGGGATGGGATGCCACCCAGAGGGACCTTGATAAGCTCAAAAACTGGACTCACGTGAACCTCATGAGGTTCAGCAAGGCCAAGTGCAGGGTCCTGCACCTGGGTCTGGGCAACTCCCAGTATCAATACAGGCTGAGGGATGAAGGGATTGAGAGCAGCCCTGCCAAGAAGGACTTGGGAGTACTGGGGGATGAAAAGCTGGACAAGAGCCAACAGTGTGCGCTTGCAGCCCAGAAGGTCAACCATATCCTGGGCTGCATCAAAAGAAGCGTGGCCAGCAGGACAAGGGAGGTGATTCTGCCCCTCTACTCTGCTCTTGTGAGACCCCACCTGGACTACTACGTCCATCTCTGGGGCCCTCAGCACAATGGATCCAATGGATCTGTTGGAGTGGGTCCAGAGGAGGGCCACAAAAATTATCAGAGGGCTGGAGCACCTCTCCTACGAAGACAGGCTGAGAGAGTTGGGGGTGTTCAGCCTGAAGAAGAGAAGGCTCTGAGGAGACTGTATTGCAGCCTTTCAGTATTGAAAGGGGGCTTATAGGAAAGATGGAGACAAACCTTTTAGCAGGGCTTGTTGCAATAGAACAAAGGGTAACTGTTTTAAACTAAAGGAGGAGAAGGGTAGATTCAGACTAGATATAAGGAAGAAATTTTTTATGATGAGGGTGGTGAAATCCTGGCACAGGTTGCCCAGAGAGGTGGTAGATGCCCCATCCCTGGTAACATTCAAGGTCAGGTTGGATGGGACTTTAAGCAACCTGATCTAGTTGCAGATATCCCTGCGCATTGCAGGGGGGTTGGACTAGATGACCTTTAAAGGTCCCTTCCAACCCAAACCATACTATGATTTTATATCCTGGGAACCAGAATAAGTGCCTCAGCATTAGCTGGGGAGTTTCTGGATTGCTGTTTGCATGACACTGACCTTAGATTAGCTGTTGGTGACCCCGTGTTCTTCCCTTCCATTCGCTAACTTGGACTAAATTTATAAATAATAAATAATTATTATAATAATAGATTATAATAAGAAGAAATTATAAGAAATTATAATAATAAATAATTCATCTTACCAAATAAAGACTATGTCTTTATTTGGTAAGAAGAAACTTCTTTTTTTCAACTAAGCTGTGCCCAGAACAAGCAATTCTAGGACTGCTGTCAGGTAGCGAGACTGAAATGGGTGCATAAAAGCACCAGGGTCTGGGTGGTTTCGTGTTTTTTTATTCCCACAAAAGTGCAGTGCAACTCTCTGCTAGATTACACTCAGGTGGATTCCCCCAGATGATGGGGAAAGAATTCATTTTAGTGCATTTTCCCTAGTTAACATAATAAACACTGACTTAGTATTTCTTTGTAATTAAAAAAAACCCTCTCAAGCGGTGGAAATCTGCGTGAGCAGTAATTTCTGAGATTTTCACTTTGATTTAGTGTGTGTTGTGCTTAGTTCTTCCAGAATGGGCTTTTGGAAGGGACAGTTGGATCCATTATGAGCCGAGAAGCATCCTCAGCACTCACAGCACTCAGATCCAGCTGATGGTGCGCACCCGTATCTCCCACAGCACCCTTCTCAGCTTAGCCTTGGCAGATGGGAATGGATACATCCGACTGGAGGTGAGCAGTCCAAAAGCCATTCTGTTTCAGTGCTCTTAATTTGTCATGGAGTACCTCAGTAAGAGAAAAAGATGCAGTTTCCAATTAAAGACACCTATTCTTTAATGCAATAAAGAGCAAGAATTTTCCACGTGAGAGTAGCTACTCTTATTTATGTTGTTCTTCTCAGTATTACCCTTCCAGAAAATAGATTCTAGTTGTTTCACTGCAAAAAATAGAGATGAGTGCCTGAGGTATACATGAATGGGGAAGATTGTTTTGTCTTGTTTTCTTTTTCCATTTGCTTCTTTCTGTCTCTGGCTATAAAACTTGTTTCGACATCTTTGCTGCTGTTGAAAAAAGCTGTCTGGATTATATTAGCTAGACAGAGGCTAATTATTCCAATTGTAACAGGAGGGTCATCTGGGAAGACTTAGAGGTAGACATCAATAGGGGAAGGCTGATAAAAAGGTTCATCTGAGTTAGAAGAGTGGCCTGTAAAGAAAAGAGTTGATAATTCCTGGAACTGCAGCTTTCTTGTGGTCATTTTTATGTGGGAATATAGCACTTAAAAACAGGAGTGCCATTTTCATTTTAAAAACTCTGGTCCATTTCTTGAGGCAGGACTGTGTAAAAACATTTAGAAGTGCATTTCTGTTATTAAAGGTATTTATTGTCTTCCTCTAGGTGGTTGAAGGTTTCTTTAGTGTTAACTTCAGCCTGGGGGACAAAAATCACTCTCTGAGAATGAGGACATTACGTATAAACAATGGCCAGTGGGTTCTTCTGACCATGGAGCGCTACAACAATGAATTTACCCTGCGTGTTAACAGTGGTGGAGGTGACCAAGAAGTGACCTCTGCCTTGGGTACAGATAGATGGTTTGAAATGGATTGGGCAAGCATCGTGCTAGGAAACAACCTTCCCAATCATTCAGAGAGTGATTTCCAAGGTAAGTGACATGATGGGTTCCCAAAAGGAGGGAATTAAAACCTAAAAGGTGTTAACTTTGACTGTATTGGAGAGTCTCAAACCCAGGTAAGAATTCCTGTGGAGACTACTATGCCCATGAAATCCTACCTCCTCTCCTAGAGGATTCAGAGCTAATGCTCAACTCTTTATTTGCTATTGTATCTGGTTCTAGTGAAGATGTGAGATTTCCTGTAGATATTAAAAAACACCACTTCAGATTTTTATTTCTCATGCCAGAAGCCCCAAGTAGGGAACTTATGCTGCAATCTTCACTCTCTTTTTGCCTCAAAAGGGTTTAAGGAACAGACAGAACACCTCCTGGGAGGAGGAGAAGGATTTGCAAGGCAATTTACAGCACACTCTCCATTTCCTGGAGTGGGGTGCTGAGACTGGAGACTGTGGCTCAACAGAAGACAGTTTTTCCACTCCATTGCTTCTCATTCAGCCCCGTTTTTAAGATTATATTTTAAATCTAGATTAATTTAGTAGAGCTGTTCTGATTCATAGTACAACAAAGCTGTGCTGCAGAAGTATAGGTGAAGTGTGTGTTGGCACACAGGCACATGTCCTGTAGCTCTTCTTCTAAAATAAAACTGATGATAAGCAGTATAAGGATCTTTTAAAAAAAACGTTTTAAGTTTTCTATGGTGCTCTGAAGTCTGTTGTATATGTGTTGGGGGCAAGGCTTGAGGTGGGAAAGTTGCTAACTCAATGTATTTCTCTCTATACTCCCCTGCTTTGTTGCAGGTTGCATGCGTGACGTCCAGCTGAATGGTCAGCCGCTTCTTGTGGAAGGCAAAAGCACAGAGTTTGGCTTCATTCTGAGGCGGCAAGGTGTCACGATGGGATGCCATTCCAGTGCCTGCAGCAGCCAGCCCTGTTACAGCCCTTTTCTTTGTGTAGACCTGTGGAGAAAATATGAATGCCGGTACGTTAAGCTTTTGTTTTCACCCAGGGGTGGTTGGGAAGCTCTTTCTTTCCACCTTAGGTCAGGCAGCTTGCTTTCAACACTGAAAATCCCTGCTGCTGCTGGCCAGAGAGAGGCATCCCAATGACAAATCCTGCTCTCCATCTCATCTTCCAGCATGGGCCAAACTTGCCTTTTCCTGCAAGTCCGATAGGGAACCTATTTACTCCATTATTTTTTCCCATGGTGAGAAGATCACAGGCCAGTGAGGAAATGAAATTCCCTTTCATAAAAGGTAGATTGCAAAAGCTTTGGTCTCTGCTCCTCTGTGTGAAAATAGTATATATTTTGATGTAGCCTATATATATTGTGTGTGTATATCTATATAAAATATATATTGCATATATACTATGTATATACTCATGTATTTTCTGTAAATAAGTTCAAATTAGTCATACTTTCTATGAAACAACGAGACTTTCAAAATTAGACTGTCACAAAACTGGACTCTAAAATTAGCTGCCCAGGGCCAGAACCAAAGCCCACCAGCTGGTATCCTACGCAGTTAGTTCCTTTGAGAAGATTCACTTTTTAAAGACATTTTTCAAAACAAGATATATATGCAAATCAAAATACAGTCATATCTGCTCAAAAAACCAAACATACTTACACACAGGACTGGGAGAAGGTGCCACTTGAATTCCTTCCATTCAGCCAAAATTTGCACTTCTGAGGCCTCATGATTTGTTGCTGAAAGGGCTGTGAGATAGTCTTAAGTGTGCCTTGAGACACTCCCTCCTTCAGACCACTTGTGAAAGAAGGGTATGAAGGGTCTTCCATTTATTCACTAGTATTTCTTCCTTGGATTGCAGAAAGCAGGTCTGAGCTCCTCACAGTATTCCTTCATGGCCTCTCCAATATCAGAAGAAATCACTTTTTCTGCAGATTAAAGTCCTAAAATACAAGATTGGTCGTTCTGAGGGGGTCAATGACATCTCTTTCCTAAAGGCCCAAATGAGCATTGCAAAGCTTATACTAACCACATTGATCTCAGCTATCCATTTCCTTCTCGGGGTTTTGAACATGTCTGTAGAAAAAGGGTTAGTCTGTTCAGAAGCTGACAGATCCCTTTCTAAAGGAAGGAGTGAAGGTCTTCTGCATAGCTTCTGGATAGGGAAAGCAGAACATATGTTCACGTTTTCATAAGCTTACTAGCTCACTATGTTCAAGTTTACATCTATTTCATACTCTCAATGTGGATTTGTGGTTTGCTTGAAAAGACTTGAATTATTTGCTTTAAAGAAATGGTAAAAAACTTTGCACAAAACAACATAAAACTCCAGGTGCTTTGCTTGCCTAAAAGATATCTTCTGCTTTTGTTGTTCAGGTGTCCAGCTGGGAAAGTAGAAGTGACTGACAACCTTACAGGGCTCAGACACTGTACCTCATCACCTTGTGGACACTGGACCTGTAGGAATGGGGGTACCTGTGTGGCTCAATCCCAAGACAAGACTATCTGCCAGTGCCCCGAAGGTTACAAGGGAAGATGGTGTGAAATTAGCCAGGTGAAGGCTGGAAGACCTGTTGGACTCAGCTCTGGCTCTATTCTGGCAATCAGCATGTGCCTCCTTGTCTTCCTAGGTAGGAAAGCAAGTACTTTTTGTCTTTCTTTTTAATCTTGTACCTTGCTCCATTGAATCAAGTCTGCTTTACCCTTGGATGTTGTGATCAGTGTTTCACTTTTTCTGGAGATCACCAGCTGGGAGTTCATTTGAGGATGCTAAAAGACAGGCATCAGCACATAGTTATAGTTTACTTGCTTTGAAGCCAGTTCAAGCAAATTTAGGACTTCTCTCCTTCAGAATCACTTATTTTCCATCCTTCTTAAATAAGAGCTTTCCATCTCTGTGTTCAAATCTGTGTGCAGCCACATCCATCTGAAACTCCCACTTGCCCTGAGCCTTTACATTGGTAATAGGTAGGACCTATAGCTAGTACGTGCCATTCACATACTAGGAAGGCAGAGATCTTTCTCTAGAAAGTTTATGATCTTAACAGGCAAGCCTCATTAAGAGTGTTGGGCAGAAAGAGGTGTTCACAGTGTGTGCAGTTTCAGGCGCACTTTGGCTGAAAAGATAATAACACCATAAAACTGTTTCTCGTATTGGTAAAGAAAAACTGCATACACATCTCAGAATAGTAAAGACTCCGTGATTATATTACACTTGTAACCTTCATTAAAACAGTGTTTTACTTACTTTGGGTATCTTATTTACTCAGGATTGGTGAAAGGCCAGAGATTGGCCAAAATGCCTTCTATTTAAATGGATTCCTTTAGGTAAGTAAAATACCCTTTAATGAAGTTTATGATGTAATATACATAGATGATTCTTTACATTCCTGAATATAAGTTGTTTATATATTAAGTAAGTTATGCATTTCTTACCTGGGAATTTCATTGTCAAATTAAGAGTTGATTTAATATCTCAGGAGTCTTATGCTTATCATGCATTATACTTTGTCATATGTCATATAACAAATAGGTATCTTTATTTCTTCCAGCCCTTTTGGTCTCTTACACGGTGTGGAGTCAGTGGGGAAGTTCAGGGTTTCGGAAAGGAGGTATTTACCACATTCCTGAAGAGCGTGAAAGCTGGGAGGATGTTAGAGAAAATGTCTTCAATTATAATGAAGAAGGAGGTGGAGAACGTGACCAGGTATGATGCAGCTTCAATCCAGTCTTTGCAAATACAACCTTCTCTCACCTTCCTTTCCCAGACCTTTTATTTAATTATTTAATTTATGGTCCTTATCCAATTGGCTTTTTTTTTTTTTTTTTTAACCTGAAGTACTCTTGAGTGGGAGGCTTCTATTTCAGCCCAATCCGTGACTTTCATGATGCTGGTCATCTGTGGCCACCTTCGAGGTGGCTGCTCTGGACACAGCATTCTTGCTTTAACTGAAGACTATCATTAGGCGAAGGGATTTGGTATGATCTGAACTCGGCTCTCTGAACTAGGCCCTCTCTTTCCTTCAGTTTGTAGAAAACTCACAGAATCCAGTTTTGTGTTGTATTGAGTTTTAAAACTTTTTTTGGAACCTATTTCCTTTTGTGTTGTTTCTCTCTGATATTTGCATTCTTTTTTTTTCCAGAATGCTTATGATATAGATGAACTGAAGAAACCTCTCCATACCATTCCCCACGTCTCCTTGAGGGAAGCTGCTCCACACCCCAAGACACCCACTGGCTCAAAAAGAGACTCTCTCCCAAAATGTGCACATCATAAACAATCAACATCAGCTGTTACCAGTGTCCCAGACTTCAAGGAATATGTTTCTCAAATCATCTGGGATGCAGACAATGATCTACAGAGTCTTCCAGCTGACACTATTCATTTTTACTGCTTAGAAGGGCAATGCTCTCTAGCAGGGAGCCTTAGTTCCTTAGACTCCATTAGTGGTGATGAAGATCTAAATTATGATTGCCTCCAAGAATGGGGGTCAAAATTTGACAAGCTTAAAGAACTCTATAAGGTCTCAAATGAACATTTGTAATCGGAGTTAAAGGAACTTGGCACATTGCCATGGCATACAGACACTACTTTTAAAAATTCCCTTTTTTATATATAAGGTACATCAAGTAACTTACTTGATGCAAGTTTTTAGTTACAGTAGTATGATGTACTCAGTTTTCCCAGAAGTGATAATCTGAACGATCTTTTTATATGCATTGTACAAACAGTTATTCAATGGTAGAAGTGCAAAGACTTTTAAAGCATGAATTTTCTTGAAAACTTTGGAATGTAGGATTTGTATAGAATAGCCTTATAATATCCTTTTTTTATTTGCGTAGACCACAGTGACTTACTAGAATTATCCTGGATGCAAGAACTTGAATTATTTTCTCCCTAGTATTAATATGAATCCTGTCAGGTGGGTAGCAATGGGTAGGGCATTTTTTTTTTTTTTAAATTGCGTTCATTTTAGACTGTGAAATAATTGTTACAAATGTTAAATATAAAACATTTTAAATTTCTGGTTTTCTTGTCAGCTTTTGTCTTATCCTCCTAAACTGTAATCTCCTTGACATCACACACAGCACTTCACTCACTATTACATGCTGCCCAACTGTGTGAGACTTTTTCTGTCTGATCCTTTTGCTAATTACCTATAAAGAGGGGAAAAGAGTGGAAAGATCCTAGCTGTGGGTAGCAGTTTGCTGACATGGCAATTTAAACTCTTAAAAACAGTAGTCAGACTTGGGAAAAGTTTATATTCGGTAAGCTTTTATTTCCAACTTTGCTTTCTGCATGAAGCCCTTCTTCAACGTCTGCAGCTGGAAAACAGAAGAGCTGATAGAAAGCGTGAAGAGAAGCTAGAAGGGAGCCCAGGCAAAGGTTGGAACGGAATTCTTTCAGTCAGGACAGTCATTGTAAAAATCAGGATCCTCAAAAGAGAAAGCATGGGAAACCTATCCTGTTCCCCTTTCCCTCCTCCTACTCCCACCCCCCAAAAAAGGACTGTGGTTTGAGCATGGAAAGGTAGTCAGGAGCTTCTGAAATCTAATGTTGACTTGAACGCCCCTGTGACCATAGGTAAATCACCTTAACTTGTTCTTTCCCGTTCTCTGTTTCTTACCTCCCTGGAATGGGGGCAGGTCCCAAAGCCTGGTGCGATGTGTGAATGTTAATAGGCGCTTACAGTGAGCTTGAAAGCTCTGAAGTGCTACGGGTTTCTTAAATTGTTTTCTACTCTGTGCTTTTTTAGTTGCCAGTACAACATGATACTCCAATGTTTGTTCTTTCTTGAAGTCTTGACACTTCCTTTGATTTATAAATGTTGTTTTGAGATTGTCTTTCATCACTGTTGATCATTTTACTTGGCATAAAAAATGCAAATGTAAATTAGTTTTGTACCTAGAAGGATGACTTTGATACTATTAGAACAAGTATAATTTACATTGAAAATTGAACAAAAACATCATGTGAACTGAATAAAACAATCTGCATTCATTCCATAAAATTATTTGTATAAATGATACTAAAATATCAATATTTATATTAGAGAGATTTGGAGCAAAGAGTCAGTATGAGCCACTTCTTCATATGAAAGCCTCACATGGTTGGGCATTGATGATTCTTACAAAGTGATAAAAAAGAAATATTGTAGCTACATTAATTTATAGCCTCATCTTGCTTAATGTAAATTGTCCCTCCTTTCTAATGGCATAATGGTGTTGTAAGATGCTACAAAATCTCTTACATCCAGGTTATTAAATACGTTATGCTGCAAATGAAAACACCTGAGCCCCGGAGCTTCGGTGAGGTGACTGTTCTGAGTCTTGAACTCTTAGAACATTTTTATGAAGTGCATATACATTTTTATTGCTCATTATGAAGTTGCCTCTTCTGAACTTGGTATCGAGAAAAGCTTAGCATAATTATTGGTAAACTGTCTCTTCCAAAAGAGACTAACTTGAACAATGTGCTACAGATCATGCTGACATGCCAACTATGATCTCCCAGAGGATTATTTTGTAATTCATATTCTGAAACTGAACATTTTACATACGGATGCATTAAACAATAACTCATGAAAGTTGAGGCAGTAGTTAACAGAGTAACATGCACGACAGAAGATAACAAATTGCATTGTAGTCAGGACATTTAATGGACATCTATCCTCGTGGAAGAGGAGAAAGAGGAAAGTTCTTCTGCTTCCTGGGGTCACTTATAGCAAACTGCAGGTCACTCTCAAGCTACATAGTTCGACGGACTGAGACTGAAAAAGGGCCACACCGGGCACTCATTTGATGCAGCATCCCCCGTTCCGCTTGCTGCAGAAGCTGTGGCTGTTGAGTAGATGAGTACCAGTCCTGTAGGAACAGAAAAACAGCCTAGTCGCTTACAGCAACGACTGGGGCAAAAGAGATTTGTGTTGTATTATCTACACTGAAAACTTGCTGTTTAGCCTGTGTGAAATTCAGCCAAGTGACACAGTTAAAAAATGATAGTTAAAAGCTTCTGCTAGTCATCCTGCTTCTCCCCCAGACGTTGCCACCCTAGGAAGCAGGATTATCTGAAAATCTTGAGAACCAGCTCCTGGCTAGTTGCAGCTTAGAGACTGGCGCAGGCAGGCATGGACCGTGTAAACGTGGACGTCTTAATAATGACGGAAGTTACTGCTGGAAGGAAGCTGCTGCTTCTGCCCCTTGACTTGACTTCTGTCACTCGCCCTTGTTCACGGATCAAGGTCTTAATTTCTTTGCCCTTTCATAAAGCATGAAGGTGGGGAAGGGCCGGCGGAGGCCGGAGGACCAGCCACATTACCCCAGGCTGAGCCGGGGGAGCCCGCTCTGCCCTCTGCAGGGGCC
>NW_009650064.1:6348794-6369259 GCF_000708025.1 Charadrius vociferus | reverse complement strand
CGCGGGGCTGGTAAAGCCCGGAGGGCGGGTTTGGGTGGGGAGGGGTTGGGAGGCGGCGGGGGGTGCTGTGCCGCCGGGGATGGGGACGTGGGGCCGCGGCTGCGCGGCGTTACTTAACGCAAACGAGAATGCATCTTTCTCGTTTAACATCGAATTTTCTATTTAATAACTTCGTTTCTCCGCCGACGCTGTGCTTTTCCTTTCGCATGTGTGAGTTTTGTTTGCGGAAGTGTTGCAAGTTGTTTATTTTTACTATGTGAACTGCTGTTTGTAATGAATTCTTACAATTTGCAGCTGGTTTTCTCCCATTAAAGCCTTGCTAGCGCCAGGAGCTACAGTCTCCCTAAAGGTTCAGCGCTGAAATTGGTTTGTTGTCTTAGAGCTGGAATTAATAGAAACCTAGTCTGATGTATTATAAAAAAAGTGACCATATTTAAAAGTAGCTGGTCTTTTGACGGTCATAAGGGGGACTCATCTTTCTCAGTGTGTGAATTCCATGAGCAGGTGGAGGAAATGGGAAAACCTGGGACAGTGTTGCCTTTGCAAAAAGTAAATTTAAGAATAGTCAGGCTTGATCTTTGTGCTTAGATCTTATACTACTATTTTGCAATTAAAAATAATGATTAATACTAGTGTTATGTTTCACAAAGTTCAGTGAGAGTATAACAGTTATGATTTGGCTTCAGTTTTTCAAAACAGCTTGAAGGTACTTGAGAGACTATCTTACCGTAAGGGGAGACTTGCTTTTTTTAAAAAAAAAACCAAAAAAAAAAACCCAAACAGTCTAAAAGTCTCTTCTAAATGTATTCAGAAGTACCAGGAGTTGTTTGTAAATACATTTTAAAATACAGAAGAGAATTACAAGTATGTATATATTTTTACAACAGTTAACTCGTGATTTCAGTAGACAGCATTTTTTTTCTGTTGATGCAAGTACTGAAATATAATTAATATAAAGTAGTGAAAATAAATAAAAGTATTAGAGTGTGGTTACTATGGTCAAGTAAAGCTGGAAGTTAAACAAAGATATGCGAATAGTCTGATTTGAGGCAGCATAGGGAAGATGCCCTTTGGGATTAGAATGTGCCAGATGACGATGTCAGCTGTGTAAATGGCAATAAGATAAGATCCCTGTTCGTAGCTGCAACAAGAAATTAATTTGTGGGCTTACAAAGAGTTTGAAGAGCGGCTGGGTTTTTTTTTGCAGATCCACCACCTGTACAACTGATTGTCCAGTTCTTGGAACAAGCTTCAAAACCATCAGTGAATGAACAGAACCAAGTCCAGCCACCACCTGATAACAAAAGAAACCGCATTTTAAAACTTCTTGCTCTTAAAGTTGCTGCTCATCTGAAGTGGGATTTGGATGTATTAGAGAAAAGGTATAGTCTGTACATCTTCATGCTGAAATTACTAAACTGAAGTGGCTTGAGATCTTTATTTTAACAAAAGGAAATCTGTCTCGCTCCCTTCTTTCACAGCATATTTCTTACGTTAAGAAGAGTCTTGGGTGTGACAACTCAAATCAAGTTCAATTTTATCTGTGAGTTAGAAAAGTGTTTTGATAAAGGCAATGTCTGCGAGCAAATCTATACTGTTTATAATTCAGAGGAAGAATAGTGCATCTTAAGCATTAAGATGTGCATGTCTGAACTGCATAAGGATGAATTTTAGTTTACACTTTCTTCAGTGACAAAACTAGCTTAAATTTCCCCCTTCTGACTTTATTGAAGTTGGAGGTCTTGCTCCAGTTTTGTTGGTGTAAAGCACTCCATATATCTGCGAAGCAGATTGCTGAACTGGCTGGTTAAAACAGACAAAACTCCACCTCTGCATTTTTCCTTTGAGTGTTTTTAACCCACATAATTTCAGCTGCTGAATAGTCAGATGAGGTAGAATAGTTGACAGTGCTAAATGCATTAGGGAACTGCACTTTAGTGGTGTAAAATCTTAGTGGGACAGTACTTATCCCAGTTGTAACTTGCGTAGAATCATAGAATCATTTAGGTTGGAAAAGACCCTTAAGATCATTGAGTCCAACCATTTACCTAGCACTGCCAAGTCCACCACAAAACTATCTCCCAAAGCACTGTGTCTATGTGACTTTTAAATGCCTCCAGGGCTGGTGACTCGACCAGTTCCCTGGGCAGCCTTTTCCAATGCTTGACAAACCTTTTAGTGAAGAAATTTGTCCTAATATACAGTCTAAACATTGAGGCCGTTTCCTCTTGTCCTGTTACTTGCTACCTACCTGTCACTTGGAGAAGAGACCAACACCCACCTCACTACAGCTTCCTTTCAGGTTGTTGTAGGGAGCGATAACATCTCCTCTGAGCCTCCTTTACTCCAGGCTAAACAACCTAAGTTCCCGCAGCCGCTCCTCATAAGTAAGCCTTCACCCTTCACCAGCTTCACTGCCCTTCTTTGGACACGCTCCAGCACCTTTATGTCTTTCTTGTAGTGAGGGGCCCAAAACTGAACATCGTACTCAAGCTGCGGCCTCACCAGTGCTGAGTACAGGGAGATGGTCACTTCCCTAGTCCTGCTGGTCACACTGTTTCTGATACACATCAGGATGCTGTTGGCCACCTTGGCCACCTGAGCACACTGCTGGCTCATATTCAGCTGGCTGTTGACCAACACCCCCGGGTCCTTTTCTGCCAGGCAGCTTTCCAACCACTCCTCCCCAAGCCTGTAGTGCTGCATGGGATTGTTGTGACCCAAGTGCAGGACCCAGCACTTGGCTTTGTTGAACCTCATACAGCCTTGGCCCATTGATCCAGCCTGTCTAGATCCCTCTGTACAGCCTTTCTACCCTCAAGCAGACCAATGTTCCCACCCAACACGGGAGTTGCAGGAAGTCTGCAAACTTACTGAGGGTGCACTCGATCCCCTCATCTAGATCGTTGATAAACATATTAAACAAAACATTTGGCTTGCAGATGCCTTGGAAGAAGAAAGTTCTTTGTTAGATAAAAGCTACGTGAACTCTTGAGTGTGTTAAAGTTTCTTAAAAAAAAAAATAATTATGCTGTATTGTCTTATATCTTTTGAGTTGATCTGAAAATCGTATGTTCTTTATGATATTATATAGACATTTTTAAATATCAGACATGTTTTGAAAAAAAAACCCCAAAACAACTATATTCCTTCAAATTACTGGTAGGGCTTGTTTCTTCCTATATCGTTTTATTTGTATTGCTCACTTGTATTTTAGTATTTTGGGGGCTTTTTATAATGTGCTATAATGAGCAGTAAAAGGGCTTGGAATGAGATGTCCTTGATTTTTACCTATGAACTTCTCTTACTTCGCATGCCCCCTCCGCCACCAGTAATATTTTTGTCATCTGTTAAGCTGTGTCCTATTTATCTGCCTTAGTGAAGAGTTGTGAGTTGGGATTACCACTTGCCGAAGTACCTTTGTAAGATACTGCACAACTGCAGAGGATGAACAGAAACATTTGTTGTGGTTAGTTGTGAAAATATTGTGTGGACAACAGTATCCGGTATATAATAGGGTTTTTTTCATATATATACACTTTAGCTATGAAGGCAGATGTATGTGCATGTGTACAAGAGGGCTTTTTTTCCTTTTTTTTTTTTTTTTAAAGCTGCTTCCCTTCTTGCAGGAGGAATTTATACTGACTTTTATTAATGGTGTATTTTCTGTCAATTAGTATCTTCTTAAAATGCAGGTATAATCCCGATTTAAAAATCAGCCCTACTGTATGACACTATTGGGCTGATTCTGGGGTTTCATAGGATTGCTTTGTCCGTCTGTGGTGGCTTTTCTTGATAACCTATCTGAAGTAATTTCAACTACCAATGTAGCATCTCTATATAGGATTTAGTTCTTGTTCTGTTAGCTTGTGAAGCCTGAGATTGTTCTAACTTAAGAAATATGCTTTTGAGCCTTTGGGTATAATCAATTAAAAAACAGTCATGGTAGTTAAAAAGGAATAAAATAACAGCTGGAGCCCAGCTTTTTTCTAAAACTTCTGCTGTTATGAATGGTTGAATGGTGTTCTACTCTTGCCAATGAAAACAAGATTCCGACCTCACATAGCAAAACCAGTGTTTCTTAGTTTAAAATGATAGCCTGGTAACAGACCTGGAGCCTGATATTAAACAAGACCTAAAATTTGTTAAACAGGACTTCTGGCTTTGGTTGCCAAAAGCATAGTTTCACTGGTTGTTTTCAGTGCTGGTTGCAAAGAATGCAAGTTTTTCACAAGATCAAAGGTACTTTGGCAGTAGCTGATCACTTCTAATTTCAAATGGTGTCTAAATTAGTAATAGTGTTTCAGTTGTGTTAAATTATACCTGAAAAGCTTGGAGTGATGCAGTCCAGCCTGCATGCCTTCTAATTTTATCAAGGAAGGCTCTGTCCCAGCTAATGTATATTTTACATAATACAGCTTACAGTGCTCTACTCTGGTGCCTAGTCTTAACTTCACTGTTTGCTAGTGAATGCTGCAGAAAGGGAGTTAAGCCATAATAGCACAAGAGAAATGTTCTCTTTAAGTGAGTGAAATTCTATTTGTAATGGAAATGTGGCTGTTTACCTTCTGGAAGTATGGTCTGGGAATACTTTAAAAAGAATTTCTTAATAGTTGGGACTTGCTGTTATAGGTGACTGGATTATTCTGGAGATGTGTCAGTGTGGACTGATCCAGTGGTGCATAGTAGTAGTTCAGCTGTCAGGGCAACCTTCCATTTGGGCTTATGCTGCTGGTACTGGTAACTGCTTTACATACCTGATCTAGAATGGCATCTGATACAGAGCATTTCATTATGCTCAATAAACATGCTACCCTTACTTCCATAGGATGTTAAGTAATAATATAGTACTGAATAGTAGTGTATATTATTTAAACATTCCAGAAGTAGGATTACTACATGAAGTATCTGATTCTCAGGGGTTTTTGTTGGTTTGTTTTTTTTTTTTTTTAATAGCTTGTCTGTTCCTGTATTGAACATGCTACTGAATGAACTTCTGTGTATCAGCAAAGTTCCCCCAGGAACTAAACATGTGGATGTAGACCTGTCCAGCTTACCCCCAACCACTGCAATGGCAATACTACTCTACAACAGATGGTAAACTACTTTAAAGCAATAATCTTAAAATACTGATAGAACAAAACAATGTTTTCTTCTATCTGTGTACTTGTACGTAGAAGGAGAAAGAATCTCAAAGTAATAATAGTTTCGTGATCTGTAGGTAGGTTATAGTGAGGAGCTGAGTCTGGAAAGCTATTCTGCATCTGGTTTTGTCCCCTGAAAAAGATAGTCAAGGAAGTGGTTTTACTTTATAAAGGTAAAAATCTTGTTGTGTTTTAGTTTTTTATGGACATAAGAGCATTTCTTAAATACTAGATGTGTTCTTGAGTAGAGCATGTATTCTAATGGTATAATGTGTCTGAAATGATAAAGCGGTATTTTTAAGGTGTGGAATCTGCTTATTACACTTCTGAGGCTAATGCCATTCTTTGCTTAATTTTCTCCCCTATGTAGGGCCATAAGGACCATCGTTCAAAGTAGTTTTCCTGTAAAGCAAGTGAAACCTGGTCCACCACAGTTAAATGTGTAAGTTACAGGTATAATTCATTAGGACTTCATGTGTATTTTGTAATCTCAAATTTAATTTCTGGTGGGATTAAATCACGTTAGTAACATACAGTTGCTTAAAATGGGTAACTGTAGCATGGAAAACTATAGTTTATTTCAAGTACCTTCTTATTTACTTGTCAAACATGCTTGATACATATAAGTACTTTTTTGTCGTTCCAGTGTCTAAATATTGCTGTGACTTCACAGAGGCATAAAAATCATGGGAGAAAAGGAGATGGCAATTTGCCTAGGCAGAATGCTTATTCTCTAGTTTAAACAGGGTACCTTTCTTGCATCCTGTTTTAACTTACAATTGATTGCTTAATGCAGTTGTTTTATAGCAATGTGCCACATTGTATATGATAACCTGAGAAATAATGAAGTGTTTTCACTTGCTTCATTAAGCAATAAATTGTAATTTAAAATGCAAAACGAATACTGACTTTAGAAGTTGTGTGGCTTTAGTTATAACCTGTCCTTGGAATTGACTTTTATGTTACAAATTTCTCTAATAAAGTTAGGAGTATTCCAGTGGTACTTCTCATGTTTTTTATGTTAATTTTATACTCTGTTAGGATATACTCGCAAATTTCTCTAATAAAGTTAGGAGTATATCAGTGGTACTTCTCATGTTTTTTGATGTTAATTTTATACTCTAGTGTTAGGATATACTCATTTGAGAGAATCTGTTATGTATGGTGATGAAAAATACTATTACTAACCATTTTACTATAAATCTTGTATTGTCTTATATGTATCAGTTTGATGCTGAATCAAAAAAGTCTGTATGGGGAAATAATTTTAAAATACTTTTAATTTTTACATAAACACATGAACATACTTCTGCTCCTGATACATGCTCGAGAAGATTTAAAAACTTTGCTTTGAGACACTTGAGGCTGTGGAAGCTGATTTATTCATGATAGTTTTGCTGATTTTCACAATCTGACTTCTAAAGAAAAAAGCAATGAAAACTTGGTAACTTCCATTTTATTGAACCACATTTTCATCCAAAACTTTTTTTTCATTATATAATTCTGTATTTCAGGTAAGAACAGTCAGCGGTCTTGCATAATCATGTAATTAAAATGTAATTAAGGAAAACTTCGTATGAAGTAATTGTTGTGGTCTAGAACATAAATTAAAATAACATGCAGGTTTGCTTTATAAATGAGATCTTGACCTCTTCTCTGTATTTTACAGGATGAACCAGATGCAGCAAGAAAAGGAACTAACTGAAAATATTTTGAAAGTGGTGAGACATTTTTTCCCCTCTTCTTTTTTTTTCTTGAATTTACGTGTAAATGTGAATGGACAGGAAATAACATCAGCATCATAAATATACATAAGCATCAAAGTTTTGTTGGATTCAGTACGCTTATATTATGTTTGCCGCTTTTAGTATTTGCTGGAGTTCCACTGCGTGCATTTTGGACTGTGTTGTGTCTGCATTGCATGTAGTATGGAATTTGTTTTGTGGGATTGAAGTATTCTTTCATCAGCCCATCATTGGAGCCTCTATTTGAGGCAAGCCTCTGTAAAACCAGTGTGTGATTAGTAATTAAGACCATATCATGTTTGAGCTGCAAAATCATATGGCAGCAAAATTCAACACTTAAAACTGTTTTAAAAGGACTTAGTAGCTGAGTGATTTCTGTATGTAGCTTTCAATGGAATGCAAGTTGTGCCTAAAGCATTTCCCTTTGAGAGAAGCAAGAAAAGGAAGAACAGTCTACTTCCATAAGTAGTCTGGCTCATTTTCCTACTCTTGTACTACTTTGAATCAGTTAAAGAATTTGTATTATACATTTTCTACAATTTCTTACTTTTTCGTATGTTTTCACATAGATGAGCATGAATGATTTTTAATTGTTTTACCAATTCATCAAAGTGTTTAAAAAAAAATATCTTGCTCTTCATGTAGAAGCTGGTTTTGGTTTAGCAGTGAAATATTAACTTAAACTTTTCAATCTGACTGTTGCATAATTTAATGCTCCAAAAATGAACAAAAAAGTGTAGGTGAAACAGAAACATGTTTTGTTTCAATTGGAAGTAAGGGTTTGATCCTGTTTCTCTTGAGTACCCGAAACTGAAGTAGAAGTCACAAATTTCTTTTTTGTACAAGAAATACAGAAGCAGATTCTACATAGCAATTAGACAGGTGTATAAGGACAGGGTTTTTTACTGTCCTTTTACTGTACTGTTACATTTCTAGTGTTAATTTAAATGTAGAGCTAAACTCAAAACCAAGAGGTTTATTTTTTCGTTGTGTTTGAATGATTACAGTTGAAAGAGCAGGCTGCTGATTCCATCCTTGTCCTAGAAGGAGCACTTAAATTAAACAAAGATCTTTATGTCCACACTATAAGAACTCTGGATTTATTAGCCATGGAGCCTGGTATGGTGAACGGAGAAACAGAGAGTTCCACAGCTGGACTGAAAATCAGTGCGGAGGAGATACAGTGCCAGGTACCTTACATTCTATCTTGAAGCTTTCAATTTATATCTATTTCTTTAGGCAAAGTGTTAAGTAATACTTTGGAGATAACTTGCAGTACTTTTCTATTAATATTTCTTATGTTGTTTTCTAATGCAATGAGATGGTATTGACTTCATTTTTACATTATTAGAAATTTTTTCAACACTAAATTTTGTTGCTTCCTCTCACTTTTCCCCCACCCCTGGAGTAAACCATTTTATGGCAAGGACAACTTATTGTATTGTTCTTAATGATTATTTGGAAGTCGTACTGTAATTTTATAATGCCTGTCCAGAATTACTCATACTGAGATTGCAGTTAAAGAGGAAACAATTGAAGTACGTGGGGAAAGGTATGCAGTGTATGTCGGTACATCAGAAAAAACTAGGAATAGTTTAAAGTGCGTGTAAGGTTTGAGCTGAAATACTTAATCTGACTTTAAATGTTATGTAAATTTCTAAGATAACGTGTTTTATATCAATGCTGTTTGCAGGTTTGTTATGATTTGGGTGCAATCTATTTTCAACAAGGATCTACAAATGCAGCTGTTCATGAAAACGCTAAAGAAAAGTTTTTCAAAACAAAGGAGTTGATTGCAAAGGTAACGAGTGTTTTATTAACATATATGTTCAACTCTTCTAAAAAAACTTGTCTAAATTAATGCTTCCTTCTCTATCAGTTTAATAACTTAGTGCTACACATGGTCTTTAGAGAAACTTCATGAGATTTTGACAGCAATTTTTGTTTTTTCACATTTTGTCTTGTGTGAAATGATATTAATCGGCTGCAATATATTGCTGCTTTGTTCTATGTTTTGTAATGAATGTTCTCTTACACAAATTGTATTGATGGTCAATGAAATTCAAGAATAACATCTCCAGTGCTGATATTAACTCGACTGAACAATACATTCTGTGTCCATTGTGGTATTATGATTGTGGTGATGTGTTTTTTGAGGAATGTAACCATACAGCACTTGCTATTCTCTTTTTAACTTTCCCTGGGAAATCAGATTGTCTATGTTCTGACCTTTTGAAAAATATATCATTTTAAATTACAACTAAGGTATGCTTCCTTTTTTACTTTGCTTCATATTTATATTCCTGAAACTGCAAAACCTGGATTTCTATTTAAATCCACAAAACATGGTCTAAGCTGTAAAGAGCACATATAAAAGTATGCTATTACAAAATCTATACATGCACATGCTTTGGTTGTTTTGCTGTTACTTGGGGAAATTGTAAGTCTCTGTGTTTCTGAATTAAGTTTATGCTTCATAGTATTTTTGCCACTAAGATTTGATTAACTCTTACTTTTCAGAATGGTTCATCATCACTTCATTTTACTATCGATGAAGAACGGTTAGCTGGGTATTGTCAGGCTTGTGGAGTTCTTACCTCATCTTCTGATGATGCATCTCAACAGGCAACTCCTTATAGTCAAATCCATAGCTGTATGAAATCTGGCAACTATCAGGTAAGGTGCTTAAATAAACTCACATATGTTTGAGGGTTTTTTTATCGTTCCGTGTGGATGATTGCACCTGAACTGATAGGGATTTTAATAAATTTAAGTGCTCCAGTTAGCTATTAACATACTGGTTTAGAACACACATATCTAGGAATATAACATAATCTGATACATATTAGATTAAAATATCTTGGATTCCATGCAACGTAAATAATTCCTACTAGCTGATGTATGGATTTTGCAGGTAGAATCTAATTCTTCGAGTTTCAGGGAATGTTGCTGCTGAGATGTGCAAGTTTGTTTTGTGTTTTTCTTTGATCTGTGATACTAGAGAACTTTTTTGTTGTTTGGTCCCTTTCTCATTGTTTAATGCATTTTAGTATTACATATCCCCATCCCTGGAAGTGTTCAAGGCCAGGCTGGAAGAGGCATTGAGCAGCCTGGTCTAGTGGAAGGTGTCTGTGTCCATGGCAGGGGGGTTGGAAATAGATGATCTTTAAGGTCCCTTCCAACCTAAACTGTTCTATGATTCTATTATTTTGATCGGTTTTACCAGACAGAAAATTACTTTATTTATATCTTTTGCATTATCTGTTGACTATTCCAACTGTGTTTGTTACAGGACTTGGTGAAGATATTCCTTGAAGATAATCTAGCCCTCAGTTTACCTGTTCAGTTCAGGCAATCAGTGCTGAGAGAACTCTTCCAAAAAGCTCAACAAGGGTAAGACATTAAGTAATCATCTGCTCAGTGATGATGAAAAGCAATTTTTGTGAGTTTTGTATTTTTCATGGAAGTATACAAAATCTTTCAACAACAAATTACTTGCATTCAAGAACCTTCAAGCCTTTATTTCTGTTAGTAACAGCCTAAACTGCCATCTTCCAACTAAGGAGCTGTGTTGTCATGTATCTCACTGTGGTCATATGTGGGAAAAAATTAATGAGTATTAACACTTGCATAAATAAAAATATCAGTAAAGTGGTAAAAGTCATAATTTATCATATATGTGTGTGCATATAGATATATATAAAATTTATAAATATAGTTAGTGCCTCTTCAGAGGCTTTCTAAAACTTGAAGTCAAAGCTGGTCAGGCTAAGCGTACTAAGCAGTAATACTGTAGGAGAAGTGGACTTCATTTGGAACACTGGCAGTGTAGTTATCTGTGATTAGGAGCCTTGTGCACTGCTGAACTAGCCCGGTGCTGAAGCATTAGTATGGTACACTTATCATAAGAAAAAAAGACAGCTTGTGGGTGACTCCTAACTGAGAAATGCTGAGCATGTGGCTGCATCCAAAATTCAACTTTCTACGGAGCTTAGGCCCTTGAATCAGGGCTGTATGGAAACCATCTACATAAAATCGTGATGATAGTTCTTCTCTGAAGGGAGGGTGCCTAGAAGTATTTCAGTTGAAGTGAGAGAGGCTCAGTTTTACAAACGTGTGTGAGGAAAAAGAGGTATTGATGGTGACAGCCTCTTGGGTAAGAGGTTAGTAGTTACTGAATTCAGTTTTCGCTTCAGCCAGAGAAGAGTCAGATAAACATCTCTTAGAAGAGCATCTTAGAGGCTGTAGCTTAGCACTCTGTGGGATTGTTTTCATCTCTGATACTGCTGATACAGAGCACCATCAAGTGATGAGCACTAGACAGAGAAGGATGGAGGAGCATGACTTTGCAATCTAGTTAAGGCACACAGAGAAGGATTAAAAGAAGGAAGCCATAGGTTCTGGTTGGTTGTTTTGGATTTTTTTGTCCAATTATTCTGTATTCTGAGATACATAAATATTCCTGAAGTGTTTTGGGCTGTCAGCCATGCTCAGGACGTGCTTGCCAAGAAGCTATGCACCTTTGTGTCAGTCACACTGCTCTAGTTGGTGTTCCAGTGGTACAGTGGTACAGCTTCTGTAGCTGAAGCGATGATGAAGTCTGTGTGTGAATCAGAGCTGTGGGCAGGGAGAGAATTTTCTTGTAAAAAAAAAAAAAAAGTGAGGTCCTGAATAAACTTAAGTAGATCCTGAGTAAAGTTTTTCAGAATGCAGTTTTGGACAGAGGCACGTGCTCCAAACTTACCTTGGGATCTGGCAGCTGGAACTTTGCTGTGATACCAACTCTGTGTTTGTTAGAGAAGCTCTGTGATCTTTGGTTTTGTATTCATGCAGGAATGATGCTCTGGATGAAGTGTGTTTCAAAGTCTGCGTGTGCAACACAGTCTGTGATGTATTGCAGGGTCGAACAATTGATATTCAGTTTTGTCAACTATTCCTGAAACCCAGCAAAGAGAAAATAGACTTCCTCCTTGAGGTAAGAAATTATCTGAAATTAGAAGGGGAAACTGTAGTGAGATAATCTCTTTCCCCATATAACAGTATTGTTGCAAGTAATGCTCAAACTTCTGAAACAGAGAAAAATGCTTCGTAAGGGAACTTCTCAAACATATTTCAACTTCTTTGCAGTTAGTACAACTATGCTGTATGTGATCAGTCTTGGATCTATGTTCATAGCTCCATTTCCATCTGTTGGGGAGGAACCAAAGTTGACCTGTTATTTCAGCTTGGATTTGAAATTGCTGTTGTTCATGACATCATTCAATTATATAGACATATTGTTGAACATTTGTTTTCAAGGAACAAAGAAATAAATTCTGCAAGACAGAGATGGATACTAGAAAAACAAGTATCTGTTGAAGAGGACCACTTTGCCAACTTTGTAAAAGTTAGCATGTCATGAAATGATCCTCAGTTACGGTATCTGTGAGACTTAAACTGTTGCCCTCAGTGAAGCTTTTTAGGAAACTATAATTGCTCAAACTAAACTTACTCCTTTTTTTGCTTTGCTGTCATTTTTGTGTCTTTTTTTCTTAATATGAGCCTTGTCTTTTGCTTGTCTCTTCAAGTGGGTGGCAAAAATTGACTGTCGGTACTCTGTTCTTCAGAGCAAGTAAAAGCTATTCCACAAACTGCTCATATTAGGACTTAAGCATATTTCTCAAAAAAAAATCTCGTAAGCTGGAAAATAAATTCAACTATAGTTATCTTTCAACTACTGCTTTTAAAAAGAAAAAAAACACCAAAACCAAAATACCCACACCCTGTTAGTCCTAGTGAATCTTAAGGTTTTGCAGTTAAAAACGTTGGTTCGTTTTTAAACTCATGTAGCAGGGCTTGTGATCTTAATCATCTTGTGAGGCTGACTGATGCTATGGCACTTGGCGTCAGCACAGCTAAATATCAGAGGAATAGGAAAAAGGAATGTGAATTGTGTCTGAGGGAAGATCAGTTGTCTGAAACAGCTTGTCTAGTGTACAGGTTGAAAGAACTCTGGTCCGTCTGTGGTGGCTACAGTGTTTATCATATAACTTTGCTGCCTACCTTGAGAGAGAGGTTTACTACCCAGTACTAATTGTGAGTCAGAAAATTGGGCAGTAACACTGTCTGTAACCAAATATTTTAAGAGTTTTAAGGGGCTGCTTAATTTTTTTACTGCTTTCTTTCCCAGGTTTGTTCAAGATCAATAAACTTAGAAAATGCTTCTGAAGCATTGAGGAGAAAAATGGCAGCATTTCTCAAGTAAGTATCAGTATTAAGATACCATGAATTAACACTTCGTTGTGCTGTATTACATTGCTTACAGTGTTTTGAGCACTTATGACTGGAAAAATAAACAGCTTCTTCCTGCTCATGTATTAACTTTTTTATTTGTTTAGAAACTTGTGTTTGGGTTTGGAAGATCTTCAGCTTGTCTTCATGATTTCATCTCATGAGCTGTTCATAAAACTGCTGAAAGATGATGAACGGAAGCTGCTCATTGATCAAATGCGGAAGAGATCTCCTCGAATCAACCTGTGCACAAAACCTGTGACTTCTTTTTATGATATCCCAGGTAATTTTCACAACATTTGCATTAACTTATATGCAGGCGGTTAACCTGTTTCCATGTTTGAGGTTACTATGTTCGGTTCTGTTCTCAGAAAAGAGAATACTTCCCATTTTGAGTTGGTGAATGTCCTACTTGTTCAAGAAGGTGGATGTTGTTTGCTTATATTTTGCTTGTATCTCAACTGAGTATAATAGGTACGCTCAAATGAATGTGTCCTAGCTGACCAAGTGGAAGAGGGGTGTGGCGGCTGGTTTGAACCAAATCTTGCTGTGGTAGGTGTTCCCAGAAAGGGCACCCTGCCTCTGAGCTCATACCAGCACTAATGCTCGTGTGACTGTGGTGAGCTGGACCAGGAATACCATCTGGATGAAATTTTAAACCTACCAAAGTGAAACCCAGATCTTTTTGGCCAGTTCATTTCCCAGGTATAATTGGCTGACTGTGCAGCTGTGCAAGTCAAAGCTAACATAAGATGTGCCAGATGGTGACTAGAGCTGGAAAGAACTCACGTTTTCAGCTCTAATACAGCCTTGCATTGACTTAAGCAAGTTGTGAAAATGCATATTTTCACTAAGGCAGTATAGGAATGCTTTTTTTTTTTTTTTTTAAATGCAGATCTTGAACTTTTTGCTTCAGTGTAGCAAGGGTAAAGGACCACTCGGAGCTGCTGGGGTGAGAAAAGGAGGCATTGCAAGCAGCCCTTTAGGTGGGGGATCTGGGAAGTTGACACAAGGTGTTTGTGGAACGGCACGAAGGGATGTTTGAGGCCTAAAAAGCATTGATGTATCTGCTTTTATTACTGTGTTATGTTTAGAATGTTATATGCTAATGAAATGTAAGCATGTACATTAAGAAGAAATGTGCTGTAGACCTGATTGCTTTTCTTCTAGCTTCAGCAAGTGTCAATATCGGCCAGCTTGAACATCAGCTCATATTGTCAGTGGATCCTTGGAGGATTCGTCAGATCCTAATTGAGTTGCATGGTATGACTTCAGAACGCCAGTTCTGGACAATTTCAAATAAGGTAACTTATTTCACATCTTCATGAGAGTGTAATTCAAGGACTGGTTAGGTATCATACTGCAATGAGCAGTTAACATCTTGTCATCGATCTTCAGTACGATTTATTTCCCTCCACACACACACACTCTCTGCATAATGGTAGTTCAGTAAGAATGATGATACATATATAAACTTGCATTCTCTATGAAAAGTATTACAACAAAATGCATAACCTTTGCTTTAAGGAATTACTGGCTGTATCACAAGCTTTCCTTGTGAGAAAATAAATTTCTGTAACTTTTGCTTTCAGTGTTCTGCCTAGTTAGCAATATTATTTTAAATTCCTGTCATTAAAAGCTGGGAGCAGGAGAGAGGAAGAGATTTTTTGGTTAAGTAAGGATTTCTTGTCTTTTTTGTTCATACTCTGAATATGCAATAATTGGGATGGGAAAAAAAAGACCAAACAAAGTAGAGTAGCTAGCCATTTTTATTGTACTTTTATATGAGCAGTACATTACTTCTGATTAGATGCAAAAACGAAAGAGACAGATGCCAATAGCTTTCAATATTTGAGTTTTGTTTTTAATGTTTTAAGCAGTGATGTGAATTCTAAAACCTGTTTCTGTGCAAATGTCCTATATATTTCTCTCCCAGTGGGAAGTACCAAATGTTTACGGCAATGTTATTTTAGGCATCAAAGACAATCTGACTAGGGATTTGGTCTACATCCTTATGGCGAAGGGATTACACTGCTGTGCGATTAAGGTGAGCAAGCCATCTGAAGTTACTGGTGAGTTAGTTTGAGTAATTAAATTTTAACAACACTAAAAATATGGAAAGCCATTTTTGAGGAAAAAAAATTGAAAAATTAGGAGGTGAGGGAGAGGTAGTAACAAGCTCCGTGTGTCGTATAATGGTGTTATATTTCAGTCTCGCAAAGTTCCGTCAGTAGAGCAAGGATAGTGGCTTTCCAGTGACTTGGGTCTGGAGATAATTTCATTCATACAAAGTTTTGATTATGATGTACTAAATCATACTGCATCTAAACCCAGTGGTGATTTGACTTACTGATATGAAGTGCTGTTCTTTTGGCTAACTGGTTTATATAGGGAATTTGTTGGAATGCTGTTCTACCTGCCTTGTAATTGACAATACTATAGTTTGCAAAACTACAAGGTAAAACTGAACGGCACCTAATATGCCAGTAGTTATTTCTGGTGTTTTGCTTAAACATCTTGTTTTGTTTGAAAAATCTGGAACTGTTGGAGCTGTTAAGCTTAATAGGAAGTCCAAAGGACTCAAAAATGTGAATAGTAATTGAGATGCTGGAGTAATGCTAATGATAATGGATGCCAAGGCTGATTCAGCCAGGATAGCGCTGAACAGTACTTAACTTTTAGTCTCTTCCCTTATGAATCCATTAGTAATCATTAATGCATATCCTCTTTATTGCAGGATTTTGTGCATGCAAAACAGCTTTTTGCAGCTTGCTTGGAGCTCGTGACAGAGTTTTCTCCAAAACTCCGTCAAGTCATGTTGAATGAAATGCTGCTTTTGGACATTTACACTCATGAAGCTGGTGCTGGTGTTTCTGGAGAACGTCCGCCTTCTGATCTTATAAGCAGAGTACGAGGATATTTGGAAATGAGAGTACCTGGTATGTACATTACTGTCTTTCCTGCAATGTAGTAAAGCACAAAGCTTGAGAGAAAGGGGAAAAAAAACCCAGCTTTATATTGTAGATTTACCATTTAAATGCATAATTGGAAAAAAAAGAGTGAAGTTCGACACTGCTTTTAGTGAGTCTTTGGAAGTTTGGTTAGTTTTTAGAAACTGAAAACGAGAACAGCAGCATCATGATGACTACATAGTGCTAAACACTGGCAGTTTCTGTTTAGTGCCACTTAAAGGACTTGAACAGGATAAACATGTCTGTGTTTTTATCTGAGAAGTTCTGCTAGTGGTTAAAGCAGTTCGCACATGGTTTCACACTGAGGGAGCAACATAGTACTGTTGTGGTTGGAGGAAGCTGCTGTTGCTCCTGATTTTCAGAGGTGAGGTCTCTTGTATGGCAAAGCATCATATTTTTTCTGTAGTAGATCTGGAATAGCAATGGCTAATTAAGGGAACAAATTTTGCTTGTTTTCATATAACACTGTGCTTTCTTGAAAAAAGTTAAGCGAAGAACCCCTTTTCTTCCAGATATTCCTCTTCGGCAGGTTATAGCTGAAGAATGTGTTGCCTTCCTGTTAAACTGGCGTGAGAATGAGTATTTGACCATGCAAGTTCCGTTACCTCTGGTTCAGACTAATCCTTATGTGAAGGTAATGAATGCTCAGTCTCAAGGCCTTGTCAGGCTGTAATTGACTTTCTCCTGTTAAAGTCTTTTGTGTTTTAAAAAGTGAGTACCCTTCTGTCTCAAGTGTATCGGGTTTTGTGGCTATAACAGATAAAGCCTGGTGTAGAAGACAGCAGAGCTAAGCAAAAAGTGTATTTGAGAGTTGACAAAAGGCATGGAGGCTGTGCTGCAAGAACAGATGAAATGAACTGCATCTTAGCCTTTGCTGGCTGCCACCTGAGATTGGTTCTGTAAGCATCAGGCATGTGTGGTTATGATCCGTAAGCTGATTGAAACTCTGTAGCACTTCCATAAAGGGCTCTCCTCTCAGCTGAAACTCAGCCTAGATTCATGTAAGAGGTATGAGAAGCGTACAGATCTCAGGCTTCATGTCTGGTTGTTTTTCTGTTCCTAAGACACTTGTTTTCCAAATGTGTTGTAATGGTTCCATTTTTCAACCCAACACCAGTGTTGAATTTCTGGGTATGTTCAAGCACTGTGTTTTTTGAAACTTTGCTTTCAAAATGGTTTTACAGCAGTGTTTCTACTTCAAAGTCAGGCAATGAAACTGAATGCACTTAGTATTACAGGACAGGTTACTTTTTGGCCTGCTCTGCTTACCTGTGGTATTTCCTAATTTCCATTTTGAGGTTCAGCTTTTTCTGTATAGTAGAGGATGCCGGTTTTAGTTCAGATTAATTATTATATGAAAGTTAAGGGAGTTCTAGGGAGCCATTCTTTGTAAAACTGTATTTTATGGGTTTTAGGTCTTATGCAGTATATTTGAGTAGAGTATAAAGCTTGTTTTCTGGAGCCTGTAGTAATGAAATGTACCCTGAGGAGACTAATAAAGGGAAAAATCGTCTGTTGTTTAATTCCTGTCTTCCAGGTTCCTCATCAGTGTCCTCTATTGCAAAGTTTAGTCATATTGCTTTGTAGTTTGTAATTTAAAATCGCTTGCTTAGCCATTTTAAATGCCAGTAATTCCTTTACTGTAGTCAGTAACTACAGCGTCCCTGAATATTGTATTTTTTTTTTCTTGCGTTGCATAGCTGGGACAGTTGCTGGCTGCTACCTGCAAAGAACTTCCAGGTCCCAAAGAAAGTAGACGGACAGCTAAAGACCTTTGGGAAGTTGTTGTACAAATCTGCAGTGTATCCAACCAGCACAAACGGGGGAATGATGGCAGAGTGAGTTTGATAAAGCACAGGGAGTCTACACTGGGCATTATGTACAGGTGTGTTTTCTTAAATTACTTTTAAAGATTGTTTGAATTGTATATTTGACCCTTCAAGGATTGTCTGGATTCCACTATCAGAGTGGTGGCAGCAGCTAAAGATGTCTACCGAGTGAACGGCATTGCATATTAGCGGTGATGTATTGACTTTCCTTCTCAGAGGGTGATTCAGGTCAACATACAGACACCAAAGCCTATATGCCTGTTCTCCTGTTATAATCAGTGTAATCTTCCAATAAAGTCAGTGGCATCTAGAGGACACTTTAGCTGACCGACTAGAGGTGTTTGCTTTACATCAAATGGAATTGCTCTGCAGACTCCATTGACTGTATTCGTTAACTTGTTTTTTATAACTGTATTAAACACCTAGTTCGCAGCATAGATGGCAGAAATCTAAAGCTAAATGTTATTCAGTCTTGAAATGAAACTCTAGTTTGGGTGAGCCCGTGGGGAAGAAGGAAAGGATGACAGTATTGCTGACTTGAGTAATTTCACTGTCAGTTACCTAACCTCTGCCAGCCTTAGTCTTAAATGATTGATTCATTCAGGATTCTCAGATTTGTCCACCCAGTGTTTTCAGCCTGTTCTTAAGTCCACGCTTGATCATAAGTTGCCTATTACAGTAAATTCTGGAATGTATGATTATGTTAAACAGCTTTCTATGTTAAAAACTTGGAAAAGGTGCCCCTGTCGAAGTATTGACTATTTCTTTGCCTTTCTTCAGCTAATCCGGTTAATGTGTACCTAAAGGCCAGCTACTTTTGCTTACGTGGCTGTGGGATGGGTGCAAGAGAGTACTGCTTGGCGTAGGTTTCAGTTGTATACTCTAGCAAGGAAAAGGAAGCAGTACAGGTGCAGTCTAGGATACTGAACCTTTTCTGACCTCTCTGATTCAAGCAGTAAAGGGCACTGACCTTGTTGTTATGGAAAAGAGGCAGTGAGCCTTTTCAAACAGGCTGTGCTTGTCTGGATTGTCTTACAGTGACAATTTCTGATGTGACATGACAAGGAAATCAATGTACATTCTAAATGATCGCTGTTTACCCTCTTCTGTAAGCATGTAGGTCACTTGCAATCGTAGCTTGGAGAATTACAGTACAGTTCAATTGCTTTCCCTTTTAGAGCCAATGGTTGACTTACTACAAAGTCATTTTCATCCCTTTTATAGCTTGATGGAATAACAGATACCTCTCATTTAACCTGTTTCAAATGTAAAAGTAAAACTTTCCAGTGACTGTATCAAAAGTGAATGACCTGCTTGAGCATTTTCATGTATATACCCTGCGTTTGTAAACTTAGAGGTGAAGGAGTATTTTGGTGGGTGAAGAATGTGCTTTATTGACCCTCATTTCCAGTGTATTAAGTCTGTGTATATTCTTTGCTGTGGGTGATTACTTATATGGATATTTGTGTCCCTAATTTAGGAGTGAACTGCTGTCCTTCATCAAAAAGCTTCGGGTAAGTTATAGTAGTCTTGAGAATGTGTTTGCAACCAGAACTTTCTTTTGGTATAATATTTTTCTGGACTTTTCCTGTTAAATTCAGAAAATCTGATACCTATACAGGTGTGTTATATGGCTGAAGAACTTCTGAATTTGGTATACTTGCCATACAGCAGCATGGAATAGCCTGTTAAAAAGAAAATAAATCCTGAATTCTGACAGTGGAGATCTGTTAACATTAGGAGTATATTTTATTCCAGCTGTCATGAAGCAAAGCATTCCTTTTGGAAGGAGAAGGAAGCTGCTACTTGCATTGTAACTAAGCAGCAGAAGTAAAAGGAAGGGAAACTGTTTTATACCTTGTGGGTTTGTAAATGCATAGAAAGTTGTAGTATACAGAATCACAGAATTTTCAGAGTTGGAAGGGACCTCTAGAGATCATCTAGTCCCACTCCCCTGCTAAAGCAGGATTGCCCAGAGCACATTACTCAGGACTGCATCCAGGCGGGTTTTGAAAATCTCCAGAGAAGGGGACTCCACAACCTCCCCGGGCAGCCTGTGCCAGTGCTCTGTCACCCGAACTGTAAAGAAATTTTTTCGTGTGTTGGAATGGAACTTCCTATGTTCCAACTTGTGCCCATTGCCCCTCGTCCTGTCACTGGGAACCACCGAGAAGAGTCTGGCTCCATCCTCCTTCAACCCACCCTTTAGATATTTGTAAGCAATAATAAGGTCTCCCCTCAGCCTTCTCTTCTCCAGGCTAAAGAGTCCCAGCTCTATCAGCCTTTCCTCATAAGGGAGATGCTCCAATCCCTCAATCATCTTGGTTGCCCTTCGCTGGACTCTCTCCAGCAGTTCCCTGTCCCTCTTGAACTGGGGAGCCCAAAACTGGACACAGTATTCCAGTTGTGCCCTCACCAGTGCAGAGTAGATGGGGAGAATGACCTCCCTCGACCTACTGGACACACTCTTCCCTATGCAGCCCAGGATTCCATTGGCCTTTTTGG
>NW_009650064.1:6338148-6348708 GCF_000708025.1 Charadrius vociferus | reverse complement strand
GATGGCAGCGTGGCCCTCTGGAGAGTCAGCCACCCCTCCCAGTTTGGTATCATCAGCAAACTTGCTGAGGATACACTCTGTCCCCTCATCCAGGTCATTAATGAATATATTAAATAAAATTGGACTGAGTATTGACCCCTGGGGGACACCACTGGTTACAGGCCTCCAACTAGACTTCATGCCACTGATCACAACCCTCTGAGTCCTGTCACACAGCCAGCTCTCAATCCACCTCACTGTCACCTCATCTAACCCGCACTTCCTCAGCTTCCTAATGAGGATGTTATGGGAGACAGTGTCAAAAGCCTTGCTAAAGTCAAGGTAGATGACATCTACAGCTCTCCCTTCATCCAACCAACCAGTTACATCATCATAGAAGGCCATCAAATTGGTCAAACATGATTTACCCTTGATAAATCCGTGTTGACCACTTCCAATAACTCCCCGTTCCTCAATGTGTTTGGAGAGGAACCTAGCTTAACTTTAAGGCTAGCCAGTAGCCACAGAAACAACATAAAGATATATAAAACCTAAATAAAGTTTATATCCAAGCAGTTATTCAGGAAAATCTGAAGTAGTTAAAGACTTCCTACAGAAACTTTCTCTAAGTATTTATTCCTGTGTTGCAAGATTCTTAACAAAATATTGCCCTATTTCAATATGAAATTATAATGATGTCAGAACTTCTTACATAGCTTTAAAGCTCTTAGGGAAGAAAGTGGAGTTTTGTTTGTTCATGGGAAAACTGTTTGTTTTTTTTTTTTTTTTCCCTTATAGGAACCGTTGGTTTTAACCACGATATTGTCCCTGTTTGTCAAGCTTCATAATGTTCGGGTTAGTATATATCATAAACATCTTACTTGATTTTTTTGTAATGTTTCTCTTTGTAATGTCTCTTACCATTTTCTCTTAGGAAGATATTGTGAATGATATTGCAGCAGAGCACATTTCCATCTGGCCCTCATCCATCCCCAAGTAAGATGATAATTAAAAATGCAGTTTTCAAAATACTTGTTTACATAGTTGGTTGGGTTCCAGTCACTGTGTATTTGTTATCATGTGTTAGTGTGATTTCTGCTGTGTAAGGACGACACTGACCCCTCCATTCTGTTTGTGGGCAGGGCAGATTGGTCTGATTGCATGGAGGTTTTTTGCTTCTAATTTGATGCTCCTGATGGAGGTGTGGGTACAAGAAACCGAGGGGGTTTTTAATGCTGTGCTTTACTCAGCTATATGTAACTTTGTGAACTATGTAATATTTTAATACAAAATAACAAATACTTTTGAGGTGTGTTTGAATAATTGCCAGAATACTAAGTGGTGTGTGGTATGTATTGATTTGTTCTGGCTGGATTGAACTGTATTTCTCCAGTGAGGTTTAGAGGTTCTGTGGGACTAGAACCTCACTTTTTTAGAATCCGTGTATGCATCGGGAGAGGTCTGTCTTGTGAGAGAGTGTGTAATGCTTAGTGTGGTTAATCTGACTTTAATTGTTCCGATTGAATAGTCTTATTGTTACTGAAGTAGACGTCAGTTTATATTGTAAGGTCAAGCAGAAGGAAGTTTTCAGTGTTACCAGAATTTAGCAGTAGGGTGAGAAAAAAAAGAAAAACCACAACGTTTTTCAAAATGGAGATTCCACACGAGCTTTGGGAAAGGCTGCCCAAGCAATGTGCCAGGCCATTCCCAGCCTCCCTTTCCAAGCTAGTTCCACAAGTTTGCAGAGGTTGCTGTCTGTGGCCATTTATGCAGATGCTGTGATAGATTTGTAGTGGTTTCAGGTGTTCTCTTCAAACTTCTTGAGACTGAGAACGTATATTCTACATGGAACCCTTTTATGGTGTCAGACACAGATAAAGTTCTGACTTTTTGTCCCAAGTCAAGGTCTATTTGTTCTGTCATATTCGCTGTATTGAAACAATTCAACAATAGTCTTAGTCAAGGCTAAATCTTTCCTGGAATTATTTTTGCTTGGCACTTAATGCAAGGTGCTTTGCACTTAAACTTGATGTGAAATCAGATTAGTGTTTAAAAACCAAAACAATAATTTAGGAATTATTTTTCTTCCTTTTTTCCTTTAGCCTTCAGTCAGTGGACTTTGAAGCTGTGGCTGTTACAGTAAAAGAACTAGTCAGCTATGCATTGACTATCAACGCAAACAACCACTTCTGGTTAATTATTCAGGCAGATATTTATTTTGGTAAGTGAAACCAATGTCTATTTTTAACAAGTGTGTAGGGGTATCATGCTTCTCTGAGACTTTGCCTGACATAACCCTCCTTGTATGTCCTCTTATGAAAAGAAGCTTGAGTGATATATGAGTTTAAAATCTTTAGATGCAGTAGTGTAGGTGAATTTGTCTGGGAGGTTGTCTAAGCCCACAGAGAGACTGAGATTTCCATGGGTCACGAGGACTTGCTTTTAGGGTAAGGGAAACTTTACGGTAAGAGTCATCGTTAACTTCACTTTTTTAGAGGGTGCAGTTGGTCCTTAAGTGGTATAATTATGCAACCCCCAATATTTGAGTCTTTTATTAAGTGAACAGAAAGCTGTGTGAATAGCGCTTGCTTTTAGACGTGGAGGTCAGCTTCACTGGAGCAGAAGACAAGCAGAGTAGAGAGGATCTGTATTTTATATAGGGTAGTATCTAGGATTTGTAAATAAGGAAGTGTGAACTCTTAATTTGGTATTGGTTTTGATGAGAAGCTCTTTCCTGTCATTCTGTCCTCACCTGCCACTTCCCCAATACTTATCCTTGCTCCTCAGCTGTGAGCAGTCAGCAGAATAGAGACATAAAGCGTTTCAGATTCTGGACACCATGACGCGCACCCAGACTGTACCGGGGCAGCGGTTGCCTGGGGAAATCTTGCCCAGCCTATGTGATGCTATACTTTGTTAAATTATTCCCCAGTCTAGAGTCAGTTCCTGTGGGTTTGCTTTGTAGCGTGAGTAGACTGGAGAGAAGTAGGTGCTGAAGAATGACATTCCAGAAGATGGATAGCCAGACAAGTACAATACTACCCGGTGCATGTGCTAGAGACAGACATGGCCATAGCCATCCTCAAAGGTAGTTGGACATTTCTTCCGCTTAAATTACCTGTTGAGACCGCTCTAGTGAAATCTAGCATTTAAGCGAGACTGTTCTTTTCTGGCAGTAAAACGGGGTATGTACTGTGCCTCTGCCATCTACTATTGCAGGAGGTAGGGTGCGTGTTCCCAAATCTTTCTTTGGACTGTGGTGTGCAGTAAGATGTAGTGCAGAAATTCTGGCCTGTTGCTTCCAAAGGAGACAGATTTGTCTAGAAGATGTGTTATACCCCTTGGGGTGAGGGGTCTTAATCCAGTGTTTAGGGCTGTCACCTTATGTATGGGAGAGTGATTCAAGGTTATAAACTGGCAGTACTTACTGCTTGTACAAAGTGGAACAGCATCCCACAACAAGGATGTTTATGTAGGGAGCCTCAGAAGCTGGTACCTGAAACAGCGATGGTTGGAGCACTCCCGGCATGTGTCAGGTCTCTATTTCAGAAGCTCTGTGGACAAGCAGGCTGCTCTCACCACAGAGCCCCTGAAGGCTGTCTTCACATCGGTTCAGTAAGAACTTACTGGGAGTAAAACTAGTGCTGATCCACGAGATGTGTGTGGTGGCACCAGCTGGCCCTCTCTAGCTCACACCAACTAAACTCCTTCACTACCACCCACGTGCTAAGTCCAGTGAAGGCAAACTTCTTTCCACTCTGAAGTTGATGGATTTAAGATCAGATACCTGAAAAGGAAAAAGTAATTCTCAAAAGGCAGAACTTTGCCTGTGTTGCTAGGTTTCCTGATTGTGTAGTTTTCTGTCTGTTGCTGTTTTACCACCTCCTGTGTGTCTGTGCTTTTTAAACAATGATATGCAAGTCGCTTTCCTAGTAGAATTCAGCTATGAGATATGTATATCTGAGTAATTCTATAAACAATTAATCTGAGTCTTAGAAATAACTGCTGTGTTTACTTTTAAGACCTTATTTGACTTTTCTCCACTGCAGCAACGAATCAGTATTCAGCAGCCCTTCACTATTATCTACAGGCAGGAGCTGTATGCTCAGACTTCTTTAATAAAATGGTACCACCAGATGTGTACACAGACCAGGTGAGTTAAAATGGGATGTAGATGTACAAAAATATCTCTTTGGATTTGGTCAGCATCCTAAGTCTCTGCAGAGGCAAAACTGCTCAACACACACACATTCCTGTAGCCTGTAAGATTTTTATATCTTGATACATTTAGGGATATGAATCTTTATAGATCCATTTTTTTTCTTTGCTTGTTGCTTGAAGGCCATAGAAAAATCTGAAGCTTCTCCTTTGCTGAAGCACAGAAAGCTTTTCTTTTAGTTTGCAGAGACCAAGTGCGCAAAGCGCCCAACTGGGAAAGCACCGGTGCTGGACTCTGGTGTGGTAGTGAGCAAATGAAAAAGCCAGGAGCGCACACAGCGTTGTGTGGTGTGGCGATCCCCCAGCTCATCCCTGCAGGGCCATGCTGTGTTGTGCAGTGCTGGATGGGCAGAGCAGGTCAGGACAGTGCAGCAGCACTTGCTCTGCCTCACCGGCTGTGCTGGAGTGCTGGCCGGAGCCTACAGCAACTGGAAATGTCCAGCTCCTACTGTGCTTCTGGTGCTGGTGTGGAATGGATGGAGCCTGCTTGCTTCCACCCATGGTGCAGATGAGCACAAGTGAGCTCATTTGTGACCAGTAGGTCAAGGGAGGTCATTCTCCCCCTCTACTCAGCACTGGTGAGGTCACAACTGGGATACTGTGTCCAGTTTTGGGCTCCCCAGTTCAAGAGGGAGTCCAGCGAAGGGCAACCAAGATGATTGAGGGATTGGAGTATCTCCCTTACGAGGAAAGGCTGAGAGAGCTGGGACTCTTTAGCCTGGAGAAGAGAAGGCTGAGGGGAGACATTATTGCTTACAAATATGTAAAGGGTGGGTTGAAGGAGGATGGAGCCAGACTCTTCTTGGTGGTTCCCAGTGACAGGACGAGGGGCAATGGGCACAAGTTGGAACATAGGAAGTTCCATTCCAACACACGGAAAAACTTCTTTACGGTGAGGGTGACAGAGCACTGGCACAGGCTGCCCAGGGAGGTTGTGGAGTCCCCTTCTCCGGAGATTTTCAAAACCCGCCTGGATGCAGTCCTGAGTAATGTGCTCTGGGCAATCCTGCTTTAGCAGGGGAGTTGCACTAGATGATCTCTAGAGGTCCCTTCCAACTCTGAAAATTCAGTGATTCTGTGAAATGTATTATCTAAATGCTTATGTAATACTGTCTGCTCTAGCTAACACAGACCAGGGCTAGGAGTGTGGATCCAGACAAGGTTGGCTCCTTTTCACGCACTTACACTTGTATTTTTCTCCAGACTGTGACAGTGAGCAGAGCTGTGTCGCAGCGCTGTGCAGGGCTGTCCACGGATAGGTAGGGTTGTAACTCACTGCTGTCAGAGTGTGCTGAGGGTACGGCACTCTACACAGTGTGTGCCTGTTGCTTTGCAAGCGGGCCGTGAGTGAGACCCCCTTAACTCTGTGTGTTGGGGGGAATCTTCAGTCCCAGCCACAGCATGTTCTGGTGGCATCTTGCAGTCACTTTAATCTTTATCCAGGCATTAGTCTTGTTCATTAGGAAACCACTTGTAGGCTGTGTTTCAGTGGGCAATATGAAGGAACTTTCTAGACCCAGGGAAGGAGGTTATTTATGTGCCCTGTCTGATTGCTGCTCCTTTCACATTCCTGTGGCAAATGAGAGCTGCAGAGGCTGTCTGGGATCCTGAAGGTTCACAGCCCAGTCTAAGCTGTGCCTCGTGACGGAGCGCCAGCTGGGACCACCGTGCTGTCACACAGTGGCACTGCTGCTCGCCAGCACATGTCTGCCTTGGTGCGAGAGCTTTTGTCGGGGAGCCCACTGGCTGTGCTGCTCCTGGCCAGGCCAGGCCTTGTCTGTGGGCGGCACGAGATACAGGTGAAGCTATTGAACAGACCACAGAAACGCAGTGCTTTGTTCTGCAGCACACATTGTGCTCTTGAGAAGTCTCCAAAGTGAATGAAAATGAAATGAAAGCTCTGTTGATTGGTGGATGTGCTAAAACCCAGGAATTGGTGGGGAGGGCGGGTAGAAGAATATACTTTAGCTGGTCCCTTGTATTTTGAAAAAAAAAAAAAAATGCTGCTTGTGTTCCAATACTAGCATTTTAAACCCTGTGTGTTGTTTTTTGACCCTTCTGAAGGTGATAAAAAGAATGATCAAGTGTTGTTCTTTACTCAACTGTCACACCCAGGTAAGAAGTGAAACATGGCATTAAGTAAAACATTTGTGTTTAAATATTTTGATGTTAAAAAGGGGGGGGAGAACTTTCTAAAAAGTAAAACTGAATCCAACTTTCCTTGTAAATGCCATCTGCAATAAAGTAGGGGTTTTTGTCACTGTTGCTTCTAGGACACTAAAAGGACCCAAACCAATGAGTAAATACATACACTTGGAAATGTTGTAAAAAGTAGAAATAGTCTGGGTGGGGTGTTTTTGTCCTGTTTTTCCTCTTGGGATATAGATGGATTTTTTTTTTTTTTTTAATAGAGTTGAGAGAGTGTAGGGTGTCAGCGGGGTGATGTTGGGAACCTGGCCTTGTCTTGACTTATGGCCAGTGTTGTTCAGTGAGATTGCTCATTCTCCAGGAAGAAACAAGGCTTATATTAGGCTCTGATTTCAGGCGCTATTAAATGCATTTAGAAGCCTGGAAGCCAGGTCAGTCCCTTCAGATTTGAGTAAAAACCCTTTTTCTTCCTTTTTGCTACTATTGTTGCTGGTATTTCAGAATGAGTTGTGTATGCTCTGGAAGCACAGGTGCTCAGAACTTGCCTGCTGTGGAAACCAGCCCTTGGTTGGGTCTAGAACAGGGTGGGACTAGTGAGGTGTGCTGTAGATGTCTGTCTGTGGGGAATTAAGGCTGTGAAAATCACCTGTGTGTCTTCCCTTACAGGTAGCTATTTTATGCCAGTTCCTTAGAGAAGTAGACTATAAAACTGCATTTAAGGCACTGCAGGAACAAAACAGGTACATGTTACAGTGAAGTTTGTAAAGATATATACACAATATGTGAATGTGTTAGAGAGAACCTAACCTGTGTTTTCTTCCAGTCATGATGCCATGGACTCGTATTATGAATACATCTGGGATGTCACCATCTTGGAGTATTTGACATGTATCCTTTCACTACACTACCCCTACAGAAAGCTCTCACTGGAAGTGGATGGCTGGAAAAAATCTATTTCCTACCCAACTGTCTTTTCTTGACTCACCCTCAGATCTCCACCACAAAAGAGGCGAGACAGACAAGCGGCAGATAGCAGTAAGTGAACACAGGGTGCTTTGGGGTATGGGATTTCCTTACTGTGTCTTTCCCTCCCTGAAACCATCTTTTGAAAAGAATTGCCACTTCCAGTTTTAACTTTGTTGCGCGGTTCTCAATAGAGGCTGGATGCTGATGTCGTCATACTCAGATGGCTCTGGGGTGGGGTGGTATAGCATGCTACAGAAAAAAAAACCCACCTGTTGAATATGCCTTGCAGTAAAACAGCCTTACTAGAGTGACATCTCCTCTTGTTTTCAGATAAAAGCCATTGGCCAGACAGAGCTGAATGCCAGTAACCCTGAGGAAGTCCTACAGCTTGCAGCACAGAGAAGAAAAAAGAAGTTTCTTCAAGCAATGGCAAAGCTTTACTTCTAGGCTAATGCTGGAAGACTATTATAAAATGTGTAGAAGTGGAAAAAAAAAAAAACTTTGAAGACTTTATTTTTTAAATTCATTTAAATTTTTATACAACATTTACAGTCTAGTATCTTTCTTTTTAGAAATAGATGAAATCTTATTATAAACCCCTTATTTTTACAAACTGTACAGAAGGCTGGAAGCAACTGCAGCTAGCTGTACAATGGCTTGTTTGAAGATGTGAATTCAAGTTTGCGAAGAGCACAAGTTTAATGTGGCTGTGGGTGGCACCTAATGCTCTAGTGCAACATGAGCACCTTGTCCCTGGGTGGGGGGCACAGGCAGGAGCACCTTGAAAGAGGGAGGAGGACCGATACCCATCCTTCCCTAGACTGTCCCTTCGTCACAGGAGGGAAGCACCTCATAGGCAGAGGTAGTTAATATTCCAAGGAAAACACAGTAGTTAATGCTGTTTATAAACACTGATAAACTACAGCTCCACAGTTAGTTTAAAATACTGTTCCTACAATATGAGTGGTTGTAGAGCACCAGCGGCTCACTTCTTGCCATACCCTCTCCAGTTCTCATTATGTTGACAGTGGCTGGATCTTATGAAATAGAACCCCTTCCTTCAAGGTCTGTACTTCTTCCAGTTAAGGTTAGTTCAGCAGCACCTTCTTTGCTTGTACTCTTACCTGAGGTCAGTGCTACACTAGACCTGAAGCTTATGGCAGCCCTAAAGGGACACCTTAAATTCATCAGCCTCACGCAGAGCTAGAATTTGATACAGAGCTGGCTACACTAATGCAAGGGCAGAGTGGTTTCAGAAAAGTAAACTGCTTACCCGCTGGCCTCTGTAATACTGCACCTGAGCTCATGGGTGACTAACTGACAGGCATTAAGCTCTGACCTTACCAAGAAAAAAAAAAAAAACAAAAACAAGTCAAGAAGAGGTAATATGTACAAGCTGTCATTAAGTTCTCCCGTATGGCTAGCCCAAGTTACACATCAAACTTGCTTTAAGTCGAGTGGGCAAACTTTGCCACTCAGCTATGTTTAAAGAGTTCTTGAAATTCATAAGTTAGGAATGGTCAGAGTTGAACTAAGTCATGTCTGAGAATGGACTAAAGTAGTCCAGGCTCCTGTGATAGCATGGAGGGATGCTTGGTCTAAATCTTTTACCAAGTCTGGAGGAGGACACCGGTCTCAGCTTCCATCTGCTGCTGTTTGATGCATCTTTTACTGCCCAAGTCTTGAACAGCAGTAAAGAGCATGAGTCATCTTTAGTGTGGTCTTGTTCTGAAGTGCCAAGTCCTGTTCCTGAAACTGTTTGTTATCCATATTTCATTTCTTCTCTGTACTTTTGGGAGGGGTTATTATTCCTCCTGTTGACACAGGTGATAGCTGACCTGGGGCAGTAGATGCTACTCCACTGTTGACTTCTTCCTGTGTGGTGGAGGAGGAAGATGACAGTTAATACCTGTGACAAGGTCTACTTTTTTGTTTCACTAATACTATTCAGCAGTACTTCCTCACACTGCTAGTGCAACTCAAGTACTCCAAAGTTATGATGATACTGAATAAAAAAACCAAGGCAGCATTACACAACAAAGTAAAGATAATTATCTTTTAAACACTTCACCAGTACTTCTAATCCAAGTCTTTGCTTACAGCCTGCAAGTGTTATGGTAAAACACCTTGAGCTTATCATCAAGCAGGAGCCAGAAACAAAAGGTTAGGCACCACTGACCACACTGGGAGAGGTGAGCCAGGCCAGGTGTGAGGAGGAAGGTGTCCACCCTTCCCTGCCTCTGGAGGAGGGAGGTGTAGTGCACTCTCAGCTGCCTGAACTGCAAGTCCACAAACCACCTACCAGCATGTCCAAATAATTTGTGTGTGTTTGGATATTATGTCGATCTTCTACTGCAACCTTCTTAAAGTTCTTCAGCTTCACAGGGACTTTTTTGGCCACACGCACAAAGGGAACCATCCATTCTACACACTCTGAAATGCTGTCCCAGTCTAAGCCTAGAGGGTAGAATGCAGAAATCATGAAGGAGTTACACAGTGTTCCAATACAGTCATAAATTTTAAAATAACAATAAATAATACTGCAGATAAAGATTCAGAAACATCCTCCCAGAAACTCCCAGCATTTCCTTGTGCTCGTTACTTAAAAGTGGTGTGGCAGAGCATGGTGAGCACAGGTCTCCTGAGCAAAGCAGCTCTGGGGCCATGAGGGTTCCTGTTGCTGGCCAGGGAGGCTGAAGTGACCTCTGCAGCTTGAGCACAAGATTTTGGTTCACATTATAAAAACATACACTATCATCATAGTCCTTTATGGTACCTCAGGCAACACACAAGTGCTGAGCTTAGTTAAGTGGTTTCCCCCCCACACACTTTGTAAGGAATAGGCTTGTAGGAATTGGCACAAAGGTTAATTGAGTGCTGCTGGCAGCTGGGGATGGCTGGTGGCTGATGACATTTTAGGAGAAAAAGTAACCAAATAATGTGTATCTAAAACAATCCCCAAACCAACTGGAAGTCATAGAGCACCAGTATTAGTAAAAAGCAAGAAGGATAAATCTGCTTCATTTCCTTAGCTAATACTGTGCTTCTGAAAGTGTTTCCTTCTCTTTCCAGTTCTGGTAAGATCTGAAATAGTTGTAGGAAAGAAGCAAAACTGGGGAGGAGGGAGGGGGGAGCCCCCCACAGAACAAACTATTAGTGTCCGTGGAGCTTGTGCTCTTTCGCAGCCTGGTAAACCAATTTGGTCTTAGCAGCCTCAGGCACATGACAGCTTTCAGAATTCCCTGCTGA
>NW_009650064.1:6335667-6338129 GCF_000708025.1 Charadrius vociferus | reverse complement strand
ACAAGACCAAGCTTTAGAGGCTTCTTACCTGAAGCTTTCTTAACTACTTCGATTGAGGTATAGTGGCAGAGCGCTGCAGCAGCTAGTGTTCTGTACTGGAAGTCCAAAGAATTCACATCCAGAATACACAGGTCTAAGAGCTGAGGAAATAAAGAGTGGAGGAAGTAAGAGTTACAAATTTTAACAAGATGATACTTAAGTATAATCCTGTCACAGAAACTGCTATGCACACAGCAGCCCTCCTACAGTCCATGCTCTGTAACATGGCTCTGCTTTTTAGCAGCAATTCACACAGCTATTTTATTTTTGGCACCAACTGCCGTTAAATTGGGTCTCACAGAGTTACAATGCAAACCAATTTGCACTTTTACCAGTAACATGCAAAACACTTTACTTGCACAAATTTAAGTACACCTTTAAACTCTTAGCAGAGCTCCAGGAAGGTATTTGCTTAAATTAAAATACTACCTAGCAGCTCAGCGACTTAGATATGTCTGCTCTTCAATAAGCCTTTCTGAGGTTGGACGCAACACATGCCCACAAAAAAACTGAACCACAGTAGTTTCAAGATAGTCAAAACACTTCCCAGACTGCCTTCTAGGCAAATACACAGGAACACTGTTATAGGTAATACAGCTACAGCCAGTTAACTGGCTTAAATTATCTAACCTCCTCTCAGAACTGTTACCACTGCCTGCTATTTGCAAAGCGCTGCAGTGATTAAAAAAAAAAAAAAAAAAAAAAAAAAAAGGATTTGTATTGTTCCAGTGTACAGAAATGACTTAAAATCTGTGAGAGCAGGCAGACAAGAAACACATGGGTGCTCCTCCTCAAAACTGAGGATGAATTTCTCTGGCAGTCAAACTTGCACAGTCCTTAACAAAGTAACAGATGAGGTGAAACAAGGAAAAGCATTCTTCAGTGGCTTTTGGGGCATGATGTTCAGTTGAGTTTTAATCACTCCAAAAAGCAGTTTCCGATACAGTTTACTACCTACCTGTGCTATCTGAATGAATTTTTCCTGAGAATACTGAGGTAGCAGCACTTTAGGAACATCCTTCAGAGCATCCACCTGAAGATAGAGGTTCAGCCAAGAGACGATTGTTACCGGACAGAGTTCCCATTTTAAAGCCTGCAAATATTAAACAAACAGTTGAGCACCTTAAACCACCCAAGGACAGTTTTATGCTCTGATCTCTTTCCCCACACCTGCCCTGCTCAGTTTGCTCAGCTTATTGCACAGATCCTCAAAAGACACTAAAGAATTATGTACAATTTCAAGTACAAATATTCATTTTAGATTGCATTCTCACTACCTTTTGAACAGGCTGCATTACAATCAGCACAGAAATGTATCTACCCTGACCCCTTTTCCTGTGCCTGTGCAGCTGGACCTTACATATCTTCCCCATTCAGAACCTGGGAAATCAAGAGTATTTCCCCCGAGCTCTGCACCTGCAGTTAGTGTCTACTAATGAAGTATAAATGTAAAAGGAGTTCTGTGATGGTAAAGATGGATCCTTTCTAACATAAGAAGCACTGAGTAGTGTCAGTTCTTTACCTGGACCCTGGCCCCAGACAGCAAAAGGACCCTGGCAAGTGCAGTACGTTACAGCGACAGCCACCTGGTTTGCCTGTACCTGGTAAGAGCCTTTACTTCCATAAAAGCATGAGAAACCTGTCCTTTTCTAACAGACAGGGATTTCACCCCAGCCTGGGGCTTTAGAGGTCTGCTGCACATACAATGAGGCTTTCATTGTTGTGCAGAAAGATGGACATACTAAACATGTTCCTTTTCTAAGCATACAAATGATATTAAAATACAAGGCTCAGCTGGACAGTCTTTCACCTGGAACTTACAAACACAGAAAAGTTATTACCTTTAACATAATAAGTTCCATTCGGACAATGTCATCTTCACTGCAAGCACCATCAGTGACGTAAGCAAATTCCTGTATTTTAGGAGCGTAGATTTCCTTTAAAGGGAAGGAGGGGAGGGAAAAAGTGAAGATTAGAGTGCCTTACAATTCTAACAAAGCTTGAGAAGATACTGGCAAATACTTTTTACTCCATATTGGAATATTAACATTTCTTACACTAGAACAGTGTTTTCCTCATTATATGAAGTGACTTGAACCTTACAGGATGGATACCAAAACCAAGTAGGTTATATGTTATCTGTTGTAGAACATGATAGATTTATCATAACTTCTTTAGCTTTTGAGGAAATAAATGCTGACCAAGCAACCAGATCAGCCTTTCATTTATACCACTTTCTACTCAGCCATTCCATTTGATGTAAAAACACACACCATCCTAATTCTTGTACAGCACACTGCGGTATTAGAAAAGGCTTGCTGATACAGGTTATGCACAGTGTCAGTTAGTGCTGATGTAGTCTCGTTGATTAAAAAAAAAAAAAAAAAGCTAAAAAAAGATGAGAGAAAATCCCACCACCAATG
>NW_009650064.1:6326800-6335477 GCF_000708025.1 Charadrius vociferus | reverse complement strand
AGAAAAAGATGAGAGAAAACCCACCAGCCACTGTAGCTGGCAAAATCCATGGCACAAAGATGGTTAACAAAGAAATTTGCCAACCCAGTCATACCAATTGGGGCCACCTATAGCTAGGTGTGTTAGTAACTAAGAGAATGTGCCGGCAGATGTGCTTCTCTACCAGCTGGCTCCACAGCATGATGCCTAACACACACTTCCTTAGGATAGAAAACTGCTTGTAGCGCACTACCTTGGCCTTAGGAACAACAGCTAGATTAGGGGGTTTCCAAGTTTAAAAACTTAATATCCCAAATTTTCCTCTCAGCCTAGCCTACCGTGCACTGTATAAAAATATGCTCTTTGCTCATAGATGTAACGCATGATGTAAAGTTTCACCATCACTGCACTTTAAAAAAAAAAAAAAAACCTCCGCTAAATGGGTTTATAGGGATATCAAGCTGATGTACAGGCAGTTTGAGACTTAGGCTTGGTTTTGTTCAAGTCCCACACCCATTCCTGAGACTGTTTGCCAACTGCTGTATATTTGGAAAAAGACAAAACAAAACAAAACTACTCCTAACACATTTGCATACCTTTTAAGTTTGTGCAGTCTCCTTCCCTGCTGCTGAGGAAAGGAAGGACAAAGACTACACTCCAGGAGATTGACATATGCACAACTGAAGGAAGAGAAAAAAATTTTCCCCTTCTGACCTTCAGTGTTGTATGTACACCACCAAGTTCAAAAGATTCAGACAGAAGAAATAAATATGTTATCACTGTCTTTTTAGTTATTCCAAACTTAATATCCTCATCCCTGTAACAGAGCTGCTTACCTCAAGTTTGGAGGCAATGAATAATGAGGTAATTCCTATGAGCTGAAGCATGCTCTTGTTAATATTTTTTTGTGTCAACATGAATCTATCAAAAAAGTCTTGAGCTAGGTAGAAGGTTTCCCTGTGGAGTGCATACACCTCGCATACCTACAACAGGGAAAAAAAAAAACAAACAAACTATTCAGTTTTCTGTTAAAAAACTTTATGTACACACATTGAAGTGTTCAAGCTTTAATAGTAAAGCACAATATGCACAATTTTATCTTTTGCACACACAAACCATCACATACCTAGGTGCAGTAGGATGTAGCGGTTAGCATGGGACTGAGAAAAGCATTTCCCATGCTCCCACCTAAAGGTGGATTGTCTATGATGCACTAACATACTTCCAAAGTATACCTTTTCCAACCTAAATAGCACCCAGTTTTCCTGAGTACAAACAATTTCCCACTGAAAGCAGAAAGCCTCATGGGTTGGGGGTGGGGGAAACACAAAACAGCAAAAAAACCCAAATAACTTCCTCGATTAAGAATTCTCTGTGCAGTCACAGAGCAGATCCTCCCTGTATTCCTAGCAGGTCTATCCCAGGGCAGAACCACTAAAAAAAAAAAAAATTTGCAGTCTTTGGCTACAGCAAGTAAACCTGGAAGCTCCTGCCCGCGGAGACTCTGCTGGCAAGCCAGGAGTGCTGCCTGCAGCCCCTCAGGCACACCGACTGCCTCGCTAAGCAGGAACAAAACTGCAAGAATGGCCATCTGCTCCATACAGTTGCGGGTTTCCCTGGTAGGGAAAACTTTTAATACTTGCATTGTATCAAAGTAGTTCAAATGCCAGTTCAACAAAAAAGGAAAGGAGACTGCCCGGGCCTGGAGACCTTATGCAGGAGCCTAATTTTTCCTTTCTAACTGAATTCGGGTGGGACTACCACAACTCCAGCTCATCTGCAACTCTGCATCCCTTCCACAACTAGAAACTAGTTAGATATCTATAAATTACTTAACAATCTATGTGCAGCCAACAGGAAAGAATATCCAAGAAATAGATCCCAAGTCCAAGCTTTCTGCCCTGCTTCATTATATCACTTGGACACAGAGTCAGAATAAAATCTCACTACTACTAGCTATTTCCTAAAATAAGGTTGAAAGTCTGTGTGCAAATTAAAACCCTTCCTGACCATCAAAAATGCAACTGGTTGGCAGTAACACCCCAGCTCATTCTTTTAGACCTGATCTAATATTTGCCAATTGACATGCTACTCTGATATTATTAACTATTGCTCCAAACAAGACCCAGATCTAAAAACGTACAGACAAGCCCCACCCATAAATAAATGGCACAATTTCTATAAAAGTGTATTGCCCAAACATAAACAATAATGCTTGGTCATGTTAAATAGTATCTCAGCTATGATATTACAGAAGACAATGTTAGGAGCTGCTTGAGGACTCTCAAAGTTGCTGGGATTTTAATTCACTGTGGCATATAGAACCACTGAGCTGAACAACAACAAGGCCCTTGTTGACATTTTTGTTTGGAAACTGGACGATTTCCTAAGACTCCAAGATTTTCAAAAGAAAACAACAAAACATAACTTAATGGTGGTATGTAAATTACACATTAAAGGAAGTAGGGAAGTGCACAACTGGAATAGTTTTTATACTCAGACAGTATTTAAAAAAAAAAAACCAAAACAAAAAACAAAACACACACAAAACCCCCCACAATCCTTTCTTTTCCCTTGAAATTCCCTGCTATTAGCACTGTTCTACCAAGACAACAAGAGTGCCACTGTAACATCTGCTTCCTCGGAGTACTCGATACGGAACTGGTAAACCTGCTAGATCCCTTCTGCTGATGGGCAAGGATTGCATGCATCAAACATTGCTTTTGGCAGTGGCGACTGAATACGCTTAATATAGATTTCTTGGAAACGCCTCCAGAACATAGCTCTCTGTTTACAACACTAATACTCCTTCACATAGGCTGCCAAGATTGAGAGCTTCCATTTTGCTTGACAACTGGAATACCCTGAAGTACAGCAATTAGACTGGAATATGGATGATTTATTTGTAATTGTTTTCTGACAGGAACCTGTCTATATCAAGAGCTTTCAGATGTCAGGCACTAATGCACTACTTTCTTTTGCTCACTTCGTAAGACAGAAATTAAAAAAAATCACTAGCAAGTCAGAAAATAGTATCAGGGGCTGACATCTAAGAGCTCTTGACATAGATAGGGCGAGGGTGATAATTAAAGGCCTCAATACAGATGCAGTTGTCTCATAGCTTAGATACAGCCTAAGATGTAAAGTTAGAGCTTCATATACTGAAATTGCTCTAGAAAGATTAGTTAAGTGTCTCCAAACTAGATTTCTCCCCTTCCCAGGAAAGAAGTGTGGTAAGAGCAAACATTCAGTACTGTTGCTTGCTGCCCTGTGTGGAAGGTTCAGCATCTCCTGCCAGGGAAGACTGAATGCAGCTCACCAAGAGGATCAAAAGCAGTAACTTGTAACCCTTTTGTTGCAAACTAGTTTTAGCATTTACCATACAGTAAATTTTGTTATTAGATCTTTTATGTAAAAGCTGTGCTTTTATCTGCCTACTTCACAGGCATAACACATGACAAAGTAACTAAAAGAACACACCTCTAAGAGCCAGTCTAACAGTATTGATCTCATATGAGGTTGCAAACTAGAATGTAGCGATGTGAAATGTTTGCAATGAGCGTATCTGTTCTCCTTCTTCAGGATGTTGAGCCAGACGTCTTTGGAATTTCCCCAGCTACAGAATAAAGTTACACAAAACATTGTTAATTATATATACACCTTCACAAAAGGAGTACAAAAACATTATTTATTGTTTACAGATATTCAGGAACAAAAAAAAATAAAAATTCCGCATACTGGAAGATCCCTATGGTAATTAGAAAACTGCAGGTATACTTTGAACATGTAACATTACCCCAACAGCAGCTTGCCAAGGTCATCAGCAAGTCCAGCCTTATAGAACAGGCAATAAAACTGAATGTGTACATCCCAAAGTTGCACATACAAACAGTTTCCTATTTTGCCTAGTTAGGTGACTGTCCAGAGAGCAAGATAAAAACCAAACCCTCCTCATAAAAAAAAGGAAAAAAAACACCACCCCACTCCCCAAGAAACAAAACATACATGAAGTTGTCTCACTTAGTTTGAGAAAAACATTTACAGACAGTGTTTGAAAGTCACTCATCCATCTCTTCCTTTTCTAGCCTACCCTAAGAGAACCCTGTGAGAAAAACTGAGTTCTTTTTTATTGCTAACTTATGATTTATTAGCATTCGAGTCTACTTAGGAAGAAGATGCCTATAACATTAATATGTCTTGGTTTTAATTTGTAATTATTGTTATTATGAATTGACATGGTTAGTCAAGGCAGTGCTGATTTCCTACTGTAATTTTTGGAGTTAAATATTTACCTTTCCCCACGCAGAAGCAGAGAGAGATTAAACAGACCTGATCACTGGTATCACCTACAAATTCTGACCCAGATCAGTTCTATTCTGCCACCATTGTAAGTTAAAAGCTGGAGAAACATTTGCTTGTTTAAAGTACAAGTCTCCCCATTTAAGTGAGCAGGTATCGAAAAAATCTATTATGATCTTCCTGCAGCAGTTAGAAAAGCATGAAGAAGGCAGCAGAGAGTAAATGATCCTCTTATTGAGCTAATTGGAAAGGGTGGAGCTCAGCTTTACCAGATACCTATCGACAGGAGGTGAACATCAAAGATTAAACTCCTTGCATGGAATTCTGTATCTGAACGTATCTTTGGGATCCAGCATTTTCCTACAACTTGGTAAAGAAGTGCAAGAGATTCCCTCATTCATAATATTTTTTAAATCAATATTATTATTTTTACAAATCTCCTTCGCACTAAGCTTTCCAACACATACAAAAACATGGTTTGCCAGGTATAAAGAAGAGCATACTCTTCTTCAAAGCACAGCTCAGCATGCTGGCTTGGGAGTAATACTGTGAGGGAAGTGCAGGCGAGTTTGAAACTCAGTGAAAGAGACTGTAAGAGACCTATTGCTTTGCTCTGAGACAAAACATCACCATGCAGCAGCTCCCAGTTCTGATCAAGTTTTGGCCAGAACAAATGAAAACATGGTGTATCTAGAAAGGTTCTCTTAAAGTAATGCTTCATGTTCCGCTTCTCTTCTCATTCACCTCAGCAGAAGTTTTCCCTCATGCATTGCAGCAAATTTAGCAAGTCTTTCATTAAACACCAGGCTAATACAAACAGCAACCAGGATACTTACCTAACACACCTGAACGGCTAAGAAATTCAGAAATTGAAAAGTCCGATTTAGTCAGCTAATCTATCCCTCTGCAGAAGGGAAACTTTCTACTACTGTGACTGCACCAAGCGTACTGCATCACATTAACAAGCTACCTGCACAGCAATATTGCCACAAGTTTATTTGCATATTTGTACATTTTTAAGTTCTTGAAGAAAACTTTGCTTGCTATTTTTCAGTCAGTTCCAATAGCACTGAAAGTTTAGTTTAACCATTATGTGCCCCTTAACCACTTAAAAGTCTTCAGTGTTAAGTTATAAGAGGACAGTTCTGAAAGGAAAAAGTTATCTGTCCAGTGCATTTATAAGATTGGGTGGAAAAAAAAAAACAAACCCAGAATGTCTTTTTTTTGTTTTGGACATTGGAACTGTTTGTGGGATGAGGAGACAAGAAGTATGGGTTGAGTACCACCCACTATTATACAAACACAATACAACAAGAGATTTTACTACAGTAGTTCAGCATATTTGATAAAGCATCAACAACTGCTGCATCTGGTAAACTTACTTGAGTTCTGGCAAAGGTGATGGATTTATGAAGAGGTTTCTGAACCTGTATTTTTTGAATCTGGAGAAGTCAGTGGTTACCGATTCTTTGTGAGGTGTTTCAATAATTATGCAAGGCGAGATGCCTCCTGTTATCATGGGCGGCCAACAACTCTGCAACATAAACAAGGGATCTTTTAAATACTGATTTTACTATGAGAGCAAGAAAGGCGAGAAGTAGATTATAGTCACAACAACAATATATGTAATGTATGTTAGTCTTTTTGGACCTCAGCATCAATTCAAGTACTGAAACCAAGACAGACAGAGATTAAATGCCAACAAAGCCTTTCACTGTCAAGACAGAACATGTGTAAACAAATTTGATAAATTTGGCAAACCCAGTTTTGAGGAAGACAACTGTCTTTAGTTTATAAACCCACAAATAATCAATCCATTGCTTGAGCAAAGTTACGGTACATAAAGCAAAGGTACTCATTGTTACTAAAACACAGGACATCAGGTTGCTGGTCCTATCTACATATCTACTCAGAGGGAAAAGAAAAGAGAGGGTGGAGGTTCTACTGTCTCTCAGTGGAAATTCAGCAACTTGTTATCTTCCAATTAAGCACTCCAGAGAGGAGCCACCCATCTCAGCTCCAGAGCTAGATACCCAGTGAGCAAGCAGCAGCTGTGACCTATCTCTCAGTCGGCCAATGCCAAATAAGGGATACATTGGCTCAAAAGGAGAAGAGCCCGAAGTTATTCACGCAGAAAGCTTCAGAGAAGGAATTCTAGATTACTTCAGTTAACTCTGTAACTTGTTTCACTAATACTTACTTGGTTGTACATAACCAATACAAGTAAGGAGGTATCACATGCATGGAGCATATGCAATGCTGTAATGGCTGACAGCCTTCAAAATGGTGACACCAAACTTTAATTATGCTCTGTGGAGTTAGGGGGGATCCCATTCCCAAAGAATGGCAACACCTACCCTGAACACAGAAACTTTTCCTATATAGCTGTTCTGCAAGCTAAACTACATATGATTTCCTTACTATATTTAAACCTATTCATAGCCAGACTAAAGTACCCTAAGAGTGAAGTTACACACTCCAGCAGAATTGATCTTAACAGCACACAGCCAGGAGAAAAGGGAGATCCTGCTCCTTCTTCTCTCCTGTGATCTTCACTGCCTGAGTCCCACCTCTTCCTTTGTTTGTCAGCTTTGATACTTTCCCAGACTCTCTGCTGGGTTGATTCAACTCACTAACCCAGCAGAACATTAACTCTTTTTGTAGTGCCAAATTAGCAAGCTGAACTTGTATACCACTTCATTTAAAGAGAACCAAAAATGGAGCAAGGCAGGAGAAAGGAGTACATGGCCAGCTATCAAGAAAGGAAAGAAGGGGGAGCAGGATTTCCCCCCTTTCGGCAAAGGTAAGTTGTGACACACAGTTTCACCCCAAGTACAGCTGACATACTTATACAGCATTTTTCCCTACACAAAGTTTGCAAAGACATTTTCACAATCAGAAGCATTTTGCTTCACCATAGCCATTAGTCTCTTATGTTTTACAAACAAGATTGTTCACAAGAAAGTTACATTATTTTACTAAGCCACTTTAAAATAAACAACTGTAAAGCCGCTCACCTGGTTTAGGAGTAGCCTGTGATAGTTAAAATAGATTCCTAAATCGATCTAAATAATCAAAAGAACTGTTAAATGAAAGTAAAGAGGGCCTGCATGGTTGTGAGTCTTCTTAACTAAATGGCCGTGAAACCACACCTTAAGTTAAAACAAGTGCAATGATCTTGTTTAGACTTGCCTCTAGGCCTTACCTGCTCTGCATGTGGAATTATTCTGAAATACACGGTTTTACTCTCATTTTTACACCTAACCTTACCCTGCAGTGGTTTCCACATGGAAGGACCCTTTACCTGCGATAAAGCCATACGTAAAAAAGCAAAAACCTATGAAAAGATGCTAAGGTGCAGAGCTCCCACAGTTTTTAATATCTGAAGGTAGAAGCTTCCCCTATTGAATATTTTATAGTGTGGAATGCACGACTTCACACCCACCAACATAAGCCAGATGGACTCCCTCACCTAGTTTGAGCCATTAACCAAGATTGAATTACCTTAATCTCATATTGATGCTTTTTAGCAATTTTCCCATCTTCTCTTTTCTTAATCTCCTGCTGAGAAGAGAGATATGCATCAGTACACTGACGGCGACCAGCATACCCACCTCTAAAGCTAAAGCAAACTGTTGCTACTCCTGCCCCACTTTCTAACTTAAAGATTCTCCCATCCAAACTGCTACTCCTGCCCCACTTTCTAACTTAGAGTAAAGATTCTCCCATCCAAATGCACTGAGGAACTATCAATATTATTAAACTTTTCAAGTTGCCCAAACTGGTCACCTCTGCTGTTCTCCTTTTTCTGGTCTGGAGCTGTTCTGATGCCTGCAGTTCTTGTGGAGACTCTTCTTGACATGACAGTGGCTGCTGCTGCTTGGCTTGCAACCGGCTACTGCAAAGAGCAAAAAGAAATTAGACATTAGGAGAGCAGTTGTTAGATGAACGCAGATAAGCTTGGTGTATTACAATGCTAACAGTTTACCTGCGTCTTGACATCTTCTTTGGGTCGTAAGATCTCTACCTAGACCAAAGGAACAACATTAACTCAGTTAATGTATCCTCAAGAAGTTAGGACCATGTTCTGTACTTTGCATCATAAGAAGTATCACAGAGAACAGCATGGTTTACATGACCGAAACAGAGGGGCACAAGTATTTTACTGTCGTGAGGAACGCCTGAGCAGGGGACGGCTGTGCCATATAACCACAGGCAACTCCACATCCTGCTGGGAGTCTCCCTGCTGAAGTGGGTGACACAGGGATGCCCACACATGCCAGCAGTCAGTTTGGCTCCTCTAGCCTGGGGTGGGGACAGGGGGTGGAATCTGTAAAGGGACATTTCCCATTCAAGAGGATGTGCGGGGGTCCCCGGAACTGTGACACACACCCCCCCC
>NW_009650064.1:6302052-6324739 GCF_000708025.1 Charadrius vociferus | reverse complement strand
GTCAGCCGGGACGCCCTCCCACGGCCCGCGTTCACGGGCGTGTGTGTGGGGGTGTCAGCCCGATGGCTGTCAGACGTCTCACCACACATAGGGAGGGCCTTCACCCAGCTGTGCCCCACGAAGGCGGTGGGTGGTCTGGGCCTTCATGTCCAAAACCTTCCCCGGGGTCTCTTCTCTCTGTCCCTCCATTTTCTAGCGGGGTGTTTTACCACAGAGAAACTCATCCCATCAGGAAACCGGCCTTCCCCAGGCACAGCCTCCATGGTGTCCCGTGGACAGCCCCATCCCCCCGTGTGTGTGGAGGTAGGCCCTCACCTCAAGGCAGAGCACCTGTGGCCATTTTGCTGATGGGGGGGGCAAGGGGTACTTTCCCTCCCCTCTTTTTGCGGTGCAGAACACGCCTGCTGCAAAAGACCGCGAAGAGAAGCCGCAGCTGCCTGCAAGAACATCCACCTCATCACCCTTTTTAATCACTTCTGCTTTTTCTTTTCCCAAGTGTAACGCTATTAAAGGGTAAACATAGTTTTTGCCTCTAAATACCTATTTAGTAATTCAGCATGGCTTTGGCGCTTACCTTCTCATAGCTTTGCTATTTTCAAGGGCAAGAGAAAAGGCAGCACAGCCCACCGAAGGCAGAGGTGTTACAGTAGGGTGGCTAACGACATTTTAACAGGTGACAAGTTTAGGGCAGTGAGGGCCATCTCTCAACTGCGGGTGCCTGTAGTGACTGATGGAGTCGGGACAATGATTCCTGCAAACTTCAAGTGAAGCAGCGTGCACAGCAGACGTGAGATGGATGTTGTGGCCACTCAGCCTCCTCAGCCCTGCAAAATGACCGTTCCAGTCCTTATCACGAAGAAAATCTGCTGGTTGTGGTTCAAATGGGATGTAAAAAACCCCACAAGCCACCATCATCTGTTCAAGCCCATTGGCACTTAGAAATAATCTTTGTCAACTGTCTATATTGCACCATCTTGTTTCAAGAAACCTAACTCGTTTCACAGTTTGGGATGCCTGAAGTAGATGTAGCCTTCGCCAGGTAGCTCTGTTAGTTCATCTCCATTGAAGTTCACCAGCAAGATACATCCTGCTGTCCAGAAGTGCATCTCCCACTCCACTGACTACAGAGAGAAGGTGGTCTCCTGACTTTGGGCAAACTTGTGACCTAATTCTGACCTCAGGCCTTTAACTGACTTGCTGAAGATGAAACCCTACCACTGCCAAGTTGTTAAAGAGAACTGGAACTGCATGTAGGGGCTAGCACCAGAGGAGAGACAAAGTATCTTTTTTCCTAAAAAACCTCCACCCCTCATAAATGTCACATTAGGGTTTGGTGGCAGCCAGCCTCCAAGCAGCAAAGTGGTTTGGTGCATCAGGAATAAATTCTGTAGCACGCTGCGAAAGGAGAATACTGCGAAGTGAAGAGTAGCTAAAAATTAAATGGATCAGGTCTGCCATGAATAGGTCTCAGCACAAAGACTGTAGTGACTACGCTGCTCGTTTTTCCACACCTTTTGATGTGAGCCACTGAAGGTCGCGTGCCATCGTAGTTGTGGTTTTGCCTCAGTAGTGGAAAATGCACTAGGTCCCGTAAGCATTCTCCACCCTGCCAGCAGCTTCTCCCATGAATTTTCAGCAGTACAGAAGAAAAAACCCATAAGCTAGTGTGTCATAAAATCTTGCTGCAGACAATAAAATTATGATTTTAATGCAAGCTAACGCACTCACCTTTTGATGTGGCAATAAATCTAAAGTGACTTAGTCCACACTGGGACATTTCCAAGTGAATTAACACACAGTACATCCTTTTTCATTGTGTGGATGCCTCCTTAGGGGGGATAAGTGTAAAAGAAGAATTTTTAAGCTTCTAGAAATACACTACAACTGCTAAGCAGTATATGTGCTGGGATCCAGTAAGTCCTTGTAGATTAGTCTAGTGGTTTTCATGTTTTTTTCCCAATTACCACTTCTACGTATGTTCCAAGAAGGCGTGAACCCCATTGGAAAAGCAGGAATTACAGAGCCTTTCTTACAAGTTTCCACAGCTGAGGCTGCTTTTCTTGGTTATCCTTTTACAGATCTCTTTGAAGGACCCCAGAGTCTATTAGGGATCTATAAAGCACAGACAGAAAGCCATGGGGATATATCCATTTACCAAGCGTGCTTAATACTGTTCTTCTCCCAGAGCTTCTGAATCCACCTGGTTGTTCCCAAGGAAGGGAACGGTATTTCATTATAAACATTTGCACACAGCTCCACTGTGATCCAGGCACAGCACAGAATATCTCCTCTTCCCCCATATTCTTACCTTGTTGCAGTAAATATTTTACTGTGGTCATTCGGTTGTGCTGCTGGGCTTTGTCTTTTTGAGTCAGAGCCATGTTGTCAAAGCTATTCTATAACTTAGTTAAGGGAAAGGACTACTCCAGGACTCTTGTGTGGATGAACTTCATTGTTTTTTAAGAGGAGTTTTAAGCTCATTTATTGCAGAATGGCTCTGGCTACATAGCCTAAGCAAAGAACCTTTAAAGCTTTACACCCCTCCTGAAGAGGAATGCTTTAGTAGGAAGTTGCACCCTTCCCAAACTGAAATGTTTTCTCTCTTCTGAAAGGTATGGAGGCACCCATTTGGTGACCTGACACACTGCCTAGAGAGGTGAGCTGCTTAGCAGGGGCTCATATCAGGGATGTCACCAAGAGACTGCCAAGCCTCCTACAGTCCGTTGACTATTCTCCACTGCTGTTGTTTCACATGGGCACCAGTGATAACACCAGAAGCAATCTGAGGAGCATTAAGAAGGATTACAGAGCCTTGGGAACAGTGGTAAAGGACTCTGGAGCACAGGTAGTTTTTCCACCAATCCTCCCAGGGAAAGGTTTTTGAAGGGCTGGTGGAATCTGGTGAGTCAACAAATGCTTACAGGACTAGTGTCACAGCCAGGAATTTGGCTGCTTAGACCACAGGAGTCGCTTTGAGAAACCAGTTCTATACAGGACTGATGGATCCTGTCTGTCAGAGAAGGGGAAGAGCATCTTTGGTCAGAGGCTTACCAAACTCATGAAGAGGGCTTGGCTTTAAACTAGAGTTGCCAGGGGACAGGAACCTCAATCCATCCCTCTCCTACTAGTTTGATGCCAATGCCAGCAATATGCCCAGAGCCTGGAGAAGGGTCACAGGTCAGCAGGAGAGCACCTGGAGTGCAGAACAAAGGAATTTCAGCTACTCCATCCAGTAAGTCAGCTTCATTTGGGGTCCAACTTGAATAGCTCTATGCAAACACACATAGCATGGGGAACAAACAAGAGGAGTTAGACACATGCACACACTTGCAGGGCTATGGTCTTATTGGCATCATAGAGACATGGTCAGTTGGTTCCTGTGACTGGAGCATTGGAATGGAAGCATACAGGATCTTTAGGAAGGCCAGGCAGGGGAGATGAGGAGGGGGTGTCACCCTCTATGTCAATGACCAGCTGGAGTGCATGGAGCTCTGTCTGGGGATGGATGAGGAGCTGACCTAGAGCTTATGGCCAGGACTAAAGGGAGGGCAGGGACAGATGTCATTAAAGTGGGCTTCTGCTACAGGCCATATCACCAGAAAAACCAAGTGGATGAGGCCCTCTGTAGACAGACAGAAGCAGCTTCATGTTCACAAACCCTGATCCTCATGGGGGGGACTTCAGCAACACTCTTATCTGTTCAAGGGACAACACAGCAGGATATAAGCAATCTGGAAGGTTCCTGGAATGCATCGATGATAACTTTCTTCTCCAAGCGATGGAGGATCCAACAAGGACAGGTGCTATGCTGGACCTTGTTCTCAACAACAAGGAGGTGCTGGTGAGGAATGTGAAGCTCAAGGGCAGCCTTGGCTGCAGTGACTATGAGATGGTAGAATTCAAGGTCCCTAGGGCAGGAAGGAGGAAGCACAGCAAGCTTGCTACCCTGGACTTCAGGAGAGCAGACTTTGGCCTCTTCAGGGATCTGCTTGGTAGAGTTCTATGGGATGAAGCCCTAGAGGGAATAGGGGCCCAAGAAAGCTGGTTAATATTCAAGGATTACCTTCTCCAAGCTTAGTAGTGATGCATCCCAACAAAAAGGAAGTCAGGCAAAAATGCCAGGAGGCCTGCATGGGTGAACAAAGAGCTCTTGAACAAACTGAAACACAAAAAGCAAGCCTACAGAGGGTAGAAGTAGGGATAGGTAGCCTGGGAGGAATACAGAGAAATTGTCCGAGCAGCCAGGGATCAGGTTAGGAAAGCTAAAGCCCAGACAGAGTTAAATCTGGCCAGGGAAGTAAAAAACTTCTACAGCTACATCAGTGACAAAAGAAAAACTAATGAAAATGTGGGCCCTCTCCAGGAGGAAACAGGAGACCTGGTTACCTGCAATATGGCTTAGGTACTCAATGACTTTTTTGCCTCAGTCTTCACTGGCAAGGGGTCTAGCCACATGGCCCAAGTAGCAGAATGCAAAGGCAGGGATTGGGAGAATTAACTGCCCACCGTAGAACAACAGGTTTGAGAGCATCTAAGGAACGTGAAGGTGCACAAATCCATGGGACCTGAGGAGATGGATCCTCAAGTCCCGAGGGAACTGGTGGATGAAGTTGCTAAGCCACTATCCATCATATTTGAGAAGTCGTGGCAGCCCGGTGAAGCTCCCACTGACTGGAAAAGGGGAAACACAATGCCTATTTTAAAAAGGGAAGAAAGGAAGACCCAGGGAACTACAGGCCATTTAGTCTCACCTCTGTGCCTGGCAAGATCATGGAGCGGATCCTCAAACTATACTAAGAGACATGGAAAATAAGGAGGTGATCAGTGACAGCCAACATGGCTTCACTAAAGGCAAGTCATGTCTGACAAATTTGGTGGCCGCCTACAATGGGGTTAGAGCATTGGTGGATAAGAGAAGAGCAACTGACATCATCTACCTGGACTTGTGCAAAGCATTTGACACTGTCCTGCATAACAATCTTGTTGCTAAATAGGAGAGACATGGATTTGATGGATAGACCAGTAGAATAAGGAATTGACTGGATGGCTGCACTCAATGAGTTTTGATCAACAGCTTGATGTCCATGTGGAGAACAGTAACGAGTGGCGCTCCTCAGGGGTTGGTACTGTGACCGGTGTTGTTTAACATCTTTGTTGGTGACATGGACAGTAGGATGGAGTGCACCCTCAGCAAGTTTGCCAATGACACCAAGCTGTGTGGAGCAGTTGACACGCTGGAGGGAAGGGGTGCCATCCAGAGGGACCTTGATAGGCTTGAGAGGTGGGCCTGTGCCAACCTCATGAAGTTCAACAAGGCCAAGCGCAAGGACCTGCATGTGGATTGGGGCAATCCCAAGCACATATACAGGCTGGGTGGAGAATGGATTGAGAACAGCCCTGAGGAGAAGGATTTGGGGGTGCTGGTGGATGAGAAGCTCAATATGAGCCAACAGTGTGCACTTGCAGGCCAACTGTATCCTGGGCTGCATCAAAAGATGCTTGGTGAGCAGGTCAAGGGAGGTGATTCTAGTCCCTCCATCTGGCTCTGGGGCCCAAAACATAAGAAGGACATGGACCTGTTGGAGTAGGTCCAGAGGAGGGCCGCAAAGGTGGTCAGAGGGATGGAGCACCTCTCCTACGAGGACAGGCTGAGAGAGTCGGGGTTGTTCAGCCTGGAGAAGAGAAGGCTCCAGGGAGACCCTATAGCAGCCTTCCAGTACCTAAAGGGGGCCTACAGGGAAGATGGGGAGAGTCTCTTTATCATGGAGTATAGTGATAGGATGAGGGGCAATGGCTTCAAACTGGAAGAGGGTAGATTTAAATTAGATTTTAGGAAGAAATTCTTTACTGTGAGGGTGGTAGGGCACTGGAACAAGTTGCCCAGGGAAGCTGTGGATGCCCCATCCCTGGAAGTGTTCAAGGCCAGGCTGGATGGGACTTTGAGTAACTTGGTCTAGTGGGAGGTGTCCCTGCCCATGGCAGAGGGATTGGAACTCGATGATCTTTAAGGTCCCTCCAAACCCAAACCATTCTATGATTCTACAATTCTTCTGCTGAACAGCATGGGATAACTTGAAACCCCGATATTTCAAAACCCTTGTTTTCTGTTAGAACCTATAATATTCTACTACTTTCCTGCTTGTTTAATTTCAGAGTCTTTTTCAAACAAGGCATGATCCAGCTAATACGTATTAAGGAATATTTTTAAGACCTCACAAGATTGACTTATTTTGTGGGTTTTTTTTCTGATTTGGAGGGAAGAGAGCCCATATTATAGTTATTAAGAACCTGTTAGCTAAAATATAACGCAGAGTAAACTTTTTAGAAATGCATATTCACATGCTCATGACTAAGATAAATACCAGCAACAGAGATCATAGGCTGAGACCAGCTATTGATAATCAACCTGCAGGACAAGCAGATCAGCGTAAGACAATCAGTACTAAGAGTTAGTTTTATAATAGAGGAAGAAAGCTCAAATAGGCATCAAAAATAAGTTAACAGTTCCCTTACAATTTGCAAGGTCAGACCTACAACACTATAGCACAATACAAGGATTTCTTCTTTGACTTGATTTTTTCAAGGCACACTTTTAAAAGCAGGGGATGGAGCAGAGAGAGAGTTACCAACCTTTTAAACCTTCATTCAGAAGTAGATGCCATCACTTCCCAGCAGTCATGAAGCAAACCAACAAACTATATCCTTTCTGGTTCTTGTTTGTATCTTCTTTCTTTCTTCTTGAGACAATGTACCTTTCCCAGAAGTAAGAAGCTTGGAATAAACATTATCTTGTCCTGAAAGACCTTTTATGCAGGAGATCCTTTATCCACATCCTGTCAGAGACCCCTGTCCTTTCCTGTATGTGAACATTTAAACTCTCACTTTCAACACACCAAGGGTGAAACACCTTTAAAGTACAATCCTTACCCCAACATCCTGAACAAATCCCACAGTCAAACCCTAGTAAGGACAGCACCTCTGCAGTGAGAAGCAGCACCTATAACTAATAGCCAAGCAAAACCTATCTTCACTTACCCCTACATTGGATCTCCTGTCTGCAGCTCAAAGAAATAACGAGACCCACCTTCATCATGTTTTCTAGCTTCCTTTCACCACTGGGCTGTAAACTTGACACCTTTTGGACCAGGAGATGTGCAGGTATCAGGAAAGAAGGAATCCCAGGTGACAGAAAAGAGCCGTGTAAAACACAAGCAGGACAATAATACAGTATTTTTTAAAAACAAACTAGACTAACTTATCCTCACCATGACCTCCTAAGGTGGACAGCATGTTAGGAGACACCAGAAGCAGGAGGCAGGTGACTGCAAGGGAAGGCCCTCTTTTCCCTGACTGAGTCTCTGAACTCAGAGTGTATTTGGTTCCTCATTCAGATGACTCACGTTACCTCATTAAACCTACAGCTACTGGGCCCTGGGCTCAGGGCTTTCTTTTGCAAGCATGCAAGGTGAAGGGTGCTTATTGCTGATGCCCCAGCTTCCAAGCACTGTAGCAAACACCTTTTCAACACTTGGGGACTAAGATTTATGATTCTTCCATAGCCCCAGTCTTGGCTACATTTAGGGCACATCACGGATCTCTCCACAGGCAAGGGTGATGTGCAGGAGATAATACCCCATCCCAAACTGCCCTCCATTAGTAGATGGATAAAGTTTTGATAAAGTTGTATCTACTAATTCAGCTGCTAAGTGGCTTGTCACAAGCCACAGAAGCCAAATTCCTCTCTCCTCCCCATGCCAGACACATCCATCTCCTACTCCTGACTACAAACAGAAGAGCTAGAGCTGAAATTCACTGCTGGGAGTAGACAAGGGGATACTTCTGCCCATGTCAGTCCCCCCTTTCTTAATCATGATCTCTTCTTCTTCATTCATCTTGCAAAAGTTGACAGCTATTCACCGTTACCCACATACCCCAAAAAGCTGAGGCCTCCCTCCTCTTTCCCACTTCTATTAATTCTCTGCAGAGTCCCATTTCAGGGAATCTGGGATTCTATTATCACTCAGACTGATATTTGGTCATAATTATATTTCTTATTATATTGCCTGACTAGGTGGTCTTGCTTGGACACAATAATGGGAAGACTGCACTTCAGGAGTAAGAATAAATTTATGGCACAGTCCATGTCTGTAGACGGGCTCCTCACTGCTAGCCTAGTTTTGTTACCCTTATCTGGGTTTTCTTTTTTGGTTATTGTTATTTTTTCCTTAACTATATTGTAATTTCATGGGTAAGCTATCTGCCTCATTAAGGTATTTGAGTGTCAAACTATCAATCTGCCCATAAAACTTTGGAAAAAGTCAAGAGACCAACTTCTGAAGTATTAGGGTTACAGCGGTAGCTCCAAGACAGTATTTTCATGAAGAAAAAGGCTACCTGATACACAAAGCTTTATACACATCCTGTTAAGTCTCAGTTCAGTCCTATTTATTCTAAGACTGATGTATTGTGACCACATCGCAGGAACAGTGCTGCAGCAGCACCAGCCTGTTCTTTTGATGAGTCATTTCTATGTGTGTCAAACCCCCTCAACCCTACTTGCAAGTATCACTGAATAATGGAGGTAACAGCATTTTGTGGTTATAAACAAGCACCAAAAGAAGTAAATGAGACAAAGAAAGCAGATACTGAATGACTCAATGAGGAAAGAGTACCTCCATCAGTGTTAAGTGTCATAGAACAGTAATTACCATGCTAGCTTCAACAGAGATGCACAAGGATTTATACACACAGGAAAAACAGAACATAAACTGAGAACTTAAGTCAATATGGTTACATTGATATGACCCTTTATATGAACATTTTTGCTTTGGCAGAGAAAAGTTTTAAAAGACACTAGTTCAGGATGTTTCAGAAAGTGTCCAACCTAAATTTAAAAAGTTGCATTAAGTCTGAACTAAGCACTTCTAAGAGGAACACTATCAGTATAGCTACATTAGATTATCTGTATGGATACAGGCATAATTGGTCAAACTTTCTCCTGCAGAATACTGTACGTCTCTCACCATAGACTTGCTGCTTTGCTAAATGTACAAGTCACAAAATCTACATTTGAAAACAAGATCTTAGTGCTTCTGCTGGGAAGATGGATGCTTTGTTGTATAAATTCCGTTTCACCACTGTCAGTTAAATACAACATTTTGTCACCCAGTTTGTTCAGTGAGTGAGAATCAAGTTAGGGACTACTTGCAACAGCTCAAGCCATAGAAGTCCATAGAGCCCAGCAGCCTACATCCAATGTGCTGAGAGAGCCGAGCGATGTCCTTGCAAGACCACTTTCCATGATCTTTGAAAAGCCATAGAGATCGAGGATCCCTGATGACAGAAGATAAACAAAAATATTCACACACGTTTTCACAAAAAGCCAAAAGAACAACCTGGAGAAGACCAGTGAGCCTCGTTCTTACATTTAAATGGCATTCCCCATCTTTCAGCTTGCACCCATTCCCTTTTGTCCTTTCCCTGGGCAGCACTAGAGGAGTTTGGTTTTCTTCTTTACTGCACCTGTCAGGTGTTTACAGACCTTGACAAGACTTCCCCCCCTGCCCGAGCCTTTTCTTCTCCAGCCTAAACAATCCCAGCTCTCAGCCTCTCCCCCTTATTTCAGTCTTCAATCCTATTATCTCCCTGACCTCCTGCTGGATACATTCCACTACATCCATCTCTCTCATATGCTGGGCAGCTCAGCATCCAGATGTGTTTGGAAGTCAGAGTGGAGGGGAAGAATCACCCCCATACACCTCCTAGAAGCACTCTTCCTAATGCAGCCCATGAAGCTTTTCATTTTTGAGGCCACAAGGGCACACTGCTGACTCATGGTCAACTTGGCATCCACCAGGACCCTCCAGGTCTTTTCTGCTGAGGTGCTTTCCAGGCAGTTGGCCTCCAGCCTGTACTGGTGGCTGGGGTTATGTCTCCTTCAGGTGTAAGACTCCACATTTCCTCTTTTTGAATTCCATGAGGTTCCCATCACACCATTTCTCCAGTCTGTCAAGGTCCTTCTGATGGATAAACAAATCCTCCCATCTTCTGCAAGCTTGCTGATTCTGCACTCTGCCCCTTGACCAGGTCATTAATGAAGGTTTTTAAACAGTGTAAGATCCAGTACCGGTAGCATACACCAGTAGCAACTAGCCTCCAGCTAGGCTTCATGCCACTGATGACAACACCTTGAGCACAGCAGTTCAGCCAGTTCTTGACACACCTGCTCACCACCTACTTGTGTGGTCCATAATTCATCAGTTTAGGAAGATGTTATGGGGGACAGCGTTAAAAGCCTTGCTAAAGTCAAGATTAACAACATCCACCGCTCTCCCCTCATCCACTGAGCCAGTCATCTAATTGTAGAAGGTTATCAGGTTGTCACACATCTTTCCCCTGCATAAATCCATTCTGGCTACTCCTAATCACCTTCTCGCTCATGTTTGGAAATGGTTTCCAGAATCATTTGCTCCATCACATTCCCAGAAATCAAAGTGAGACTGACTGTTTTGTAGTTCCCCCAATTCTTCTCATCCTTCTTGAAGATAGGGAGGACATTTGCTTTCTTCCAAGCCTTCAGGAATCCTGCCCATTACTATAAACTTTAAGATAATTGAAAACAGCTTCACAGTGACATCAGCCAGCTCCTTCACCAGTCATGGATGTGTCCCATAGATCTGTGTAAGTCCCACATCTTTAAGCGTTTAACTTGATCCTTCCCAATCAAGGGTTGATCTTCCTTGCTCTAGCCTTCCCCACTGGCCTCGGGGGCCTGCAATTCCCAAAGGCTGGTCTTACCAGTAGAGACCAAGGCAAAGATGACATGGACTACCTCAGACTTCGTGCCCTTTGTCATGAGGACTCCTGTCCAGTTTAGCAGCAGGCCCACATTTTCCTCTAGTTTTCCTTTTGCAGCTGATATACCTGTGGAAAGCTTGTTGTCCTTGGCATCCCTTGCGAGGTTCAGCTACAGACAGGCTTGGCTTTGGCTTCCCTAACCCCATCCCTGGCTATTTGCACAGGTTCTCTGTCCCTGCTTCCACCTCTTGAATGCTAACAGCACCTTCCATACAGATTCTTCACAGTGGTGCATGTCATGAGGATGAAAGGCAATGGGTACGAGTTGAAACAAGAGAGGTTCAGCCTAGATAAGGAACAGCCTTCCCCCCCCCATCCTGTGCCCACTTTAAGTGGTAAAGTGTTTTTATCGCTGTCCTGTTCACCTGCGGCAGTTCTGCATGCTGATCAGGAAACACAGCAGTTGGCAGAGATGCTTAAGGCTTAGACCATGCACCATCACTCAGTCAGCAATGCAAACTGGTTCCCAGAAGGACTTCTGTACTAGTGCAAGCATTTGAGATACTCAGTACTTTCACCTACCACACCTGAATGCGGCGCTCAAGCATTTGGATTTTGACTGACCTGTAGCAAAAAAAAGAACAGTCCGATGATTTTTAATAGGCCATTTTTTATTGAGAGTTAAGATCATGTCTCCCCATGGTGCACAGAACGCACTATGAAAACAAAATACAGAAGATTGCTTTAGTAAATACACACTGGTTAAGCAATGCTACTTTTTGGCAAAGTGCTGTATTTTGTCGGTTTTCAGCTTGTGTTAAACTATTAAAAATAAGAGCCAGACATTCTTCCATATCAAAAGGACTGCTACAAATAGAGAAGTGGCTCTGGAGAGAAGCTGCCATATATGCATAGACTGATGTACAGTATTAAACGTAACTGAAATGTCCCTTTTGAATCTTCAAGTTTGCTGTGTAGAAGGCACAGTTTAAAATGCAAATCTGTATTGACCAATACATATGAAAATACAGTTTCAGCAAGATTCATGAATATCAATCAGTATGAGACAGTGCAAGGCCTCCACTTTTACAAGAAAAAACACACACACTTTAATACAATTCAAAAACCATATAAAAAGCCACACAGCTCACTATTAAAACAGAAAACCAAAACAAATCTAATTGCCCAATAGCTCCAGGCACAAAACAGGGCTAGACCAACATAAATATGTAAAACAAATTAACAAAAAGCCATTGATGCAGTACTATCTCACACAATAATATGGTTTCCAATATTACAAATTGAGAAGCACAGCTTTGTGCAACAAAACAGTTTATATCCTGAAAGATATAGGTTTTCATCACCAGAAAGTCATCTAGTAATGTAGTATAAAAAGATCAGTATCTCCCAATTCTAGGAGCAGTCTAAAGTTGCATTTACTTGCCTACTGAGAAGAATGGACCAAGGCTCTCATTGTAATGCCTGGGAGCCTTAAACTCTCACAACTCCACCTCCCCGTTAAGAGTTAAAGGATCACTTACTCCTTCCAACATGGGGAGGTGGAGACCCCATCTTCCTTCATTTCACTTTAAGAAAATTAAAGCTGAAGGAAAGTAGTTACTTTATATAAAGAAAAATAAAGGAAAGCAAAGAATTTTCCTGAGCTAGAAAGTTGGCAGTGAGGAGAAGGAAGTTCAAGCTGGGCAAAAAGTTGGAGTGATAAAGGTAGATAATTTGAGGCAAGTAAGAGTATTCATGAACAGATGAGAGACTGGTGAAGCTACAGCTATTTGCAGATAAACCAGACTATTTGGACCACAAAATACTTGTTGTACAGACATGGGCGCATACTGCTGAGAAGAACAGTAACAAAATCTGTTTTGGAAACTCATGATGTGAACAATTTTGTTTTCTTTCACTGTCCATGTGAATGCAACATATCTTAAAAAAAAAAAAAAAAGACTAGTCTATCCAGGAAAGCACCTCTTGCTTTTATACATTTAAAAACATCCCTTTGCAACAATCCTAATCTCAGTGAAGCAGCACATCTGCAGCAAAACAGATGTTATAAGTGTTTCCTGTACACTGAGTACATGCCACAACAGTTCCACCTGCAGAATGTGCAACAGTACCACTACATCAAGGTTAATCCAAATTGTTGGGGTTTTGCTTCAGTGAAATTGAAGCATTTAGCAGAATTTAAAATACTTCATAGGTCTGGAATAATTCACATTATTGATCTTGCTTAATCTCAAGGACTCCTCACACAACTCTTTATACTAACTTCTGTATAAGGACTACTGGAAGACATGGTTGAATGTAATGTTAATACTTTAATGCCCTAGGCACTAAATGCAAGGAAAAAAACAGTAAATCACATTAAGCACTGACAGAAAGGGAGATAAACTGACATATTTCCCCCCTTCTTTCAGTGCACATTTCTGCTTCCTTACCTCTATAGCCATTTAATCTGCTTCCCACATTGATCTATTGGTTCAGCATGCCACGTGGCTGCTATGTAATATGCACTTTGTTGACAGGTGAACTTTTAAGCACCTGCCAACTTCCAAAACATTTCACACAGTGTTCTTCAGAAAACTACTTGTTAGTTTTGAATGGCTTTTCTTTCCTGTTGGCCCACAGAATTGCTATCCAGTCCTTCTGCCCCCACTGGGGCAACCACTGCCAATCCATCTCAATCTTTACTTTTTTTTTTTTTATACACCCTGTTATCACTGTGTTTAGTTCTGTAAGACTGTTTTTCAACGTGCTCTTCTCCCTGCCACACACTGCCCTTAATTTCCAGTCACAATTAACTCAGACTTCATTTTTAGAGAGAAAATTAGGAGAACTTTTGATAAAACCTTCCTTCTAGCTACTTTTGAGCTACTCTCAATCTGTAAATATGAGACAATAAAACAGCAATTAGCAGCTCAGAAACAGCTACCCATCAGCCTGACTTCTTTAAAGAAGAGTCAGCTAATGATGAGGTTAAAAGAATGGTGGATCCACCATCATTTTCCTTTTTTCCTTTAACTAGATTACAAATTAAATGAAATAGGGTACAGGAAATACATCGTCCAAGGACAGAAAGAGAAAAAATTAGAGAAAGGGAGTAAGAACTAGAACTGTACCAAGTAAAACCCAGTTCAGCTCTCTGGGTTGTACATCTGCACTTAACCCATAGGTCCACTTTTCCTTCCACTCCACTGTGAGGTACTACATCTGTAACACCAGTGCCATATCATACTGCAACAATACTGGGGGGGGACACTTAACCCTCTTCTGATACCCATATCAAGTACCCAACACACCTACAGACTCCACTAACACAAGTAGGTACTAGGCAATTTAGATTAGATGTCCTTCCTGTAACAGTTCAGCATAGCTGTGTAGTATCCACCGGCAGCTATAGTATTTCCTTGTTAGAAAGTAATCATATAAGCTGAATACAGACAGATACACAAGCTGTCAAGTACTGGTCTTTAAAGCATATGGCTAACCTCAAATTTTCTAACTCCTCTTTGATTAATGCAAAATGTAACTGATTTCCATCTCAGTTAAGTTTCTTTAAAATACCAACTAAGACCCCATCTATACATCATAGTTTATAAAACAGCACACAAACTATCATACTGATAGGCTTCCAAGACATTGAAATTTAACATCAACATTTAGGAATTGCTGCGTGATGTTCAGAGATTTATGTGTCATTTGAAAAGTATGCAACACTAGTTATGATTGTGTTTGAGGGATTGACAATCAGCTTCAGATTGACCACACTTACCTATGCATGAAAACAAGAGCAACCTAAAAACAATTAGACCATAGATTAAAACCATGAGAGCCATCAGTAATTGAACTGGCGCTGGCAAGGCTGGTGAACGAACAGTCCGTTGTGCTTGATTTGCCGAGAGTGGCAATCCCTGGTGAGGTTTTGGCGACGGAGACCGTTTCTGTTGAGATAGTGTCTTTCATTATGTTCTTTTATCCAGTGGGTAGGACGAAAGCTCTTGTTTTTTTCCAGAAAAGTTGAACGAGTTGCAAGAGCTGCGACATAGCAGTGAACCCGCTGTCCCGTTTCATTTCGAGCCTCCAGTCTAGAAGCGTAACAAGCAGATATCGGTCATTACTGAGGTGCATTGGAAAGACATGCAAACTATCGAGGGCAGGAGAACATGGATATTATCATCCAGCATTTCAAAAGAGCACCCTTAATCTACTAGACAGATTTGGGCTGAAGCAACGTCAAGCCTGTTCAGGAAAACCACACTGGTAAGTAACATATCGTGCTGCTAAGTCACTTTTAGTGTGAAGGCACCACAATAGCCTTTGGACTTTTGGTGTATTATGCTACTGGGCCCGTCCTTCCCCACCCCACCTCCATAAGCCCAAGATGCAATATAGACCAGAAATAGAAGGCAGTGTGTGTCACATTGCTCCAGCTTTAGAAGACCTGGGACTACCCACTAGGCAAAGTTTGGTTTAAAAATCACCTTTAACATTGGTGGTTCAGCCTGAAAACAGAAGCATGCTAACAAATGTGTTGGGATTGCCAGATACACAAGTAAATCCAAACAATATTCATGCACAGGAACAGGAAAGATAGACCAGTTGTGACACACACAGGAAATAACTTAGAAGGATTGTTCCTCAACCAACCCTCTAGATTTCATGAGCAGATAGTCAGCAGTTTTGGCAAACCCTTACTCCATCATGCACTAGTGGAAAAACAAACCAGCAGCCTATGCAAGCAGGGACAGACATGTTGAAAAAGGACTTCCCTACTTGACAGGACAATCACTGATGTTTCCTGAAACTTCCAAAGTAAAGCTAAAAATAGCCTGGTGGTTTTAAAAGCAAAGCAAATCCCAAGTCTGAGTGTCACAGCTGGTGCGAGATCAGTGGCACCAGAGTTGCTTCCCTTTTCTGTCCCCACCCAAGGGCCAACAACTATCTGTCAACTCAGTGGTGCCCAGGAAAGATGCCTGCAAGACCAGGAGCTTGCTCAGGCATGAGCAAGATGTCTCTTGGGAAGTCTGTTTTTCAGCACTAGCATGACTTCATTATAAAGTCTTTTCTGGAAGAGCTTAACTTGCATTTAACGTCTGTGCAGACTAAGACTGGTCTGCCATGCCCATGGTATGCCCTTGCAGCCTTGCTCTTTGCGGGGCAGGGGGGCTGCAGGTGCCTGGCACAGAAGCGAGCTCTTCTGCCTCTCCACACTGGAGTGAAATACTTCATCAGCAAGGGAATACTCCCTTCCTTCTACTTTTGTTTTTTTTAAAATATCCAAATCCACTTGCTTTTCACTCCTTGAGTAGCTTCATACGACTGACTGAAGCCATTAATAGCTATGTGTGACATGCCAGTTTTCCCCTGTTCATTCACTGGATATTGTCCAAAACCTAGCACTTGAAATACAAAGCAAGAAATAAGCTAATAACACAGCACAAAACAATTTACAGTGCCTTGTAAACACCTTCTATGCAGATTTCTACTTGCCATCTTAAAGTGGGATAGCAGAGGTGGTTTGAATTAGCTAAGAGGTCAAATACTCCTCCAAGCATTTTGGTATCTTAGTGGTTGCCTTTGGTAGCCTGACACCAGTGAGCCCCAGGCACTGACAGAACAGGGCTGATGAGTCGCCATCAATGTTGTCAAAATGTAATTTTAGAGGGGCTGTGTCTAAAGCCAGACTGCTGCTACACACATTTGCTGCTGCCCCCCCAGCATCTATTTTGCTAGAAAGCAAAAGTGTCCTGCTAGTTGCGCTATAGAGGCAGACTTCACAAGAAAGATTAAAGGCTTCAGACCCCGTCCCAATTAATATTTAAGTCATTTTTTTCTGCACTTAGCATTTTGGCTTGTTAAAGCAGATGTAGTTAGGCTTGATCAAGTAACATCATTTGGCACAAAAGGTTAGTCCTAAAACCAGTATTGTTTTGGCAGACAAGGCTCTAGAGGAAGCAGTGTTGCTAGCAGCCTGATCAAACAAAAAGCACTGTCCCAAAACAGTAGTACTTACTGTGCCAGTGTGCCTTAAGCAGCTTTTCTTGGCCCTACAATGTTAAATGGCCAACCATTAAACTACTAGAGACTTCAAAACAGCTTTTGCATTATCAGTGTAATTGATTTTCCCAGTTTCTGTAATCTACCTCAGCTTCAGACTTAAGTCCACTCCCTGTTCTGCCACCCAAAATAACTCTTGTACAAAAGCCTAGATCCTCTACTGAAGCAACAGCTCAGAATTCAATGTGAAGAAACTTACTCACACACCAGCTGAGGATCACCCCGCCTTTAGCTTCCCAACACAATAAAGCAGTTTAACTGCACAGCATAATATAATGCAAGATTCTTCTCTAGAAGAATTTATACCAGTATCCCTAGTTCACAAGCCACTGAGAAAAGTCAGCATCTTATTCTGCATGTTACCATCCAATATAATCAACATTTTAGATAAACTGATCTACTGTCTCTCACTGGAGTACGCCTCACAGCCTACAGTTCTCTTACAGACTCCTTCAGATCCTCATTTTAAAGACGCTGTGTGCTCACAGCTTCCCCCTGATTTAAGTTAAGCTAGACCCTTGCTGCTGAGTATCAGAAACTGCCCTCCTCAAATATTCATACAAGTCGCCTGCTCTCCAAGATTAATTGTATCAGCACTATACTTCAGTATTACACAGTAGCATGTCATCTCAAAGTCACCCATTTCCTTGACCTAAGGAGATAAAGAAGGTGATCAGAAAAGTTAATGGGTATCTACCTACAGCAGCTCTACCACGTGCATGCATTTTTTCCCCTGTGTAACAAAGCTTACTATGCTATGATTTCTTTTCCCCCACAACTGTTTCTAACCATAGGCACCAGATGGGAGGAACAGTCAGTCTTTGTCATTAACCAGGATTAACAAAACACCCAATTATTTCCAAATCAATGAACAAATAAGTAAATGTGGAGTCACGATGGCAAAAATACTCTATTTGTATAGATTTATGTATACTAATATTCATATAGCTGTATATACTGGACAGTTACCACCAAAGCAGCAGTGCACAGCGAACATGCACCTGCAGTAATTCCACATGGACGGATCCTCAGCACTCAAAAAAAAGTCAAACAGCCCCACTTCTTACCTTACTAAAAGTAGAAGTTTGCAGCACAATTTTTTACCTTGAGGGGAGTAAGTTTTGTGGAATATTTCAGTTTGCTTTTGTTCCACAAGCCACCTGTGGAAAAAGTTCATCCTATCCTAATCTATCACTAGATCTGAGGAACAAAAAAATGCCAAAGCAGACTCCCCTGTCAGCATAGTGAAAGTAATGTTTCATCTCATGAGGTGACTGAAACGGTACTAACAGTTATGAAAATTACATATAGCTATAGAGGGGGCAAAGTGCTTTCAAATCTGTGTTATCAGCTATACAGTTAACTGCCACCGGTTTCAACAGGACTGGAGCATATTCTGTGAGGGAACAATTAAGCTCCATAAATATTCATTGCAGTGTCCAAATAGCATACCCAACTGTTTCCTGACACAGTCATCTTGTGTAACCTTTTTTCTAAGCAGGCAGGCAGCCCTGACCACCCTACCCACCTTGTGTAGTATTCATGCTTTATTTACTTGCTCGGAAATAAGCTGGAAAATTCAGTATTAAGTGTCTAAGCCGATCAAGTAAGAAACCAGATATTTTCAGCAACAGAGCTCCCTGACAAGAGCAGTCGGACATACCTGGGACTACCTGGGCTGTGAAACTCCTCATCTCCACATCCAGTCTCATTAAGGCTGTGACAGGTATTGTGGACAGCATACACAGACATGCTGGGATGCTCTATTAGGAGGTTCTCCATCGGACTGGTTTCCACTTTGATAGTGGTTAATCCACCTGCAGTAAAACATGGGGGAGGGGTGATAAACCAGCTCTCCTCCATGGGGCACGACTCAAACTGGATGAAGCAAGACTCGCTGGCCTCTGGCAAGTGTTCCAAGGGAGACGGTAAACAAGAGAAGACGGGGGAGCCATCCGCCGCCGATGCTTCAGCGATGTCCGCTTCCTCCGCGGAGCAATTAGTGCAAGTGTCTGCTGTAGGTGGCCATTAGTCAGTGGAGAAGAACCCATGGATATTGGTGATTGCAGGAGGTCAAAAACAAGGTTGCACGTGGCCAGAAATGAGATATAGAAAAAGACAAAGAAACAGAAATAAACTCCTGTCAGCACGTACAAAATTATTTTTTTAAAGCAAGGGGAGGGGGAAGGCCACACTAGACACGTAAAACAACTGTTATCAGTAAAGCAATACAATTGCGTAATAAGTCAAACATATTTTATCTGTACAAGTGGTTCTGCTGAAGCCTGTGTCAGACTAATAAACCTGACATCATTTTTCTGATCAGTTTACATAACATGTTTTTGTACATTTGTTTGGAAGACATCCTATGCTCTAATCCACACTGGTTTTGCTTAGGTAAAGTTTCTCCCAAGCTACTGGCTTCTAAGCAGAGCTTAGATTTGACAGACATCTTACCTATAAAGTCAACCAGAATCCACTCATCATCTTCTTTCTCACTGAACTCTGGCTCTTGGCTGGACAAGCTATTAATCTCTCCCATGAGCATGTTATTTAACCTCTGGAACATTACTAAGGCAGGAACAAGACTTTGGCTGGTAGATCCTTATATCCAAGGTTCAAGGCACAGCTCACACTGTACTAGAAGAGTGGCATAGACTTGAGATTAAAGTGCATAGATGCTTTATCAGCTTAGGTACAGGACATGCAGAGTCATGACTGGTAAACAGTTTGTGTGAAACCTGTAAAAAATGACAACAGGGGTGTTAATGATAAAGCAATAGGTAACATCCCTAGGGAAGAAATTAAAAACCCTCTCGTTAGTGCGGTCTGAGTCGCCAGTGAACATTTCTCCCAAAGAGGAGAGGCAGCTTCACTGGCATTCCCCACTCTCTCCCAGCTAGATACACACAGAAAAAGCTCAGGTCTCCAGGTCTCTCCTCAAGAGCTGAGCTCCTTCTTCCAGATCCTCCTCCCTGTGCAAAGGTCTGTTCAGCTGTCTGTCCCCACCTTCTCCTATGTGAGGAGAGGACTTTTGCACTGGAGCCTTGTGCCTATGCTCACGGCGGTGCTCCCCAGCTCCCCGCCTGTCTTCCTCCCGGTCAGAGAGATGCAAAGGGCAAGCACGCGTTTTCTGCTACAGCCATCGCATCTCCTCCATTGCCACAGCCTCACACCTCTCCCAGAGACTCCTGCAAGGGCTCCCAGGGTGCCCAAGGCAGTGTCTTCTCTCTCCCACCACACACAGTTCAGGGCCGCTGCCTACAAGTTCAGGCAGGAGGAAGGCACGTCCCCTCTTCAGGTTCAAAGTGCACTGCATCGTTACCCATGGGATCATTTTCACAGCGAGTGCCCAATTAGTCACGTATGGTTAAGTCCGAGCAACAAGGAAAAGTAACTCGTATACTTAATTACAACCAATGTTTATTTCTCAATACGCCTCCCTAAATCTACATGTGATTAGTCATCGTAAGCCTGAACACTACATTTTGTGGTTAAGATGAAAAATCCTGTTACTACTGGAAAACTGAATGTTCAACCACCTCAGATCAGCACACTTAGAGCCTTTGAATATTTATGTATGAGCCAATAAATAGAAGCCATTAAAGTAAGTGAATAAGTAAAGGATGTATCTGAAAAATATTCACCAATTTAACTACAAGTTAATTTCACCATAGTAACATTTGAATTATCACAGCATGTCAGAATTATTACAGATTAAATACCTGTTTAATAATTAAATAGAGAAGATATGCATGTAAGAGGGTACAAGTGTCTGCATTCAGAAAGAGAAAGGGAATAAGACATATTACACTAGACAAGCCCAGCCATTAAAAGAAGATACAAGCCATAAAGAATATTATTTAAGGCCAGTATGCCCAGCTTCATTCTATCACTCTCAGACCACATCAAAGGGTCATTTTGGCCTCCTATGTCATCTTACCCCAGGACACCAGACCCCATCACCTACTTGTTCAGTGCAAGGACAAGCACCTACTCCATACAATACCGCTCCTGTAGACATGTACGCAACTACCTCCTTATTCAAACAGCACAAAAGGATAGGATTAGAATTTAAAGTAGTCTTCATAAGCTGGCTTTTAGGACCACACTTGAAAACAAAACATCTAGGATTCTCTTGAAGAGGGCTACAAGAATAACCAGAAGTCTAAAGAAAAATGGTAAAATTTAAGAACTGGAAAGGCTTAACAGAGAGAAGGAAAAAATGACAACAGTAGTCAATTATGTGAAGAAAGATGCAAACATTTGTTCCCTTCTACATTCCCAGCAAGCAGAAGCGGCTTTTAACTGCAGTAAAGTTCAATTTTCAGTGGTTACTAGCAGGAAACGCTTTTAACCATTAAGGTTGCTAAGCCCTGGGTGGGTTACCTATGGAAACACCAAATGCCCACAGTGTTCCTAAGCATCTTCTCAAGGAGGTTTGAGTGCTTCAGTTATAGACAAAGCTTGCCACAGATAAGGAAACAGATTCTAAGCGAAAGCTTTAAGTTTGTAGTTTTCCAGTTATCTTCCACATGCATCCCTAACCCGCTTCTGGCAGAAGGCCTAGGAACAGAAGAGTTCGCTTTTTCTTTAGGCTAACTAGCAAGCCATAGCGTAATTGCTGATCAGGGCTGGCTTCCCCCATACTCTCAGGGCCACACACATGCGTTGCCTCTTTCCTAGAGCTAAGCTGGAAGTACCTTCAGGCAACAGTGTCTATTTGTTCTGCGTGCAAAGTGGAGCAAGATGAGAGCTCATACTCCTATATGAAGGCTCTACAGGCAACACAGCATCATCAAATAATTAACCTCTATCCAGGAAAAAGGAGATTGCTGCTCCTGAGAACACAAATGAAACAAACTACAGCTTTCACCCCATAAATGTCTTTCTGTAGATCAAAGGCAGGTTGTCTCATTTTCCCCTTCCCCCACCCCAAGGAAACCATCTGAATCATTTAGAAACTGGTTGATGTTTTGACATCCTCTTGGACAAGTGCCTTTAAAAACGCCACACTTGCAGGCTATTGTGCAAGGCAGATGGGGACCCAGACATGACGCTGTTATCAAGGGCCATCATTAGAGGAGGCAAACGAGACAGAGGCTGAAAGAGGTACTCTAGTTCTGAGACAGGAACTATCAGCTGCAAGAAAAGGCAAGACTAGGAACAACTGGCTCAGCTACAGTAGGGATAAAAGGCTGTTACAGATAACACATCAAACCATAGAATAGTTTGGGTTGGGAGGGACCTCAAGTTCCAACCCCCCTGCCATGGGCAGGGACAACACCCACTAGACCAAGTTGCTCACAGCCCCATCCAGCCTGGCCTCGAACACTTCCAGGGATGGAGCTTCTGCAGCTTCCCTGGGCAACCTGTTCCAGTGTCTCACCACCCTCACAGTAAAGAATTTCTTCCTAATATCTAGTCTAAATCTACTCTTTTTCAGTTTAACACTGTTATCCCTCATCTTATCACTACACTTCCAGATAAAGAGTCTCTCCCCATCTTCCCTATAGGCCCCCTTCAGGTACTGGAAGGCTGCTATAAGGACTCCCCAGAACCTTCTCTTCTCCAGGCTGAACAACCCCGACTCTCTCAGCCTGTCCTCACAAGGAGAGGTGCTCCAGCTCATCTTCGTGGCTCTCCTCTGGACCTGCTCTAACAGGTCCATATCCTTCTTATATTGGGGGCCCCAGAGCTGGATGTAGTACTCCATGTGAAGTCAACAATATTGTATTGCTACATAAAAAAATTTTCTTTTTTTTCCCCCTTTACATCCTAACAGATGAGATGGGGCGTGTGCTACGCACAAAAAAAA
>NW_009650064.1:6301534-6301931 GCF_000708025.1 Charadrius vociferus | reverse complement strand
CCACCAGGATGCTCCAAAAAGCCGCTTTCAGCCGAGCCGGCGGGTGACCCCGGCACAGCCCGCAGCAGCTGCGCACCTTCTCGGCTGCGCTGCGGAGCCCAGCCCAGCCCCGCCGCTGGGAGGAGAGGGGCGGGGAGGAGGGGGGGAAGGAAAGGACACAGCTACCGGCTCCGCGACAACCGGCAAAACCCTCCCGAACCCGGTGTTTTCCGCGGAAAGAGAAGCCGGGACGGATGGAGGGAAGGAGGGGGAGATTGGGAGATCCGCTGTTTGCCTTCCACCGGGCACTCAAACTACCGCTGCACCCACCCACCCCCACTGGCACACAGCCTAAGCCCCATCCCCCGCCAAGCTTAACACTCACCCGGTCCCCGCTGCGGCTGCCGTTGCCCCCCCC
>NW_009650064.1:6283316-6301466 GCF_000708025.1 Charadrius vociferus | reverse complement strand
GGGGCGGGGCCGAATGGCCCCGCCCCGCCCCCTCGCCCCGCCCCGCCCTCTCGGTTAAATTCGCTAAATAAAAGAAAAGGCGATGAATAAATACAGTGAACTTCTGAGAGATGAACGGCTCGAAGGAAAGGAATTTCCAGCCCCGGTCCAGGACCACTGGCGCAGCCACGCGGTGCAGCCCAAACCACAAAATAAATACTAAAACAATTTATCGAATAGCCACGTCCTTCGGGAGATGCTGAGATAAATGGGTGATGTGTAGCCCAAGCGTTCTATGCGTGACGCGCCATAAAAATTTAGGATTCTTCACGGTTTTGGTAGTGCTGAGTAACTCTATCAGTAATGAGCGATAATAACATTCATTTCCTACTAAAATACGAGGTGTGCAATGTAAGCGCGTTCCAGTTGCTGGAGTCCAGATAAACTTCTTGATCTTTTACCCTCAGTGTTTAATAATATATTTTTTGTACGCTTTCTTTTTTTTTTTTTCTTTTTTTTTTTCGTGTAAGGACAAAGCTTTTCTACGTGAAACAAAATGGAGTAAGTAATTTTTTTGGGGAAAAAAAAAAAAACCACCGAAAAGTGTCTTCCTGCAGCTGGAAATAGGCTGTGTATTTAGACTGACAAACTGCCTGGTCATACAATTTGCAAAGTTTTTTGCAAAATCTTCCAGTGTCTGGTATTTGATGATATTTTCCTAGGCTGAACTAACCCTTCCTGAATGATGAAATCAACTTTACTTTTATAACATCGGCAAGATCAAGGTGCATAAACTGATTGTACGTTTGATTGAACTTTTACTTTATGAGTTGAAGCGGCTCAGGAAAAAACCTACAGTCTCTTCGATTTTCAGTGATGGGGCTCGGAGACTGAAGAGGGGAGGGGAGATGGCAGAAGCAGCGCGTGTCTGTGAATTCAAGATAGGCGAGACAGAAAACTAAATTTACAGAATAAATGCCCCAAAGGACTTATCTGTATGGCAAAATTACATAGTGTTAGAACACATTAATTAAGCACTTAGCGTAGACAAGAGCTATCATGTTTGGCAGCTGGGTTACCTTGGGTCAGCAACAACAAAAAATGTTAAACATAGTAGTCTTTGTTTATATTGACTGTTATATTAAGCATTACGTGTTAATCAATTAACATAATGTATTTTTCCAGTGTAGGCAAGCTCTGGGAAGGCTTGGGTTGTAGTTAAGGCACAGACTGGTAATGAAGTTAAAAGGCCAGTGTTTATATTTTCTTAAAGTTGCCTGAGAAGTAATTAAAGGGATAGAAGCTCTCCTTTTTCTGTGGCATTGCTCTCTATTTCTTTCCTCTTCATTTCACTTACCTTCTTTAATTCCCTGTCGTCACAAAATGGTGGAAACAGTGGACCTGCTTATTCTTTCCTCCAAATCTCATCGCTGTTGGTAGGAGAGGGGCAGATCCGAAAGCTACCCCTCTTCTCATCCTGCAAACCAGCGTGCTTTTGTTCCAGATCTGACAAGTGCTTAAGCATATGAATGGTTACAAAGGAAATAAATTACGTATGTGGACTTAAATACCTGCTGACCAAGAGCTCGACCACTTCATCCTCCACTCATTGAGGTCAACGACAAATTTTCTGGTGATTGCAATGGAGCAGGCTGTGGCCTTAGATGCTTTATCCAAAGTCTTTCAAATCAATTAGCCTTTCTGTTGATTCTAATGGCTGTTAGATCAGGCCCTCAGACAGCAAAAGAAATACAGTCGCTTTGGTCTGGGGCTTGCTGGATGCAAAAGCTGACTCAGGGACTGGCCTCCCCTTGAGGAATTTGGCTCTTGTATTGGTATTACAGGAAAAAAAAATATCTGGAGAGATCTCTGGATGAAGGGAACGTTCACGTTTCCAATAACACGTGCCCTTGCGTGATGCTGAATTATTGGTAAGAGTTAGCAGAGAGTGCGTTGTACTTTCTGTGTGCTCAGAAGCAGCTTAATGGCACAGCCACTGCTGTGCCTACAAAAACGTCCCTGCATGTCCAGAGTGCTCTGTGTGTCATAGGAATAGCAAACGACTGGGCAGCGGTCCCCTCTTATTTGAACTGTATTGATTTTTCAAGATCCTACGCATTAATGCAAGGCATGACCTACTGTCCAGGCTCCCCCTGCCATGAAATCCTACCGCGGTATTTAGCAGGCACAGTGTATGTCTAGCCACGGACTGCAGAAACACTGACCCTCTGACCACAAGACCTGCGAGTGACAACCAGTGCATTGAGCTTAAAACAAAGCAGTGCCCCGCGTCGTGCCCCTTGGAGAGGCCCTACTCCGCAGCCATGCCCATTTAAACGGTAGGTGAGAACGCAGATCTATCTCCATATGAGAAACATCAAGTAGCAGGAGAGAGAACAACGCCAAACAGAGCTTGCACAAACTAAAAAAATAAACTCCCTCTAAATTGTGGAGAAGATACATCCTCCAGACAAAGAAGAATTTTTTTTTTTTTTTTTTTCAAAAAAATGCGTAGTAAACCACTTGATATCGCTCTGAGTGACTCGCATGAACAAACCCATCGTTCCCACGCAGCCTGAACCTGGCAGGTCTGCATGGGAACCTCCACGCCGCGCACCTTTGGTGAAATGTGTGTCATCTGTTTAAGGTCAGTGCAGCACAGCTACCAAATCCAAAGTTTCACTTTAACGTTCAGTTAAAAACTGATGCCTTGAAACTAATTGTGATTACGGCCAAGTCTAATGCCTTTTGCCCCGTGGAAGACAGCTCCCACCTGGCTGTGGCAGAAAGTCCCGTGCTGTATGGGAAGAGATTCTGTGTGATTCCACAAGATCACCGCTGTCAGATAGGTCTTGGTCTGTCCTGCTGAACACAATATGCACAGAAAGAGCTGGGGTTTATAATTTAAAAAATATCTTAAGTTTATGATTAAGCACAGTGAAATATGGGGGGGGTGGGAAGAGGTAGGGGGTGTTTTCCTATGGAAAAGATACTAGGGGGTGTTCAAAGAGTCCAAGCTTTTCTGTCCAAATTTAGGTACAAACACTTCAAACCTATTGTTTAAAGCATGAGCATTCTGAACAGATCCAAGCTTTAAAAAGCACAGTCTGACATTTGTGTCCTTGCACAAATGTCAACCTCTTTTTTGACGTAGACTTCTAGATTTACACATCAGTCTCAATGAAAATGAGCACTTCCTTTTCTGTCTTCTTTCTCTGACTTTAGTTAGTGCAGAGGTTTCTGCAACATTGGCTTAAAGAGAGGAGATTGATTGTTCCTGCTGTAAGTCACAAGTTTCTAATGCCATTTTCCCAAACAGCAAGTTAAAATTTTGAGTAAGAGGAGACCTTTCCAGACTTTTATGCAAAACAGGTGTTAGAGACCTGTTTCTGTATTTCTAGAGCATGAACTCAGCAAATTCAAGAATCCAATTTTGACATGACTCGGAGCCTCATGATTTGGCTGAGCGAGATCCAAGGAGGCTGAAATTACTGGATACGATCCTCCAAACAGACTGAAAAAGTTGGGGGATTCAGTTTTCTGTGGAAGAACTATTATCTTAAAGCAATAAAGCTGTTGTCCTTTTCAGAAACGAGTCCTTGGTTAGAAAAAAACCCTCTTTTTCCTTAGAAACTGTCAGAATGCAATTCCTGCTTTTCACATTGCTCGAGAGCAAAAATTCAGTCTTCAAATTGCCGTTGGCAGGAAGCCATTGTAAATCACAGCCAGATTAAAGAAATAACGGTAAGTTTTAGCCATACATTGAGCTCTTTTCCTCTGTTCCGTCAAAATAAAAACCCTCTCAGAAGCCAGTATATAAAAAAACCCTGTTTTTTTTCTAGAGCACCTTCGATGTCAGCATTTGACTGGTTCGCTCGGGCGGGAGTGCATCACGCGTCTCAGCAGGTAGCGTCGCACCACAGTGCCAGCCAGTGGAGAGCCAGAGGCAGATGTGATGCTTCTGCTTGTGCCATTATGTGAATGATTTTTTTCCTGAGCCCTGGGGCATTCATCAAACATTTTCCATCGGGATTGTCTGTCTCTTGTACTAGAAAAAGTCCAGCGTGGCTTCACTGCTCTTGCCCGAACCTGTCCTCTCCTTCAAGCACTGGGTAATAAAGACCCTATTGTCCCTCCTGGGCACAAGCAGGAATTGTGCTGCCTTGCTGTTTTCCTCTTTGCCCTGTGATTAGAGAGGCTTTCCAAAAGCACATCTGCCTAAGACAGTTGAGTAAAGTGCTCTTGTCATCCAAAGGAGAAATCACCCGTGAATTTTTCACTTTGGTGTTGAGCATGCATTTGTTACATTTATGAAATTCCTGCACACTTCAGATATTTGATGGGTTATTACCATGGTTATTAACCCTTCTTTTTTTTTTTTTTTTCTTTTTTTCAGTGGTGATCTTAGGACTGTGGGCATCCCACAGTCAGCGTATAGGCAAGTGTGCTTCATCAACGCTGGGGAAAGCTGCTGCAGTTTTATGTCAGGAAAAAGGTGTTCTTAAGCACCTACTGCAGGTTGAGTTTAGGAGGAATTTACCTTAGTGCCATAATTTATTTCCCTGTGCTACATTTTCCTTCAAAACGATTGCAACAATGTTCAGTGAGAGGATAAGTATGTTTCTCTGTCTGTAGCGTATCTGTGCTTTAAATCTCTGTCATGGGAATGACAGAGAGGGTGCGAGAGAGCTTCCTCCTTAAATTGTCAGCTGGAAGCATGTTTTGTTGTGTGGCTAGCCAGGCTTAAAACCCTTCCTTGAATTTTTCTGCACAACCGCAGAGTCAGCAGACACACACTGTTCACATCTCTGAGGCATTTTTAGTCTCACCAGCGATTCATTTGTTTCCTTTCGGCTCTCCCACTGATTCATACGCTTCCTAAAATAGTGAGTACTATCTTTGTTCTGTTGTGACGCGTTACAAAAGAATTAGCAACATCAGTTTAGCACCCGGTAACATGAATCGCATCATATACTTGAAAGTGCTTGGATTTCAACTGGAAGACTCCATCCAATTGCAAATTACCATTATTTTTTGAAAGATCTCTTAGTCTTTGCAGGGTACAAAGCCACACACCATGATTCTGCACGGTTATTCTTTTCAGCCGTGGATGTTTCTTGCAAATAGTGAGCCCAACATTTCTCAGCATAGCTCAGACCAGCCCAAATAGATAAAAAACAAAAGGCCAAGTACTTCTGAGAGAAGACCAAATGATGCCTAGTGCAATGGAGCCCAAGGTGATCACAGCGGATAAAAAAGACGAGACCTTTCCTGCTCCCAGGTCTCAGGCACTGTGTCTGTGACAAAGACAATCAATACCTCACAACATCCTTAGCTCCCATGTTCAAACATAATTTTAGCACAGCATATAATCAAATATATATGTGTGTCTCTGTGTATTTCGTAAATCATTTATACAGCGTATTACAGCATATACGTATGTGTATGTAGTTTACACATGGAGGAATTGACTTGGGATCCCACGGACTTATTGACAGGTTCCCTTTCTTGCTTAGGTCAGACAGGATGAACGCCAGCACTCTGTGCCAGCTGAGCTCTGCTGAACGAGTCGTTAGCGTGGGAGGTCTTGTTTGTCGGGCTAAGCATTTCATAGAAGCCAGGTGCAAGAGTCATTGTTGCATACTCAAACGCTGCAACTCCGAATCTGGTTATTACAGTCATCTGAAGAGGTCTTTTCAGATAGCATTTCAGAACTGGCTCTGCACAACAACAACAAACTAATAAGGTCTCAATCTCTGCAAGATTTTTGCTAATGAAGCCTCCAGGCAAGAGACAGATCCTGCCACATGCCCTTCCAGTCTGGAAAAGTCAGCGTTCACAGCAATGTACAGCTCCTCTGCATAACAGTGTAACTCCCCAGATGACAGCAATGATTTTAGTAAAACTTGCCAGCAAGATCGGCTTGTCCAGCCATCACAGCGAGAGACCTGCAGTTCCAGACTTCACTGTTAACCTGTTGCGTGGCTTTGGGCAGACTAGTAACTGCCTAAGTTCCTCATAGGTAGGATGTGGTCAGGTAGTCAGGCACTCCACCGGGATGATGCAAGAGAGTTGTTTGCACTTAACCCTTTTTACTATAGGCTGTCTAAGAACTTTTCAAATAGCTGTAAGCTGTTGGAAAGGTTCTTGGACAAAATGAAGGAGAGCTGCTCCCTGGGGTATTCTTCCAGGTGATGGTTCAGCTGGCATGAGGTCCAAAACCTAGATAGAGAAAGTTAGTATGCTTTAATTCTTAAACATATACACCAAAACCAGCACTTCTTGGCTATGAGTGACAGTGTGACAGAATGTGACAACTCGACGGTGATGCCCTCAGTCTCCAAGCACCTGGTATCCCCCCCAGGGCTCAACCCCAACACTTGATGTGCTAAGAACCATTTGTCTCACCTGTGCCAGTGGTTCAAAACATGCTACCTGATGTATTTTGAAGATACATCTTTCATCCTGCTGTGGTGAAAGTGCTCAAGTATAAGAAAGGTTTGTTTTTTTTTTATAAAAAAATTCCTGGCAGAGGCAGGATCTTAGAGTGTCTTCCAGGGTTTCTGGAAAAACATCATGACTGGTTGTGACAGAGTAAGGAATGTGTTGTGAGAAAACAGGCAGTTCAAGAGAGGAGCTAAATAAAAGACGCTGAAGTTGAAAGAACTCTTTTTCTCTGTGCCTGAATTTTAGACATATTATCACTCAAATGTCAGAGCTTGAATAATTAAGGTGGTGTAATGAGATGTAATTGCCAGAGCTGCAAGGACAGTAAACATAACTGCGCTATTATCAGGACAAGCTGAGCTTCCAATGGTGCAACAGGTCAAACAGCTATAATCATACCACCCTACCTGGAACAGGGTAAGTGAAGGGGCCACGTGCAGGCTGAACATGAACATACTGTACCTGGGCTCTGGAACTATAATTAGAGCAAAGCTGAAGGTTTATAGATGCCAGGCACAAAACAGCATGATAAAGCTTAAGAAAATGTGAAAGTAAGTTGGAAGAAATATAAGTTTACTATTCAACAGAACAATGTCACATTAATTAACTACATAGCTGTGATTGCTAGTGAAAAACAAAAAAAAAAAGGAATAAGTCAAGAATAATCCACTGTAAAAACACAGACTGAAGAGCAAAGGGGTAGGGAGCAGCCCTGCAGGAATATCCTGGAGGTTGCATACTCTTTCAAAAAAAGCAAGCTGCATACTGAGAGGTACAAATATAAATAGAGGCTATAAAATACATGAAGTCATTCTTCCACTTCTCTCAGTATTGGCAAAGCTCAGCTGGAGCTCAGTCAGCCTGGCTTGGGGCACCATGCTTGGGAGAGATAAAATACTCACCAGGCTACAAAGGAGAGCAATGTCTATGATCAGAGCTCTAGAAAAGCACAACTTACTTGGGAAGATTGGAGAAATAGGGGGTGCTGGCTCTAGTGAAGAAAAACCTGACAGAAATATGAGAGCAGCCTTCAAAAATAAAGATACTGCAGATTAATAAGACATTCCATTGCAGCAGAAATAGACTTTGGTTAGACATTAGGAAAAACTTTCTAAAAATAAGGCTAGTGATGCATTAAGCTAGATTGCCTGGGGATTGTAAATCTTTATTAAAAAGAGATGAGATAAAGCTTAGTCAGGAATGACAGAGATAAAATTCATCCATCTATAGAGAGTGGGATGGTATAGATGATTTCTTGAGATCCCTTTTCATCTGTATTTTCCATGATCATCCAAAAGATAAGTGTTTGGGTTTTTTTCAGACTTGCTTGTTTGTTCATGCTATTCACTTGCCTCTTCATCTTGGAAATGGAAATCCCATTATTCAGTCCCAGTCAGCACTGACTTCAGGTTTTTCTTGTACTCTTGTGTAGCAACACAATGTGACTGTTCAAGTTGAAAAGACAAAGTTTAAAATGGTGTTAGTTAAAATAATAACTTTGAAGTAACAATCATACCAGTGAAAATACTTATCATTGGCTTCAAAACAAAAGATTTCATGAAAACAAGTCACAAGTTGTGACTCTTAGGTAATACACGTGGTCCCTTTGACACTTCAAAGAGACAATGCTGTTTGGATGAAATGTGCAAGTTTACTGGGACAGGCAAGACGGAGTCAGGAATAAACCCACTTAGATCCACTCTGCAAAGCAGCTGTTCCCGCTCCGGTGTGCTGTAGGTGAAGCAAGAGACCTGTTATCATTTCACCATGCTGCTGGTACCCACCGACACTTGTGTACATATCCACATCCAGTGCCAACAACATGAAGCGACTTGGAGTTCCTCTAACACAAAGGAGGTGGCAGGTGGGTTTAATGTCTGCCCACAGTGCTCTCACTGGACAACTGGGCCCTTTGGTAGGATAAACCTGAGACAAGATCAGCAATTTAGGTCGCCTCCTGCTTCCATGGATGCCTTTGGTGTTTTTTCTTCCCCCAGTGTTCCTATGGCAGCAGAATCAAAGCCCTGAACAGCTAACCCAATTGCCTACACCCTGGGAGATTTGGGCAACATTTGATTGTGTTTCTGTCTCCATGTAATTTTGGCTATTACTGCGAGAATTTTAGCTTGCCTTCAAATTATTTCAACTCCATTACAATGATCCTTGTTGCAACATGCAAAGGCACTTGGCTCCTGAGCAAGTGCCTTATAAAAAGGATAAAGTGCTTCTATCTATTACGATTAATATTATTCTGCTAAATATGGAGGGCGCTTTGGCCACCCTCCCCCCAGGTTGCTACAGCAACACACATCTATAAGGAGTCATTCTTCTAATTGTGTCAATTAGGCTTATATAAGAGTATTTCAGAGATCCAAACGCTGTGGAAAGCATGGTCTGAGGTCTGGCTGAAGATGAACCTCATGCTCCAAACGCTAACAAAATTATTTTAAACTTCCTTCTGGTGTAATTGCGTTAGTCACGGCGGGCAGGACGCAGCACAGTGGCTGGCTGGGGCTGGGCAGGTTTGCTTCCTTCTCCCAAGGAAAGGAGGACAACAGGCGGCTTCTGAAACGCATCTCTGGAACAGAGGAAAGAAAAAGTGAGCTTGCATTTTGTTTGCAATACATTATTTTACAATCAAGACAAAAGAAATTAGAATGCGAACCCAGCATGTAATGATGCCAGATTAACCGTTAATACATTGCAGCTAAACGGTGCCAGATTAATGACTAATGCTTTACAGCTATACAGTGCATTTCAAATACAGCCAATCTGTGAAATACATACAGACATACAAGTCAACAACAGTGAAAGTGCAGCAAACTTCTGATTGACGCCTTTGACTGGAGCAATCTGAAAGCTGCAGGGCCATATGGACACTTTCCAGACAACAGCAGTGCCTTTCTCATGCGAGAAAACTATGCCTCTTTCCACACAATAAAATTAAATGAAGAAGTGTGTACTAACTAGCTTCTTATTTTATTAGCTCTATCCTCCCAGGGTGTTTTTGCAACCCAGATCATTATGTGTGAATAAAAAACACTTTCTGAAAACTTGATCTACTGGAGAGGGTTGTCATTAAAATATTAGCAGAAGGCATTGACTTGCTGTTACATGACATTACACCACCACACTTGCCATGTTTTGCCGATGCTGTGACTCATCATAGGAGTCTGCTAGAGACCGGCTATTGAAATGCCATCCATTGCAATAATTGCTGGCTGAAACCTCCTGAAACAAAGAACATGGTATCTTTAAAGTGAAACGGTTACTTCTAATTACAGCCTATGATGGTCATATAATAATATAACTGTCCAAACATAACAGTATGATTGTTCAAATATGTAACTCCACTCATCCAAAAGAAATTTAAAAGCTTCAAAAATCAACATGCTAACTCTTCCCAGATTCTCATCCTGTGTTGCAGTGGAATTACAGATCAGGCTGGAATATTACTTACTGTGTATAACATGGAGTGCCCGTCTTTTCACGCTATCTTTTCAGATTATAGGAAAGCGTAGAAACGGCACTTTGAATAAAAGTTTCTCCTCGCTTCATTTTTAATGCCGCTACTGGGGGGCCACAAAGTAACTCACAGTTGTGTGTGAGTAATTGACAGCTGTGTATGTGTATGAGATTGATCTTGAAATATTTTTATGTTAAAAGATGATAATGGCCTATATAGGATAAAAGGTGAGAAAAGGAACCCCTACACTCAGAGGTGCCAAATCCTAATGCCAGCCACATTTAATAACTTGCTAACTCTAGGCTAAAATAAGAATCACCATACTCGGAGTAACTTATTCTATCTTTGCATCAGGCTGCCTAGAGCTGAAGTATTTGATTAGGAATAAGACCGTGGACCTGAATGCTCAGTATGTGAAATCGTAACACTGAAATGCACTGGCTTCCCTTTGTCCAAGAGGGGGTGGGGAGGAGGCAACGTGGGGGAAGGAGGCGACCAGAGAAGTTCCCCAGCTTAGCATTTCCAGTGCAAGCGTTGACCTGCATTGACCTGCCTCCCAGAACTGAAGCTTTGCCATACTGATGCAGAAAGGATTACTTCCCCATGGTTTTTAGTCGTCAATCTTCCAACCTAAAGCTCCTTTCTCCTTAAGGTTCTCAATAATTCTTCTGTTTCAGCAACCAGAGAATCGCCATAAATCACCTTTCTACATCAGCACTTTTCCCCCTCTGTGCTCTCTAAGGGTGTTTTGTCATCGATCTCGTCTGCCCTGCAACTCTTTTCACTATTTTAGCTGCATTTAATTAGCACGACCATTTATAATGCTCAGAACTGAACTCTGGACTGTTTGTGGACTTGAAAACGGTTGGTTTTTAAAAGGTGTTTTAGAAATGCTTTGAGATCCCACATCACCAGAAAAATGTGGGGCAGAAAAGCCCACCAGAAAAGCAGGGCAGTAGATAGGCACTTCATTTTTCCAGCAACTGCTGTAGTTTGCTCATTATTATGGTTGGCTGATAAGGGGCACTTTTGGGGGAGAATGTTTCTGCCTACTACTGCAGATTTCAGTATTACAAATCTGATGTATGTTTGTGCCCTGAAGTCATCTGAGAAGAGCCTCCCAGTTCCTGCCCAAGTGTGTCCCCTCTCTTCAGCCCCCTGGGTCTGGCAAATTGTTTTGGCCAAGCAGAGCTGGGAGAGATTCTCTTTGAGGAGTAGCAATACCGTCTGTAAACCAGCAAGGATGCTGACTGCTGAACGACGTGAAGTTTCCCTATCTGTGATGGCTCTGCTTTGCAGCTTCCTCACATGCTCAGGGCCAGGGGATGGAAAGAAAAAAAACCCCAAACCCTTGAAAATAAATTTGTCATTATTCCCTGGCTACGTGGATATTTTACTATCTGTCTACTTCCCTGAAGCACTTCAGAAGCTACTGCAGTTACTTTGGTTCCACAACCAAAATGTCAGCTTCCTTCTTTTCTCTGCAGGCTTCTTCAGTACTTTCAATTTCTGCCACATTGTATGTAACCTGCCCAAGGGTACTCAAGTGCTTTCTGTTGATCCAGTGAGGACTGGTACTATCACTGACATTTTTCACAGTCATAGAATGACGGAATCAGTGGATTCTGTTCACAGGCTGGAAGGTGCCTCTGGAGATCATCTACTCCATGACCCCTGCTCAAAGCAGAGCCAGCTAGGGCTATTCCCTACCCCATGCTTGGGTTCCCTTTTGTCATGTAAGGGGAAAAGACACAAACAGGAACACTCATGTGGATGGCTGAAAGAGCAGGATCCCGATGTGAGATGGAGCAGACACCAGTGTGACAGGGTGGAAGCTCTCTGTGTGACCTCTGAGGAACCAGGCTGAGTTTCAGAAGGGGACGTGGTTGCCTAAAGCATTGAGTAGGCAGAAAGCAGTTTGACTGGACATTCAGGCCCTGCTTGCTGATCTGAGGAGCTGTGAGTGACCAAGATTTTGTCAGGAAAAATTCTCAGGCACCCAAGATCCTGTTTCCGTGCATGGCTGTAGGTGTCATTACCTCGGTAGAGTCAGTCATTGTAGCATCTCCTGCACATCAGCATTCCTTACTCACCCCAGGAAACCCTCTATCCTCTCAACAATCATTTTAAAATGATCATAAACAGAACAAGTGCTGCTCTGTCTCATGAGCCCACGCGGGTGTCCCTGCAGTGTATTCTGCAGTCCTGTCCCTACAATTGTTCCCTATGGTCTGCACTGTATAAAACCATCAGATCGTTTAAGGATATTTCAGTTGGGTTGGCAGCCTTGCATCCTTGCACAATGCATTTCAAAAACATGCTTTTTTTTTTTTTTTTTTCCCCCCAAAAAAGAAGCTTGCAGGGTTTGGGGCACTCTCCTGCTAAGCAGCTGACTGCACAACTTGCTCTCACTGGGGCTGCCTGGCACCCACCACTGGGATGGAGGAAGGAGAGAGAGTAGGCTGGTTTCACACCATGAGCAGGGAAGGAGGCTGGCACCGGGAGGCAGAGAGCAAAAGTCAAGCTGGAATGAATCCATGCCTGCATCCTTGCAGCTCTGTAACTTGTGGACACGTTGCTGCCAGCCATTGGTTACAGATGAGCTTCCCAAAGCGTTGTCTCATCCCCAGAGACTGGCACACCACCTGGCCTGCAGCACCCCAGCAGCACCCCATCCTGCACGGGAAGTTTTCTCTGAGCCTTTTTACAAGCTGTTACAAGGGCCTTGGAGGCACCGAGGGTGCCTGGGATGCTGTAGCACTGCCAGCAGATCTGTAATGTTTTGCTCAGCTGCCTGGCAGCACGCTCAGCCCTGCAAGAGTTTGGAGCCTGGTTAAAGTTCCTGGACAGGTCAGGGGTCAGGCTGGATTGACCATAATGAAGAGGGATCCCCTCAGGCCACCATTTTTTTAAACAGCAGAAGACAGCAGAAGTTCCCGGCTTGTGTCTGGTGGAATGTATCCAAGTGCCAAAGGACGCCGTCATCGTGGGCTCTGCCAGGGCAACGAGTTTATGAATTACCCTTGTTGACTGGCAAGGCTCAGGCAGATGAGGGTGCGGTAGCCTTTCTGGTTCTTGCAGATATAGACCCCATGTGGCAGGCAGCAAAAAGAATGTGGGTCCTACTTCTGTCTCTTGTTTTGGTGAAATAGCTTTGGGCAAACTCCCCTGTCACAAGGTCTAGGACAGGGCACTCGCGATGCCAAGTTCTACCCTTTACCTCGCTCTAACACACAAAAGCAGCAAGCACCAGCATGCCTGCACAAGGGAGCGCAAAGCAGAAGACAAATGGCAGAACAAGGAGTGGTCCATACCCAGCCAGAGCGAGTGCTGCTGGTCTCATCCCCTCCGTGTCCGGTAGCAAAGGTGGACACAGGCCTGTGGATGTTTCCACAGTGTGACGGGTCTCATACCACCCCATATCCCTGCTAATATGCAATAATGATGTGTCCTGTGCACCCAAAAGGTGTTGAGATGTGAACACTAAAGATGCAAGTAGGTCAAAAGGACTTGGCGCAGGGACTATGATGTGTCAGCCACTCTCAGATGTGATCATCACAGACAGTACATGTGTTGCCACAAGAACCCAGTGACAGGACTTCAGAAGCCACGCTGCCAGCCTTGTGCTTTAGTTACTAAACAGTGCTCCCTCTTGCAAGTTCCTAAAAAAAGAAAACAGGAAAATTTAGAGATCTCAGTAGAACATGATAAGGTTATGGAACAATTTGTTCTCTCCTACTGTTGCCTCTTTGCTGAAACAAGTGAGGGCTCACTCACCTTGCTATATCTACTATCATTTCTTTCCAGACTTGTCAGGGACACATCCTAATGATGCAGTTTCCCATTATTCACCTTCCCTCCTTCTGAGTGCTAGTCTGGTTTGCAGGGGTCCAAGCAAAAATATATAAACAAGAGCAGTGTTCACAACAAATACACCTTTCCAACACAGCAGAAATGACATTTAGTTCTATTTTGGCTCTGGTAAAAAAACATTCACTTGGTGGATTCCATTGAAATCTATGTTCTATTTGCAGTTGACTTCACCTGCATGCCAAAAAACGAGTTTGCACACCCTCAGCTTCCTCTCTCTCTCATCTCCCTCCCAACAACTGCACAAGGATTTCAAACAAGAAAAGGCTGGAAACCTGTTGAAAGAACACAAAGACCTTGTCCTTGCTAGCCAGAGAAACAGCGCTGGTACCTGTCTGTCAAGAACTTGTGGCTTTTCCGTTTGCATGTTTCTTGCTAACACTGTTTATCCAGGTAGCACAGATGGGGCGTATCATTTGGCAAGCTTACCCCTAAGCTTTTTACAACAAAGATGATAACAGGTGCGAGATAAGGGATACGTACAAAAACAAGAGTTCATTACAAATACATTTGCATCCAAAGCAACAGCAGAAGGACTTGGCTTTGCTTTATCTTAAAAGCATACACTTTGTGAATTCCATTCAAATACTCACTGTATTTGCATCTGATATTGTATGCGTGTCACCCCAGGCAACAACACGGAACCAAACTGTGTTTGCGTGGGCCTGTGCTTCTGTGCAAGGGCAGCCAGATAAGTCATCTCTTCTCATGACAGTATGGAGGTTTCAGGATGGCTCTTGAAAAACTAGAGACAAAATTCTGAAGAGAGTGCATTGTCCCCAGAGAGCAGGACTTTTGAAGGAACTCACTAGATTAACAGTGAAAGCTTCTTAATTCTAAAGGTCTTATTTTGATGTCAAAGTGGAAGCTGGGCAGTTAGGATGTGCTAAGCCCTTGAAAATTTGGCCCCAAGCTCTGCTTCTGCCGGTTTGCATGCTCAGAGATTGTGGCACAGCTGTGGGGAGGTTCCTGGTCAAAGAGGGTCAGTAACCTACAATCACTAGAAAGACTAATTAATTAGCATGATCTGAGTGCTGAAGCTACGTCCTTATTCTGAACTACTCTCTGTAGAAGTCCTATTTTACTCCACTGGCTAAAAAGATGTAAGAGACTAACCTAACAAAAGATAGGTATCAAAAGGTATCACGCAATAAAAGTTGCATGACCTGAACACCCACTGTCTCACTCATAAATCTGCAGTCTCAATCAGGAGTAATTGAAAGTTGGTAATATATGGCCTTTACTTGATGGTGTATGTAAAGTGCCTTGACAGATTCATCCGTTTCATGGAGTAAAACTGAATCTCAGGTAAAACCATAGGAGACTTGAAAACATCGGGTGAGCAACAATTCCTATTGAGTGCAGTGGAGTACGCCCATGGTTGGCAAAGGTGTCGGTGGATAAGGAAAAAGAGCTGTTTCCTTTCACTTTGAAAGACGCTCACTCCGGCTCAGTCCTGCAGCACACAGCCAAGGAAGCATGCTGTGGTCTTCATCCTCCATAAATCACTGGGACCTTTGTTTCCCACTGCTGTTAGCATAGCACCTTTTAAAACCTTTATTTGTGCTTGAAACTGGGGAGTGAAAGAGCACAAAGGTATCAAGAAATAAATGAAAGTTTACCAGCACATTTATCTACAGACAAAACTACAAAAAAATAAACAAATGCAGCAGCAACAAAGATGAAACTCCTTCACTGCAATATCCTTTTGGAACTTTCCATCTACTTTGTAATTAAAGACTTAAACGTACAAACCATGGAAAAAGGGTAAACTGTGTTTTAAAGTGGCCCAGTGCTTGTTTCCACATGCATTAATGTATTATTCTGTGGCCAGGAGTGGAATGACTGCAGTTATATGTGTTTTCTTAGTGTACTCCTTTAAATAAAGATTTTTGGTTGAATATTTTTAGTAGTACAGGTAAAAATAACTGCATATGCCTGTTCGCTGTGGCATGGAATTGGACAGGAAACACTATTGTTACTACATACAGATTTTTCCTTAATTCTGATACTGGAATGAATCCAGGATTATTCAGAAGAGGAAAATGAGCGAGAGGGAGAATATATCTTTGCCCATGTGAGCGCAGAGACCAGACCTCTTGGATCACTGTTCATATTTACGCTTTTGTCACTACAGATGAGGGAGCCTGGTGCCAGTCTCCCATACCCCAGAGAACACCTCAGCCTCTGTCCACTGGATTTTCTGAGGTGGGTCTCTCTCTCCCCTGTTCTCCTCTGCATGAAGACTTTTTTTGGTACAAGCACGTGAATATATGTAGACCTCCAAAACTTCAGCCCCTGTTTGGCCATCATGGGACAGCTGACGGTCTCTTTTTCTCATTTATATGTTGACAAATAATATCTGGATGTTCTTTTAACAAGGGTCAGCTATGACTGATCGGTATTTCCTGACACAAAACTTAGTTTTTTTCCCAGAAATTCCAGGGTAGAGCAATAACTGAATTATCTCTACCTAAACCAGCTATTGCTGCCACTAGCATTGCCGTCCAAGGATTTCAGAGTTTTATCTGAGGAGTCAGCTGGCCAAAATACTTCAGTAAGAAGTACACATCAGAGAGACAGGCAATCATCTTTCAGCTTCTGAGAGAAATACTGAAAAAGGAGATGAAATGTGCTTTGTAGCACGAGATCATTAAAAAAAAGTTTGTAGATGCCCCTTACTAAGCATAAATTTTCATATAGAGTGGTAAAAACCCACTAGAACATTAAGCCAAATTATTACTACCCTGTGTTGGCAACACAAAAGGCAAACTTACTAGAATCAATACAGACTTGAAGAAGCTTTTCAATAACTGTACATGATAGGTGAAATATTTGTTTAAGGAAAAAAATAATAATGTAATGAGAACAGTAAAGGTACAGAACAATAAGAAACCAATGTCAGCACACTGAGAAAGAGGTCAGGATTATTGTTTTTTTATACGACACCTGGTTTATTCTTTTCTTACTAAGGGTTTAAATCAGTTTAGCACCATTTTGGTTCATTCAGAGATTAACAGAAGTTAATATTTTATAAGATTTATTTATAATACCCTTGAGGTTTAGAGTATGTTTATGTAACCCTTCTGCCAGGAATTGGCAGCAGCTGAAAGAGCTGGATTCATTTATCTAGGGGTTCTCTCTGAAAACTTAAACAACAGCAGTTTCAGCCTCCACCCAAAGCTAAATGACCTCCTTTGGGTGCCCTGACAAACAATAAATCCTGCTCAAGGCATAGCAAGGGTTTAAAACGAGGTCCAGAGTTTCAAGACAAAGAGAAATTTAGAGGCGAGGGAAAGGGAAGAAGAAAGGCTCGGGGTAAACTCGCAAGAGCCACCAATTAATAAAATAAATAACACTTAAGTGAGGTCCCTAACCTCCCTCTCCTTCTCATCTCTGTGGCACAAAATAAAGGCTTGCTCTCATTTCCAAACAGATGCCTTGTCACTTGAATGTCGCTGCCCACTTGAAACTCTCCCCCTATTTACTGTGTGGCTTCACTTTACAGCTAAGCTAATGAACGTCTCTATTACTGTCCACAAACCATGAGATCCTACCCTTTCTGCAGCCCTGTGCTGGTGCTGATGCTCAGCTCACCATCCAGTGAACTGATTCAATGGCACCAACCTGGCAGAAAATGAACCCAGGAAGACCAAAAGTGAGCAGTGGATGTTTCTGCTGGTTTAACTCTCTGAAACAACTCACTGTACTATAAAATGAAGGTTAAAGCTGGCACCAGGGAAGAGGATGGCAAGGCTGAGGATAGAAAGAAAAGCCAGGCTGCTGTTGCTTCCAGTAAAAACTAGGTTGGGCTAGTTACTAGTAGGTTGGGCTGGCATAGTTTTAAGATTAAACAGCTCTTAAGCATGGTGGCACTTTTGTATGAATTTGCTGGCCTACCCCCACATAGGCCAAACTTTGAGGGAGCACGGCGACTGTCCATGACAACAAGACAACGGGACCGTTCGGCCTGTAGATAGACCCCAGCCACCCCCTACGGTGTGGAGTCCCTCTCCCAGCCAAGAGGAGGAAATAGGGCCTCTGTTGCAAAACTGAAACAAAAGGTTTCCCTGCAGACAGAGCCCTGGGCCCAGCTCTGCGGCCCAGGCACAACTGCCCTGCCCCGCTCCCTCATCCAGCACACCGGCCCCGGGGCTCTTCCCCAGTCCCACAGCCGCTCCTGCAAGTGCTCCTATGCCACACTGCCCATAGTGAGGGCATTTTTACAATCCGGCTTCCTCAGTTTTGGTGGTGGGGTGGGGGGCTAACCGGTTTAAACCCCCAAGTGCCTGGTTTCCCGGGGGGCGGAGGAATTCACCTCAACCCGCCGCCGGCAGCGCCCGTCCGGGGAAACTGAGGCAGAGGCGGCGCGACGGGCGCCATTTGCA
>NW_009650064.1:6252306-6282873 GCF_000708025.1 Charadrius vociferus | reverse complement strand
CGCCGCAGTAACCCCTGCGGCCCTAAAGCGAGCGGCGCCGGTGGATGAGGTTGCGCTGGGGCCAGGCCTTTTCGGGGGGAGCAACGGAAATGAGAGAAATAATTAAGTTACGTGGATGATTTAACCTGTAAACGGCAGTTTCCGTCCCCCGCTTCCTTCACAGCTGCTTTTCTTCGGGAAGATTGAACGTTTCCATTTCATTGTCTCGGCCTTTCGGAGAGAAAGATCACCGAAGTGGGTGTGTGGAAATAAGAGGTGCTTTCAAATCTTCTTGGCTACTGGGAATAGCCAAGCTTCCCAAGTACTCCTTGGGAAAATGAGCAAAAGCAGAGGAAATCCGACAGCTGGACAGACAGCTCCAGTACCTTCTCTGACCTGGATACTGGAGAGGGAGGAAGTCTAGTTTACAAAAGTATTTTGGTCAAATCCAAAACGCTCCAAGAGAAGCAGGGAGCGCAGCTCAGACGCTTCCAGGGCAGGCAACGTTTCCTGCTTGGCTCCTGGGCCGTAAACAACATGCTGCTTTCTGGTCCACAAGGGTTCAGAGGTACAAAGTAAAAAAAATAAATAAGTCTGTACCAAAAGACTTGAATACTTTCTCTTTGGATACAGTTGTCCTAGGTGGTTGATGAAAGCAAGGAGAAGGCTGTTGCAGCACCAAGCGACAGACCTTTACAGATGCAACAGAATGCATAGCCAGGTTGCATTTTCCTTGATAAAACTTCAGATTACAGCTTTGTTTTCCTGGTTATTCTAGCCAGGATTTGTTTACCTGTTACTCAAGAGATCAGAGGCTGTGTATACAGGTGTAATATATAGGGAAAATGTTTTCGGTAACAAACAACTGTGAACAGAATTGTTAGGTTCCAAGGCACAGAAGCTGAGATGGTTGAATTTAAATTTTTCTCTGGTTATTTTTGTTAAATCATAAAAAGGACTACTTATAAAAATACACAAGCGTTCAGAATAATAAAATGAAAGGTGGTTTTGCTTTTGGCATCACTTAATTGAAGCTGCTGTTCACAGTAGCTCTCATATTGCATGAAAATCATAAGTTACAAAAAAAAAACACAAGAGGAAGGAGTTACTATTTAAACAGAAATAAAACACTTGAGGCTCTGCAGACATCAGCAACTCCCCAGTCCTGAATTTGAGTCTCTGACACATTAGGAAGAACAAGTGAGTTATGCTTTAATGATGTAGATTTGTGCAACTTTTTGCAATATGCAAGATGTCCTTTCTTTGGGGTTTTCCTTTTTAGGTTAAGTAACTCTTTTACAAGTAGCTTTAAGCTATTTGATTAAAAATATGTTTCCCTAGCAGGTAATTTTTCTGTCTCTTGCTGTCTATAATGTCTGCTCTGGAAGACAAGCTTGTGAATTGACGTTATTATGGAGTTTTGTAACATGGAAGAAATTCTTTTTAAGACTTAAAATTTTTCATTATACTGAAAGTCCAATAATGGCCGTAACGAATTTTTCTTCCCTCTGTGAGTTCATATGTAAACTTATTTGAGAGGGAAGCTATGAAGAACACTCAATACCAGACTTAAGGTCATTCCTTCCTTTCGTCGTTCCTTGCCCTAATGCACAAAGAGAGTTGGTGTAGAACATGATCTATAGCAATATCAATTTTGTTTTACAGGCTGAGGCTCAATAGATTTGCTTTTCTACTGTTATGTCCAGGGGCCCACTGTCAACATAAAATTCACATTTCTTTCTGATTTTTTTTTTTTCTTAGCTATTTCTTGATACACCTAATTTTTAAGCTTAGAGTACTTGGAAAAAAAATGAAAAAAAAAAACCAAACCCAAACCAAACTCAACGTGCCAATACCATTACTAGAGGGAAGACAAATTTCTCTATTGTCCTGCTGTTTACTTTGTGTAATGTGTTTCTTTGTTTCCTTTCTGGAAGTAGAGGTGGTTTTGTGTTTTGTGAACCAGCCAGGCAAACTGCGTGGCTGGAGCTGGGAAAACGTGGCTATAAACGTTGCAGCTCTGCCTAGGGTGGGTAATACTGGATATTACTACAGTCAGCCTGGGGAAAAAAAAAATACTAGGTTTTGAGCTGATAATACTTTTCAGAAAGTGTCTTAATTGAGGGAGGTTTGGTGCATCTGTTCTTCAATACAAGGGTGACCTTTAAAGCGTGCTAAAATTCACAAATATCTTTCTTTTTTTGTGTGTTTTATTCACGCTTCTGGGTTTGCATCAAACTCCAAAACAAGTTTCACAACTGTTGTGAAAACTCTAAGCATTTGCTATTTATCAGCTGCCCTGTATTGTAGGGGTAAGAACCTCTGTTAAATCTCACTTCCTTTTTATTTGATGCTAAAATTAGCAACCCTAATAACCCTTGGTTTTTGTTTGGCTTTGCTATTTTAAGCTCGCATTCAAAACAAATATGAGTACATGTAAGAACAGCAGACCTCATGAAAACGAGTAACTGTTTTCCTTGACACCTGGTTGTCTACTCCTGAGGCAAAACTTGGAGTTGCTGGTCCTGTTCTAATGAAGAATCAGGTTACAGGCTTATCTGAAGGTACACCAAAATGTTGTTCAAAACAAGCGATTTAGCTTTTCAGAGGTGACCAAGTGTTTTTGTTAGCTACAGTTATGTATGATTTTGCAATTTATGATTCTGTGCACTGTGATTGTTTTTAATTCGGTGGCACACCCAAGTGGCCAAACAAAGGCATCTCACTCTAGATTGGCAACAAGTTACCTGCAGTGAAACAGCCAAGACCCAGTGTTTTACTGCTTTGAATATAGTTGCCAATAAACAAAAACTTACTGGTTAAGCAAGTGCTCTTCTGCCAAGCTCCAAAGCACAGTCTTTTAAAGAAATGTTTGGAGCAGAAGTCTGGAAGTCAAGACAATCTGGATTCTGTTTGCAGTTCTGCCACAGCCGTGTTCTATACCTTTAGCCAAATGTCTTGAGATCTGGATTTGGGAGGTGCACTGAGAGTTCAGACAGCATCCCCTCTTTCTTCGAGTTTGTCTTATTTTAAAATAAGCTTAAAACTGGTTACTTTTGCGAAGAGTTTTGAACTATGTAACTTATTGCTGCTATTTTAGTGCTATTGCTACTATTTAGGACTTCAGTGCTAAGCAATAGCACACCCAATTTAAATTTACATAGAACTATAAATAATAAATTTATTTTTTCGTCCTGTTATAGAAAGCGTGACTATGAAGGGTTTCTGTGTTCCCTGTTGTTGCCTGCGGAATCTCGAACCTCTGCTTTTGCCTTGAGAGCCTTCAATGTGGAACTGGCTCAGGCAGGTATTAACACATATTTGTGAACTCTGGGAATGGAAAATAACAGTTTCAATATTCTAAATTACACTAGTAGGTGCTATTTTGCCGAGATTAACTTTTTTACTATAAGGGGCAATGAATAAATAGTGCAATACAAACCTCTAGTTTTGAATGGCCCTTGGAAAGTAGCTAGCCTCCCCCAATTTATTCTGTTTATGTGTATAGTTTTTCTGACTTTCTTCTTTGTTGTGCATTTTAAAATTAAATTATAACAAACAGGCTACGGTCCTTGAGGCTGTTACGGTATTGCATCTATGTCCTGCCTTCAAATGCAGTGGCTGAATTGGTAAAGTGCAGCTGAATCCTATATGTAGAAGGTCGGTCAAAAACTTGGGTGATATAATCAGTCCCAGGTCTTTGCTGGCAGAAGCTAGGTGATGGAAAGGCTGCCAGGAGGGAAGTTTGTAACTAGAGAGTTTTGGGAGGGGAGTGGCTGCAGTCTCTCCCCTTTGCTAAGTGGCCAGAAACTGCCAGTGCAACCAGGAATGTTGGTAATGCTTGCCAGAAAGGAGCGATCCAGGAAATGTGCTGACCAAGCAAAATCCCGGATCAGCTTCTGTGGGTTGTGCTTTTGGCAACCTGTGGTGCTGCCTTCCCTTGCTGCTGTTACCACTGCTTCTCCTTCTGGGAAGAAAGTAAACGTGAGGGTCGCCCAGGACTTAATCTTCATGGGTTTCAAAATCAGGGTGTGGGGCAGATTATTTTTTTTTTTTAACTCTCTGTGGTGTTCGTATGCTTTATGAGGAGTAAACATAAATTCAGAACTGAGAACTTTCCCTGCTGAGTTTGGCTGTGTCCTGTGTCTGTCTCTTCAGTGTAGATAGACCAAGTGCCTTAAAGACACTGTGAATTTCACTCCAGATGTATCCTTTCCAGATTAAAGACTCCATAACTCAGAAGACTATAGGATTGATGCGAATGCAGTTCTGGAGGGAGGCTGTGGAAGATATATACTGCGATAACCCACCACATCAGCCAGTTGCTACAGAACTATGGAGGGTAAAATATACCTTTACTGTCCTAAACTTCACTTAACTAAAATAATACTGTGGGAAATAATGTCGTTGTTTTGTATGTGCTGTGTTGCATAGTTAATAGCATTATTTTATAAAAAACATAACGTAAATTGTGTTTGTTTGTGATGTTTTAAGTTACCTGCAATCAAAGAGCAGAGTTGGAGAAGGAGGATATTTAGGTAGGACCTACTTGGAGAGTCAGACCTGTGTGAACCACCTGCTTTTTTCTCTTCTGTTTCGGTGAAGGACAGGCTAAATTGTGGTAAGCTGTAAGTTGATAGTGAGTAAACTACATAAGTATACTTTCCTGAGCCAGCGCTAGTCCTGCCTGAAGAGATTAATCTGTACAAAAAGACAGGAGACTAAGCACAGAGGCTGAACTAGCAAATAGGGTATGAGGACAAGCCTAAGACCTTCATATGTAGTTACTGGATAGTAGAATCATAGAATGGTTTAGGTTGGAAGGAACCTTACAGATACTCTATTTCCACCCCCCCTGCCATGGGCAGGGACACCTCCCACTAGACCAGGTTGCTCAAAGCCCCATCCAGCCTGGCCTTGCACACTTCCAGGGATGGGGCATCCATAACTTCTCCGGGCAACCTGTTCCAGTGCCTCACCGCCCTCAGAGTGAAAAACTTCTTCCGAATATCTGATCTAAATCTGCTCTCTCCCAGTTTGAAGCCATTACCCCTCGTCCTATCACTACATGCCCTTGCAAAAAGTCCCTTTCCAGCTTTCTTGTAGGCCCCCTTCGGATACTGGAAAGCTGCTATAAGGTGTCCCCAGAGCCTTCTCTTCTTCAGGCTGAACAACCCCAACTCTCTCAGCCTGTCCTCATAGGATAGGTGCTCCAGCCCTCTGATTGTCTTTGTGGCCCTCCTCTGGACCTGCTCCAACAGTCCATGTCTTTCTTACACTGGGGACCCTGGATCTGGACACAGTACTCCAGGTGGGGTCTCAGAAGAGCACAGTAGAGGGGAAGAATCACCTCCCTCAACTTGCTGGCCACGCATCTTTTCATGCAGCCCAGGATGCAGTTGGCTTTCTGAGCTGCAGGTGCACATTGTCAGCTCATGTTGAGCTTCTCATCAACCAACACCCCCAATTCCTTCTCCTCAGGGCTGCTCTCAATTCATTCTCCACCCAGCCTGTATTTGTGCTTGGGATTGCCATGACCCAGGTGCAAGACCTTACATTTGGCCTTGTTGAACTTCGTAAGGTTTGCATGGGTCCACCTCTCAAGCATGTCCAGGTCCCTCTGGATGGCATCCCTCCCCTCCAGCGTGTTAACTGTGCCACACAGCTTGGTGTTGTCAGCAAACTTGCTGAGGGTGCACTCAATCCCACTAGCCATGTCACCGACAAAGATGTTAAACAGCACTGGTCCCAGTACTAACCTCTGAGGAACACCACTCATCACTGGTCTCCACTTGGACTTCGAGCCATTGACTGCAACCCTTTGAGTGTGGCGATCTAGCCAATTGCTTATCCACTGAGGAAGAGTCTTGATATGGTCTTCTCCTTGCGTCAGGAGTTGCTTGATGACTTCTATTTATATATTATGTTTTGCACAGATCCTTTTGTGTGCATTGAGTAATAGGGAATGTACTTGTGAACTTAACAGTGCATTGAGTAAAAGGGAATGTACTTGTGAACTTGACAGTTTATTTTTACCAAGATGCCTGAGTTCTGCAGGCACTAGAACATCACACATAAAGTACACCTACAGATCTGTTCCACTGGTGGTCATGGCCAAAGAAACAGAGGCTTTCTTGCAAAACTTTTTGTGTCTGGTTAGGACGTGTTTGATGGATGATTGAAGGTTTGAAGGCAGTGTAAATGGATTTCCCCTCGATGCTGATATAGAAGCGCAGAATAATGTAGTTGGTAGGGATCTGGTTGTCATCTAGTCCAACTTGCCATTCAAAGAATTTGTAACATCAAATTTAGATTAGGTTGTCAAGGTCACATTGAATTGAATTTTTAATTTCTTTGGGGATGGAAATTCCATACATTGCTAACTTGTCATCTTAGGGTCATGGGCCACAGCAAGTCTTAGAACCTTCCAAAAGAACAGCTACTATAAGGCCTCAATAAGATCAGAACTTGAATTTAAACTAAAGATCTCTGAGCTTCTGGAGAGGAGAAGCTGCAGTTTGTCTAGATCTCAATAGCTGAATACAGTTAACATAGATCCTATAGGCTTTAGGGACCTGCTGAAAACAGACAGTGAAACGTGGAACCTTCATCCAAGTATTCATCTCCATTGTTCCTGTTAAAATCCTGGGAAAAGCAGGACACTCACTGTAATGCTGGGTTAGAACAATGCAGTTTCTGCAGGATTAGAGCATTTCACTTGTTGCGATCTTGGCTTCACATCCACTCTGTTGCGCCTTTGAGACCACAAAAACGAATCCTTTCCAAATCCTCTTTCAGTGATTTTTGTCAGTGCTGAAACTGTGTCTTCTCCCTGACTCTTCTTCCTTCAAATGTGAAATAAAGCATAAGTGAACATTTGTTCCTGTCTATCAACACTCATGTTTAGATTAAAATTGGAATTTAAACAAGATACAGTTTGTTTAACTAAGAGAAAACATAGGTAAAGCCAAGAAGTAAAATAAAGGAAAAACACCTGTTGCAGTCACTTTTAGGAGGACGAGAGCTATTCATAGGTGTCTCCAGCTCAGATAATCTTAGTGTGTGCTTTAGCTACAACAAAGCGTACAGTTAGAATGAAGACTTGGCAAATGTTGTGACCCTGATTATGGGAGCTGAAGATGCACCTAGGGTAATATTTTAATGCAGACATTAAAATGCAGAATTGGTCATTATGCATGTCAATCTGGCTGTGCCTTTGCTTTTTATTTCCTTCCTCCTGTCTCTCTTCCAGCATATGGCAAACTTCCCAGGAACAAGACCGTTTCCTCCCAAAATGCTTTTGTCTCCTTACCAAGGAGGAACTTGCTTTAGTGTAGCTTAACTTATTTTTGTTTCTGAAGATATCCTCACATTTAGTTGTCTGATTGAGTGGGTTAGGTACAAGTTAGTTTTGGATATGATTGTATATATTCTTTTGACCACTTCTAATTTCAGGCTGGTTGTGTCTGTATCAGTGTGGGGTGGAAATATTTATTAGCAGAACAGTAACTTATAAAAACCCCCAAACATTGTCGAGGTTTAACCCCAGTAGGCAACTAAGCACCACACAGCTGCTCACTCACCCCCCTGTTGGGATGGGGGAGAGAATCGAAGGTTGAGATAAAAACAGTTCAATAATTAAAAAGAAATAATAACAGCAATAACAAAAATTGTAAGAAAAAGAGGAAAAAAATAACACAGAGAGAAAAATAAAACCCAAAAAAGACAAGGGATGCAAACGAAAACAATTGCTCACCACCAACTGACCAATGCCCAACCAGTCCCTAAGCAGTGGTTCCCCCCACCAACCTTCCCCCTAGTTTTATTGCTGAACATGACATCCTACGGTATGGAATATCCATTTGGTTAGTTGGGGTCAACTGTCCCAACTGTGTCCCCTCCCAACTTCTCATGCACCCCCAACCTGCTTGCTGGTGGAGCGGTGTGAGGAGCAGAAAAGGCCTTGATGCTGTGTAAGAACTGCTCAGCAGCAACTAAAACATCCTTGTGTTATCAACGCTATTTTCAGCACAAATCCAAAACATAGGCCCATACAAGCTGCTATGAATAAATATAACTCTACCCCGGCCAAAACCAGCACAACATTCAGATGTAAATAATTTGGATACTGAGATAACAATTGCAACCCTTTCCAACAGCTAAGACTGACAGTCATAGTCCTTTCTCACAAAACAGAAAATTGATTTTGAAGTGGAAGAAAGAATTGGCCTATCTCTGTCATAAGATTTCACCTTACATTTGGTTTCCCTAAAGGAAGACCAATATAAGACAATCCAAACAGAACTGGTTGTGAAATAAGATGTTAAAAATAATTCAGAAAGTATTTCTAGGAGCTCTGATAGCTCTGAACACTGCAGAGCACTGCAGTGAACTAACAATCCAAACTAAGCTGGTGACCTTTGCACTCAAGATGTGATTTTATTTCTACGTTTCAGCAAATACCCCAAGAACGACCCCATGAATGATATTTGAAGAGCACAGCTTCACAAATGTTCAAGAATGTCATTGTAATTCTTAGAAAGAAGGATTTGGGAAGACACTTTAGCTCACAACTATTGCAGAGATGTTAATAGAATTAGCATGTCTTTTGCACAGCGTATTTTATGCGTATTCTTTTCTTGCTTTTAACTTTGTATGAGGACAATTTTTATTTTCCGGAAGAAATACTGATTTATCATGTTAAATGTGTTCCCAAGGTTTTGTATATCCCAGAATACTCACATTTGGATTCCAGGAGTTTCATGCACTAGTAAAGTATAAAATATAGCCTTTAATAGTATTTCTAGAATTATTAATAGCTCAACTTTCAGTGACTGTAATATACACTTATGTGGCAACTGTATCATTTATTCTTATTTATGTGTCCATTTTGAACAGAAGAAAAGTGAGGCCTAATTCTCCTTTTATTTCTGTGGAAGAAGCCAATTTTCAGAACTTCTGCAAAATAAAGACCTGTGTGTTTGAATGAAGGTAGCTTAAAATGGATGTAATGTACAAATTGGGTAATTTAGCAGAACTCAGTTTGGTGCTTTAAGTCTTGACCCGTAACTATTTCAAGGATTTCATTTATGAAATGATACTCAAGACAAACAAGTGAGAAGCAAAACTGACATGTGTAGTTGTAATTTAAAATTTGCCTTTTCACATACCAGGTACTTCCTCAAGCAGATCTTGTTGAATCAACAAGAAAATCTAGTCTTGTCAAACCTTGAAAAAATATTTACAAGTATAATGGATGAAAAGAAGTTGAAAGTGAGCTATGAAGGCTAAGATTGTGAGAAATGTGCTCCATAAGTTTTGTTTATAAATATTTATATGTGTGACTATAATCTTTCTGACAGTGTGATCTACAAAATTTAGTGTGTGTAAGAGGATTGAAGGTAAGCTGATAGAATGAAGTGGTATGGGAAGGAAGTCAAATACAAGATAAGAGCCAAAAGAAGAATGTGTCAATATGAAATGCTGTGGGATACTTTTTTAAACAAAACCATAATACTTGGTATGTTACTTTGTCAGGGTGCTGTCTTTACAATATGTATTGGTATGTTGTACTGATGTTTTCTTGAAAATTTACAGGGGAAATCTTTGTATTGCTTGACTCTAGAGGAAACTCTGTTCTCTTTGAAAAGTGAGCATAATAACCTGCAAATATTTTGTGGGAACTTATGACTCCATGAAAGAATAAATAACCTCCAAAAGTATTTTTAAATAAATGCTTTTGGTTAACTGGCTTGATGTCCAAGATTTCATTTTTTGTGTACAACATTTGTGTAACAAATGCCAGTTGAAAATTTTTGTATTTGAAGAAGCCAATCATATGATTCTATGATTTTCCACTGACATGCCACTTTGATTTAACACAGGGAATACAATCCTTGTAAGAAAAGGATTATCTAAAATTTATTTCAACCTTCAGAATGCAGTACTACCGTCACTTTGTATACGTTAACATGGATGTCTTATTTGATAATTTTCAGGCTGTCAAGAGGCATAACTTGACTAAAATGTGGTTCATGAAGATCATTGATGAAAGAGTAAGTATTTACCATTCAAGGTCTGATTCTCTTTTTAGTTGTATGTGGTGTTTCCCCCTTAATTTTATGTGCTTGTGTTTAAAACAAAAGCTTAAGTAATTAATCTTTTCCAAATAGTAGTGTTTCTCTTTAAGAATGGTACTGCTATATTTCCTTTTAATTCTGTTTTGATACCTCCACTCATAATTTCAGCTCTTTCTGGCCAAAACAGCTAATAGTATCCTTTGTTTAGTTTTGCTGTAAAATAGATGTAGTTTGTGAGTGGACATCTTTCTTGTTCCCTGCTCTGATAACCAGTGTATCTGTGCTCATGTTTGCTGTTGCTGGTCTCTATTCCTGATTTGAAGTGGTTACACCTAGAGGTGATCCATTGGGAGTTACGGTTAGATACCTTTCTCTATGTAAGTGAGAGAAGCTCCATCCTATGGGATTAAGTAGTAAGGTCTCCATAGGCAACTGTTAAGAATTCTGGAAAATATTTAATAAAAATTTCGTTTAATTTCCATTTAATAGGAATGGAAATGCAAGAAGGGAAACCCATACATCGTCTCTTTTTGCACGATTCCAATCCTGCCCCAAGAGAAAGGACATCTTGCATATTGCAACAAGTTGCACAAACCTACATCATTGGCATCATCTTATTCCTCCTCACCTCTTTTCTTACCATTCCAATTTTGCCCCTAAATAGCCTTCTCTTGTGATGAGTCATGGATATAAAATCTCAAAAATTAAACAACCTGTCTGAACCTTTCTGCCACACTGCTTCTCCTTACCGTGTCTGTGTAGTTTTTTTCTAAGCAGTGTTGTAAATGGAAGCATTCAAATCAGATTAATTTTAAAATTACCACCGTTTTTCTGGGAAAAACAAGAGGAAGAATTTCACTGGTACAGTGGTGCTGCTACCAACTCTGAATAACTGAGGGCAGGAATTTCTTAAGCTAGCTTTGCTGCTAAAGCTAGTGTCTCATGAAGTTATACTTTGAGAAAATTGATGGTCAGTTACTTGCGGAGTGTCGTTGCTGTGAAAGACTTCAGAGTTTTTTAATCTTAAGACTGATTTTTAATATTAAGACTGGCATATTTTACCACAAAAGCCACTAGGAGAGGAAGAATGATGAAGGATGCTATATTTTTGGGGGTATTTGCATATGACTTTGAAACTCAGGTGTGTACTTGATGGATTGATTTTTGTGCATGTTCTAAAAAAACCATTTCTATTTATCTAAATTTCTCTGTGCTTCAAATGCAAATGAAGTATTAAAATTGGCAACCCCGTAATGTAAGAGTACCGTATGATGTTTTGTTTCAGCTGGATCTTTTTGAAGCATTCTTATTTCTTATTATTGCAAAAGTTTTATTTGCTCCAGTAACCAGACTTGGCTGTAGTTGCATGTAGTTATTTGGTTATGTTAGATGTGCTGTAAGCTTTAATGACTACTTCTATCTGAGTTTATACCATCTTTCCATCTCTTTAATTTTGTAATTTTTTTTTCTAATAGTGGGTTAGGCTGACCTGACTGTAGTAATAAACTTGTACAAATAGCAGTTACGTTTACATTTTACTGAAGTTCTGTGTTTATATTACAGGAGAAGAATTTGGATGATAGAGCATACCGTAACATCCAGGAGCTTGAAACGTATGCTGAGAACACTCAGAGTGCTCTCTTGTACCTCACCTTGGAAATGCTGGGTAGGCCTTTTTCCCTTATTTTATTTTGTTGATGAGTCATTAGTGCAGTATTTATTTATGTTTCAAAAAGCCCACTCTCTATCCACTGGCGTTAAATTTCAGTAGAAGTTGTCTTACGTAATACTTCAGGTATCTTTTGAATGCTTAACCATAAATCTGGAATCTTGGTGCACCTGTCCTAGAACTATGTACTTTCCTTAGAAGCTCCTCAGCGGAAAGCTCCTTGAAGTCTGGTTTCCTACTGCTCTGTTCTTTGTTGCTTAACACTGTTTTGTCTTTTCTCGCTCCTATTACAAAGTGTGGTAAATTCAACTCTTCACTGTATTTTCTGATTGTCCCACTTCTCAGAACACAAAGTGCTGTAGTTATTCTGCAGCTGTTGTTCTATATTGTAGTGATGTACACTGTTTATCTTGAAACGGCTGACTTCCCAACCTATAAACTTCCCTTAGCGATGTTGTAAATTTGGGTCTCCTCTTCCTAAAAGTAGGTTAACTGTGAATAATTGAGTAGCTAGAAAAAATGTAATAAAGATGATATGATCTTTGTGTTTAAGAGCCAGTATCTGTGTCATGTCTAATATGAGAGTCACAGATTGGGAACGAACTGTTCGTTTGCAGTGAAGAAAAGGGTGACTTTCTTTTAGATGTCTGTTGCATTATGGAAATATTCCCTATATGAGCTCAGATGTAAAAGAAGTGTGAGAAGTAGTGTTATTTAGTAGTATTTAGTACTGTAGTAGCAATATTTTCCTTTAGCTTATTGTAGTAGTCTGATAGAAGGCCAATGCTGAGTTTGAAAGAGTTTAAAAAGTAAAGAGGGATATGGTGAGCACATTCTTCTTAGGAAGAAATGAGGAACCTATCTCTTAACATCTGATGTTCACTTCCTCAGGAGGAAATCAGTGACATGTTGCAAGTGTCTTTTTGATCTTCTGATTGAAGAAATGTAGGAGTATGAGAAATACCAGCGTCTTCCATTCTGAGAAATGTCTTTGATCCTGAAGAAGTTCAGTCATGCTTGGGTCACTCCTGATACAAGTCAGATGATCCTCTTCCTGAAAATCTATTGGGGGGGGCTCTGGATTTTCTATGTGCCCTATTGTCATGTTTAACTTCTCTTAAATATACCAGTGTAACTAAATACCTAAGCAAAAATCTCTTTCACTGCATATTAAACAGTTAACTTCTGTGGTTTTTTTCCCACAAGTGGAGAAATTAATTGAACACGGTCCTTTCCTTTGTGTTTCCCATCAGCAGTCTTTTCTAGACTAGGGGGACCTGGTTTCATTACAAGTCATGTTTGCTAAGTTTCTTGTCCTGTTTAGCTACTTTATCCCTCACCTGTCTCCAGTTTGTGTGTATCTCTCCTAGTAGTAGTGCTGCTTTATGCTTACTGATTTTGGGTTACTTCTTTTGTCAAGCTCATTTTGACTGATAAATTTGACATCTGAAGTCCTGGTACTTCCTCCCAGCTCCTGTCGTTTAAAAATATTAATATTGCGCTGATTCATTGCTTCAGTAGTTAGGAGTCTGGTACTACGCAATAATTTTGTTAAACCTTTTCAGAACCTCACTTTTGGGATATATTCCCAGGTTGAGCATGAGTACTGCTAACTCTTGGACCTTTCCCCCTCGCCCTTAAATTCCTAGTTATACGTAAAGCCTGAGCTGCTCAGTCAGTATCGGTAAGTTATATCCATTGATTCCTCCAAGCCACACTCTGCTTTCTGCTTCCATTGCCAAAATAAGTCCATGTAATCTGCCTATAGCCACTGTTTCACAAAGGCTCAGGCAGGCTTGGGTAGTGAGTGTGGTATGACCAGTATCATTTTCAGGTGTCAGTTAGGCTCATCAGTCTGTAATTCCTGTATCCTCATTTCTTTGTAGAATGCTGCTTCTGTTAGAGCTTTTGTGAATTTTAATTTCAATTTTTCTTTAAATTTTCATTTTATCCTGGGTCAGTCCTGTGAAAACATTATGGCTTTATTATCAGTCTAAGCCAATCTTGTATGGTCTTGCCATGAAGAGTGATGGTGCTGCTCTGCCCCACTCATTTCCCTATTCTTTCCGTTCTTACAGTTGTGTGCCATGCAGTAACTGAAGTTAGTTTTCCATTGCATCTGATTCAATTTGCAATGCTGCTGCCACTGTCTCATTGTCCCTGACAGCACAAGGGAGGTGGCAGAACTACAGGTTCGGGGGGAAAGTGTAGGACCATCGTCTTTGGCTTCAGTACACTGCTGAATCAGCTGCAGCTAATCATGAAAACATGCTGTAAGCATTAATGCTTGTCAGGAATCTCACACTTCAATGATTTTTCTGGCAGGAAGAACAGATCTTGGAATGCTGTTATCCTGAGGGAGGACATGCCAATGAAAATGAGTTTGTGTACTGGTGTATTATATCTGAATAGGTGCCGCTCTACTAAGAAACTGCAACAATGCTAAGAGGCATCTTGCTTCTGAATGTGGAAATCAACGAATTTGCCTACTGCTTTGCACCTCTGAGATCTCAAGGCAATTTATGAACAAAGGCAGTTCTATCGTGGACCAATGCACTTAGCTTTCCTTAAATATGACTGTGATATGCATCAGGGAAGATTATACCCCTCAAAAGTCCTGGCAATGTGTTTCTAAACATATTATTTCTGCAATTTTAGGTGTGAGGGACATCCATGCCGACCATGCAGCCAGTCACATTGGGAAAGCGCAAGGCATAGTTACCTGTTTAAGAGCAACTCCTTATCACAGTACAAGACAAAAGGTCTTTCTTCCCATGGACATTTGTATGTTGGTAAGGAGAGGCAAGTTGTCTGGAATTGAACAGTATAGTGTTTCTAACTCTGTATCTCAACACTAGATATGAGATCGTAAGTTATTATTCCAGAAACGGAACACCTTTTTTCTTTATTTTAACTCATTCTGCTGTGACTTAGTAATATGCCATTGTCGTGGTTCTGTATCTTTTGGGAGGTGAGAGGAGTGACCTTCATGAAACTCCAGTGTTTCTGGGTTTTTTTTTTAATATTTTTTTTTAAATGAAATGTACTAGTATTTTAGCTTTCAGTATTTTCTCCATTAATGTATAGAAATACATGTATGGAATGGGGACTGGGTTTTGGGTTTTTTCTGTTGGTTTTGTATTTTTTCTTTTCTTATCCCCAGAAAGGAGGCACTGTGAGAAATTTTACTTCTGAACAACCTTCTCTTTACTACCTTTTCATCAATGTGCTGGTGGTTTTGGTTTTCAGGTTTTTGGGGTTTTTTTTTTTGGGTACATATTTGGTGGCTATAAGCATACTCTCCATACATTGCCATAGGAAATGGTATAGTACTCCAATTTAAACTATACACCTAGTTTGCATTGTAATTTAGCAGTTCTTGCAATTTGGGTAAAATGGGATTAAAGCTCAAATTTTTCTGCTAATGTTCTCTGGCTAGATCTGTAGGCATCTCAGCTGTTACTCCTTCATCTCCAATCTTTATCTTTAAATGTTAATGCTGTTCTTTTTATACTTAACCACAATTTATGTAATTATGGTGATGCTTAAGGCAGTAGTGTTAGTATTTTGTGAATATAATTTCAATACAATTGAAAGTTTTGATCTGAAGTTTAGTAATTTAGGTAGTTGCAAAAAACGTAGATGCTGATATAGGTCAGGGTTATAAGACTGCAGAAAGGAACTGCACCCTGTTTTCAGCCCTTCTGGGATTGGATGGTATGGGAGGACTTCCAAATTTTTAGCTTTTCAAACCTAGCCTGAAAATTCACAGTCGTTCCTTGCCATGGAAGGTGTTTTACAGTGAAACTGTAGAAACAGCTTGCATCCCTTCTGGGCAGACTGAGCATCTTCTAAGCATTTCAGCTTCTGGCAAGTATTGCAGAGTTCTACCGGAGTCTGTCTCTCCTGTGAAGCCTGCCTGCCTACCTCTGTACAGCTTTCGCATGTCTGAGTGTAGTTGAGAAGAACAGGCAACTGGTTCAATTATGAATATACCATGTTATGTCTTACATTGGTCGCTATAGTCAAAGAGTGAGTTTTGGGTTGGGTTATTTTGGTGGTTTTGTTTTTTTTGCTGTGTGGTTTTGTTTTCTTTTTTTTTGGGGGGTGGGGGGGTGGGTTGGTTTGTTTGTTTTACAAGCCTGGTAGTGTGCACCAATCCCAAGACAGCATGGCTTCTATGTTAGCTGTTGCTGGCTTTCTTCTGCTTAATATCAATTCTTGGATTATGGTTTTAAAAATTGGGCATCAAAACTGATCTAAATTCCCAAAACTTTAAAATATGACTTGGTTATCTGACTGACCACAAAGTATTTAGGGAACTAATTCAGAGAGAGTCTGTACCAGCTTGTTCTCTTTGTTTTCTTTAAATTTTTTGTCCAAGTGACTGAGAAAAAAAAAAAGGAAATAAAAAAGGAGAGGGCAGTGGCAAAACATTTAGGCTGTTTCAGTCTTGTGTCATTAGTTTAGTTGCTGGGACAGGTTTTTGAGAAGCTAAAATGGAAACTTGGTATTTATTGAGGATTTTTCTCTTTTTTATTTTCCTTCCTACGTCTAGCATGGAGTTTCACAAGAGGATTTCATAAGAGGCAAGCAAGAGAAAAATGTGAGAGATGTAATTTATGACATTGCCAGCCAGGCCCATATTCATCTAGAACATGTGAGATTCCTTCCCTTTTATTTATTTAAATAAACATAATTGATGCTAATCTTCAGAAAGCATTGTGCATATGTGTTGTTAGAAGACGCACAGCTGCATACTTAATTTCAAATATTTTACCTTTAATTACTTTAAGAGTTTAAATGAAAAAGAAAAACAACACACAAAACCTTCAAGTATTACAACTACTTCTGTATGAATATTATATTTATCTGTATGTACAGGAGGTAGTTTACTTACAGCCAGGTCCAATTGTATATACATAAATACTGCCTAAAAGCCGTATTACTGGGAGAGAAACTTCAAGCAGAATTTTATAAATGCACTATGTTCCAGCATGGGATCAGCACCATAGAAAGCACTTCTGCATATGGCATTTCATAGCACAGTGGAATGGCTGCCAGGAGAGCAGAGCATGTTGCCTTCAACTGCTGGTTGGTGTGTGTGGGAGGAGGGAATCATTCCCTAACATGACCAGCCATGATCAAAGCTATGTTGGGAAAGGTGCTTTCTGTTTATTTCTTTTCTGATTCACAGCCAAGTGAATTAGAAAAGACTGTATTTGCTTGGAACAGTGGATAATGAATCCTCAAGAACTGCAGAGTCCTACTCTGTTTTTCTTTTGTGCTCTTACTTTAGCTACACTCTGAATTGCTTGTTGGTACATAATACAAAAGCAAAAGAATGTTTCATCAGCAGTGCTGCGTCTGCCTTTATCTGGAAAAACAAAACTTGCAAGAAGCACTGTAAAGAGTTTCTTATGTCTACAAGTACACATACACATATACTTTGAGTATTGCACCCAATACTACCAGTCAAGGTAGTCTGAAAAGATACAACTTCAAAGTAAAGAAATGCCAGATTTATCTCTGCATTTACACCATTAATGTAGTCCTCAATTATAATGTTACCTGTGATCACAGTATTTTATGCAGTAGAGATAGTAGGAGAGCCCTTCTTCATTTTTCTGAAGATAAAATGAGGCATCCCTACTTTTTTCAGTCAGTGGTAAGTTAGTTGATTAATGTTTATATTTTTTATTAATAATATGTAGCCTTGGGCTTTATTTTTAATACAGAGTATTTATAATTTGCATTTAATGCATTCCTGTTCATGTTGTTTCACTTGATGCCTCAGTTTTTGTTGTCATGTGCCCAAGGAAACTGTTTGTTCCATTTAGAAGCAGGAAACAGACAAAGAAAATTCAAGGTCAAAACTGTCCACTATCACTGTTCAAGCTGAAATATGTTGATTTTCCTTTTTTATTCCCCACCCCTCAACCCATAATGCACAGTGTATAAAACCCATTGACTTTGGTTGCAGTTGTGGCTTAGAAAAATGCCCAGTGCCTGGCCTGAAATGCCTCATATCAGGGATGGAAAATGAGCAGTGTGCATTTATTGTCCAGCTGTTTAAAATTTGGTTGCTGGTATTGCATGGAAACTTAAGGATAGAAGCAGGGAGAGAATTCAGTTCTTCAGAGCCTTTCAGATAACTTGATAATTCTTAGCGCGTTGGTTCCCCTGGCTCCTAACACGCCAGCCAGCTTCTGAAGAGAACAGGCAGAACCTTACCCCCCCTTCCTTCCCACTCCATTCCTAGAGCCCTGCCCTTGTTATGCGTTGGGAGGGTCCTGTGGAAAATATGTAATGTGATCATGTAATTGCAGACTATACAGAAAAGTATAAACACAAGGAAACCAGATTAGGGCAGCATTAGCATTTCATTTGACTGAATGTTGATCTTGGCACCATTGCCCCTGCCCCCCTTTTTTTTTAATGGATGGGCTATATCATCTTGATTAAAATTAAAAAAAATCTTCACCGAATGCTTGCTTCCAGCCTGCATCACATCAGTGAAGAATAATTGACAGTGCAGGATCTCTAGAGTGTTCACATCACTTGAACTGGCAATAACTGGCAGTAATAACAGGGTATTAGTCTTCTTGATAATCAGATGGTCTTTGTTAATGCAAGGATAAGGATACTTTCTCCCCTAATGGATGAAATGGGCTTTTGCTGGCAACATTTGCTGGGTATTTCAAGACTTTAGGTGAATGTTATGGGCTGGTGCCTTTAAATGCATCTGTTCTGCTGTATAAAATCACCATCTTGTTTTGCCTGAGGGTCTTTTCAGCCACTTACCCTCTGTCTTAGTTGGAATTGCAGGGTAGGGTAAAGTTTACACCTGCAGAGAGGTTTCACCAATCTCAGCAATCGCACAAACCACATATTTTGGAGATTGAGAGTAACAGTTACCAGCCCCCTTTCACAGTCAGAAGAAACATAATCCTCAAATTCTAAATTAAGTCTCAGCGATATTATATGAAGCATATTATAGTAATGTGGCACTTAATCTTGGGAGAAAAGTTTCTGAAGTGTGGTCAGCTCTTCCTGATACTGCAACTGATGACCAGCAGAGGGCAAAATAAGATAACGAAGATTGCAGTTTTCTTTAGGAATTGTGTGTTTTATTAGAATAAAAGCATGTAGTGAAAGTGCTTTGTCAGTCCCACAGTGATCCTTTTGAAAGCCTGCGAATACATTTACATGGTCCCCCTCTTTCTCTTAAGCACACCCTCCCCCATTCCTCTTTACAAAGAAGGTTTCCTTTCGGGTTTTTGCGTTTATCTCAATTATGCTAGATCATTATGGACTCAATTTACCAAGGAAGATAACATGCTTTCTGAGTGACACGCAGCCCATTCTGGGTTAAGAAGTTCAAGCAAGATTACTTTTTTTTTTTTTTCATCTCAATTAATAATAGTAAGGCAAAGAGCGTTATATCAGGGAAGAGCATTTTCCTTTTTTATATATTTATGTACACATACACATGTTACTACATCTCAAAGTTTTACAATTATTTCCCTTCTGAAAAGATTCAGTATTTTTCCCTTGTAAAGTTTCAGCCTGATTTTCTCAGTTGTCTGGAAAGATCCATGGAAAACTAACAGAAACTCATGCATGCTCATCAGTATTCATAAAGGGTTGGTTTGTTTGTTTGCTTAACCTGTAAGAAAAGGCAAAACAAGGAGGGATTTTGTATTTATAAATAATCAATACAGGAAGATTTGCTTCAACTCTGTTAGATGTAGCTGAGTTGTACATGGGTTTAAATTGTAGATTTGATTCAGCCATGGTTTAGACTCTGTTTATACATAGATACTGAGGACCTGAGGCAGTGAGATCCTTTCAGAGTCCCATAAATGTAAATGGAGCATAATGGGACTTCTGGGACTGATGGCAACACTGCACCAAAAAGATGCACTCAGAGAAATGCATTTCTGGTCTTCCATCATTTTTGTCTCTTGGGATGCAAAGAGTTATTCGGCAGGGGGAAAAAAGTGTTAAACCATATTTATCAGATGCAACTTGGAACTTTGTTGGAACAAGGGATGCTAATTTACATTGGTTTATTATATGTAAATTGTAAGGTAAAAGCAGGTAAGAATTTCAGCAGGCCTCTCCCAGTATTGCATGCTTTCTGTGTAATTACTTTTGTGTACAGTGAGGGATGGTGCTGGCTTGCACGTGGTGAAAAATGATAGTTTCAGGATGTCAAAATAAAAAGGGACGAAGCTCGTAATACAGTCTGTTGGCTCTAACCATTATAGATGGTGCTTGATGTGTAATGTGAAATGTTAAATTCTCCTGATAAGTACATTTGTTTTTGTTTTTTTTTTTTCTCCCACCTTACCCCATTTACTTTCAGGCTAGATCTTTCAGTAAGAAAGTTCCTGTGAAGGCATACCCTGCTTTTTTGTGTACGGTGGGTGTGATATCATGCACTCTTTAAGTGATGGACTCATTTCTGTACTAATGTGTTTGTGAAGAGTAGAATATCAAATTAAGCATGGTTAACTAATGCTTCATGTGTCCATTTTGGGAGGATGCAATACCTAAAACTTCCGAATATCATAACGTGTGTCTGACTTTGGAACTTCGTAGTTTTGATCAACACTTCCTTCTTCTTTAACTATATAATTTTGCCCAAGATGTCTCTGTATTCGTAGACCATCGTTCTGATGCAGGGACCCAAAATCTTGTCTATTTTTATAATTTTCTGATTGATCTAGTAAAAAAAATAATGCTTCTCTTCACAAGGCTTGCCTTTTTAATATCCTTTGAATGCGATGGTTATGCTACCGTTTAATGAAACAGGCAAACTGTCGAGCCCTTTTGTGGTTCCCCGTTCGGTTTCATGTATTGCTTTTTAAACTAATGCCCAATCATTTGTGTGCACCATATGGACTAAGCTTTTTTCTTCTTTTCTAGGTTGCGTTAGATGATTATTTATGTAATATTCGAAAAGTGGACTTCAATATATTTCATCCAAGCTTACAAAAGAAAAGTACATTATTACCATTGCATTTATATATTAGATCTTGGAAAAAAACATATTAAATTTTTTTTTAATATGGATTCAGAGTACTGAGTTTTTTCTTTAATGTCTTAACTTGACAGAATTGTTAAGTGTCTAACTTCACACTTCTGCAAAATGGAGTTCATGGGAAACAGCAGATGCGCATGAACTGTAGCTGTCAGCTTGCTGGCAGTAAAGTTTGTTCTTGGAATATTAGGCTGATATCTGCTTCGCATGTCTGCCAAGTCATATGTCCTTGTCTGAGATTACTTTTCTTGTCTTTCCTGTAATAACAGCAATATGATAGCATTCTTCTTGGACAAATTCTGTGTTAATGGATACTTCTGACAGTTCTGACACTTTACTGAAAAAAGTGAAAAAAAAAAAGAAAAAAAGACTGCTTTGTTTGCACCCAAAAGCAGTTACTGTAAATGCCTTATAGATCAGCTAAGCAATTCTGTTTAGTGCAAGGAGCAGACTTTTTGCAAGTACTAATGATGCTCCATAGTTGGAAGAATGAGCACATATATTTGAATGCAAGAAAACTGTCAGGAAAAGCTTTAGCTGTTTTAATTATGTAGTGTTTATGTAGAATTTCAGAATGGTGAAATAGAGCTGTAGTACAGAAATTATCTAACTGTGTGTTGAGATCGAGCCTTGAAGTTACTACAGGTAGTGGAAGGATAGCTTTACAACATATGAAGACAACCCTTACACAGTTTTTATCTCCAACCCAGCCAAAGGCTTTTCCAGTCTGCTCTTGGCTCGGCAGTGTCTTCCTCCTGACCTCTCGTCCCTGTGGTTGCCCACAACTGTCATTGCAACGTGGGTTCGACTGCTCTTTGTTCACGTTCAGCATGTCTCTCAGGACATGCGCCTACGAGGCTTCCCTGAATTCCTTTTCTTCGGTACTGTGAAGAAACATATTCCTGAATGTTCCATGTCATTTTAGTCCTCTTTCTCTGTACAGATACTCTTCTATTTTTTTTGTAGGAAATTACTGGGAGCTTAGTTCTCAGTGTCTCTTAGGATCAAGGTAGGTATTTCTGTTTGATTTGTTGTTTGGTAAAATAATACTTCCTAACATCCAGCTTGATTCAATTGCACAAATCCGGTAGTTTATTCTGCCGTCATCCTTGTTCTATTAAATAGCTGCTTTTCCCAGAGATTTTTTTTTTTTTTTAAATCGGGGTTAATCTCCCCAGATGCTCTGTTGTATAACAGCATCCTGTATTTTAGTGTATAATGCTACATAATGAATTTCTGAGAACAAGATTCGTGGCTTTTTTAATCACAGGAACTGTCAGCATGGTAGAAATCTGAGGAACCCAACATTAAATCCTTCATTTGGTGATTTTATTTTACATGTTTGAAGTTGGTTTGTGATACAGATCTTGGTTAATTCTGCAGTTTCCTATTCCAAAGTAAGACATTTCTCTCTGAATTTGGTCAGCTCAGGATCTTGGTATTTGTGTTGCTAGAGGTGTAATAATCAAGGTTGATAAGAACCTAAAATCATATATATGTATACTGGATCGGGACTATACTGGCTATTTTCTAAAAGTAAAATCTTAGTCTCTGTCCACTTCTCAAGTCAGCCACTGTATCTTATCATTGGTGTTCTTGAATGTGGCAGAGAGGTCTGGTGAAAAGAAAATATTTCCTTCCTGTGCAGGCACCACAGCTCTCCCTGCCAAATGAAGAGTGAAGACGTAGGCTCTGTTGCTGCTACCAGGCCAGCTGCGCATTAGCTCTTGTTTATTTTATGTTCTGGAGAAAGCCTTAAAAGCATCTCTTTCTGTTATTGGTCCTTGTTTTGTTCCGAGCGTGCTGTGTCAGGACAATAGAGGCTGCGCTGTCGGCCCTGTGTGCCCTCTCAAAAGTGATCACTCTCCTGTAAAGTTCACTTTTGGCAGGAGTGCAGTACAGTAAAGAGGAAGAGAAGGGAAACCATCACCAGTACATCGAGTTGCTACAGTGATATTTTGCTTCCAGGCCACAAGGCCAGCGCTTTGCTTCGGTGTTGAAGTGGAACAAATCTTGACAATGTGCTGTCAAAGGCATCAATGGAAGGGCTGTTGTGTTTTAGTGTAGAAAAGAAGCCATGTGATGCTGTGAATGGTTAGCATGGTGAGAGGGACTTATCAGTGCATTAGTAAACAGGATATGGAATAAGTAAATTCAAGTTATGACTTCAGTCGCAAGAGAGCTTTGAGTGACCTCAGAAAGTAAAGCAACACTTTGAATTGCAAATGACGGGAGGCTGCTTGAATAAGCAATCTTATGTCTCCTTTTGTATCCTTCAGGGAACTCTCTTGGATGGTCATGCCTGCTTCTGCCCTTAGGGACAGTGTTGTGAATGGAGGCATTAAATACCTGTCGAACAAGGTTGTCTTAATTTGTTTGCTTTCACTAGTATTGTCTCCTTTTATTTCTTGATAGTGACCGGTACCATAAAAGAAATTCCGTTGGTCAGTTCTGATAATTTATAATACCACATCCTACAAAAATTTGTCCTATTTCTGCCTTTTTTTTTTTTTTAATCTGACAAAATATTTTCTCGTATTAGTGCTAACCTACTGGTCGTTTTTATCAGGAAAGCAACTAGCAAATTTGTTGCTAGCTGCTACTTACACTTTGGAAAATAATTTCCATGCCTAGTTACATCATGTCTAGTTAGCCTGGTCCACGTAAAGCGGCAGTCTAGCGGGTATCCTCCTCAGTGACCTTACGTGTTTTGTGTATCTTTGATCTTTATGGTCCTGCTTTCTTTTGGGTTAAGCACAGAATTGTATCTTCATATTTCTCTTCAGAGCAGTTCACTGAAGTCTGTTCCAGAGTCTCTTTCCACTTAGGCTTGCAGATTTAGGCTAGCAAAACATAAGAACTGTATTACTGCCATAACAGATCGTATTTTGTCTGTGGTTGGTAAGAGCAATGGGGTCTAAAGTGCTGAACAAATTGAAGCACATCAGATATCACTTGCCTTGTGATCATGTGGTTTAATTGGTTTCCCACTTAACCGTGTAACAGAGTAAGAGCAAAGCGAAGATAAGATTCATTTTCAAGGAAAAATGCAAAAATCTCAGTCATCACATCTGAGAAATACATCGTCCAGATTGTCCCCGCTTCCCTCGGAACTTAGCATCTGAATATCTGCATCTTATTTTGATCCTCTTTAGTGTCATAACGTTCAACGATACCAGAAAATGCTTTCCAGCCATAAATGTAGGAACTGCTATACTGCAGAGGATAAGGGCCATGTACTCTTCTTCTTTTACATGTGTGTCTGTGTTTGTCAAAGCAACATACAAGAGGAACCATTTAGATGATTATGAGCAGTCTGCCAAAATAGTGAGGATTTTTTTTTTGTTACTGCTCTGATGCCAGGTTAAGAACTACAATGGTTCAGTTATAAAAGGATTTAGAAGGGAATACAGCATTATGCTGAATGTTCTCAGAACCTTTTTTCACTTGCGTTTGCTGATGGCAGTTGTGTGGTCTCAAAACTACACTTGTCCTTCTGTCTCAGAACATGTCCATCTTTTTTTTCAGCTTTCATGAATCTTGCTCTAAATCTGCAGAATATTTTTTTAAGCGTGGCTGACCCCAACCACTTTGAATCCACTGAAGTCAATGCAGTAAAAAATAATAAATAAAAAACAGGACAGAATAGACAAGCAATACGTTATGCTTCATGCTATACATCGATTAGTATTTGCCTTTACAGGCAGGCAACCATTTGTGGACAATCATTCACTGATGTTCTCAGATTAAGCAAAGGGTGTTTAGCATCCTGCTCTAACGGGGGCAAGTTACATATTCAGTGGGTTCACAGAATCACAGAATTTTCAGAGTTGGAAGGGACCTCTAGAAATCATCTAGTCCAACTCCCCTGCTAAAGCAGGATTGCCCAGAGCACATTACTGCAGGACTGGGTTAATCTGGATATTTTAGATTGCGACATCTAGGATGGGCTTCTCTGTATTTGCATGGCCAGAAAGGCATAGATGTGCATTTCTGTTTTGTGGATAAAAAGCTGGGAGTCTTTAAAGGAGGATGCTGGTTTTCTTCCTTCTTACTAGAGAGGGGACTTCTGAAACCTGTAATTGTGCAGTAGTAAGTGGTGGAGGTTTTTTTGGCAAGTCGGCTGTGGAAGGCAACCTGTACGTGGTAGCTACTCCTGTACGCCCTGCTGGAAGGTCTAGCAGCAGCTACCCAAGCACTGCTGTCTGCAGCTGAGGATTATTTTGCCCTGCGTGTCTTATGCTGACCATACTCCCTTCTTACTTAGGCTGTTCAAACTTCCTATTTTATTAATCTGAAGTGTCCAAAGGATAACTTAAAAAAAAAAAAAAGCTCTAATTATCAGCCACTATCTAGAAGGTTGGAATTTTCCGAAGAACAGAAATATTTTTTTTCCCCTGTTGTACGTAATGCACAAAATCTGCAGTTTATTTCAAGTTGCAGGTAGGCAGTGTGTGACAAGACAGGGTATTTTCCACTAGTTCAGCTCTAATTGATTTGTCCTTTCATTAAATTAGCTCAGTTGTTGTTCATCAGCCTAAACCTTTTTTTCTTTAAGCACCTAATGCACCTATGCCCACTTAACCTTCATGTTCACTGACAACGTGCTCTAACAGGTTGAAAGATCTCCTTTTCCCAAATAGCCACAAATGTGAGTCTTCTGTCTGCTTTTCCCTATGGGCAGTATCTTAGCGGGAACAAATCAGGTCAATTGGGCATACAGATCTGTTATGCAAACATCTTGATGATTTCACTCAGATATTTAGTGCAGCATCATAAAAATAGGGCCGAAAGGGACCCTGGGAAGTAATTAAAGTACCAGTCCATCTATTAGCAGAATCGGCTCTAGCTGTAGCATCCCGTTACTCATTTTATGGATGAAATGTTATGTGTAAATGGATTATGTTAAGCATTAAATAACAGGATTTCTTTTTTTATTGTCAGAGATTTGGAATTTATAATTTATTATAGTTCAGGAAGATGGGAGAAAGGACTCAAAATAATTTTTGCTTTCAGGTTTTCAGGATTTACAGCTACTCTTGAGGACTGTTTTAAAGCAACATAAAGGATATTTTAAATCCCATCGGGTTGTCAGTGGAGTAAGGATGGCAATACACCCACAGGTGACTCTCAGTCATATAGCGACTGCCATCGTGTTTGCTGCCTGCTGCTACTCTGGTCTCTGATCTCTGCCAACAGGGGAGGGGCTGTAATAGGGAGGGGAAATTTTGTATATTGATCCATCTTGTATGGTTTTCTACATCAGAATCGCAGTACTCTGGAGAACCAAAGCCAAAATGTTGGGGTTAGGGTGGGGAGATTGTTCAGACTCCCCTCACTCTATAGTTTAAAAAAACCCAAAACAACAAAACCCCCAAATGCTTAAAAATTCAGAGTGCATGTCTAGTTTTGCCAGAGTGTATCTACATGCTGTTCCTTGACATATTACTGCATATAATCAGTTAAGGCTGAAGCGTGAAAGCTTAGATTTTGTAATTTCACACCTTCTTTAGTTAACCGAGGCAGAGCAAAACATTGTGGTCTAGGACATCCATGCCTATTTACATTGCCATGCTTAAATAAGCATAAAATTAAATGAAGAGGAAAGAAAAATAGTTAAGATGTAACTCTGGGGCTTCTTCAGTGTCAAAAAGACCACGTTCCTTCAACAAAGTCTCTGCATGTGGCATTCTGATTCATAAGTCTGGACTCTCTTCTAACCAAATAGCCCAAGCAAAGGTTGGCTGCTGTTTTCACTGTACAAATGTAGAGATTCCCAGATTCAGACTCACCCAGATATTTTCACTCTAATTAAAAAAAAAACAACGCAACAACATAACCTCCCTCCTCCTCCCCCCCAAAACCAAACTCCATAGGAGGGCTGAGCCAGCGATGGACACGTGTAAGGGGCTTCATAACAGATGCAATGTTTGGAAATGAGAGGTATGAACTGTAGCTGCAGAAGTTGCCTGAAATCTGCCTGCCTGCAAATACTGCTTTTTGTGTAGCATGAGTGAAGGACATAAGCAACTAATGTGAGGCAGAGGATAAATTCACCCCATAAATCTAAAATCACAGTGCAAGTAACTCTGCTGCCCAAGAGCCACCACTAATCTTTACAGACCGCTGTCTCTCAAGTTCTTGAGGTGCCTGCAGCTGTGTCTCTGGGCAGCTCGGAGCTGTCGCAGTATGGGTAGTTTGATGTTTCTCTTATACAGACTGGATATACGATGTCCTTCTACCGAGGCCTCTTGAGCCAAGGACATACCAGCATGGCTGGGCTTTCACAGAATGCAGCCGAGGCTGTGGTCCTTCACAGGCATCCCAGGAACGGAGAGAGACCCCAACCCAGCTTCTCTCTAGCTTGTAGCACTTTCAAGGCCTTGTCATGCAGAAGGGTGCCTTACCCACCACGAGACAGCTAACCTGAAGCTATCAGAGATGTAAATAGGGTGCTCTGTGTGACTCAGCTTTTTGCACTGGAGTTATTCCACGATGCAGCACAGGATTCACAGTGCAGTTGGGAAGAGGTGAGAGGGACCGTGACCATACAGGCTTAGCAGTTGTATTTGTCACCTCTGAGAGGAGAGCAACAAGCTCTGGTGTCCACTTCTGAGGCTGGGAACTATTGTGCCTTTAAGATGTGGATTTGGGCCTCATTTCATTGGGAAGCTTTATTACAAACCATTCCTGGAGGGATGGAGGTCTGAAACTCCTTCCCTGCCAGCCCACAGTCACACATGGTTATCATTGCTTAAAAATCTCCAAAGATACAAATATGGCATAGCATCTATTTGTTGTCTTCTAGCATCAGATGTAAAAGCACCCTGAAGATTTGTCCATCCACATTTTCTTAATTGACCTATTGCTCATTTCTGCCCCAAACCATAGCTCTGCCCAGGACAGTTTAAGGATGGAATTCCAAATTTTGGCAATTGGTTTATTCAGAAACAAACGTGTGGGACTGAACTCCTTCAGTGTTTTGCAGAACCCTCCACAAAGCTGGATTAATACGATTTGTATATTTAACGAATCCTATACTCTAAGCTTTTAGTAAGGTAATACACTTTGAACTACAAAAATGCTATGCCTTTATGGTACTTGGAGAGACTAAGAGTATAAAACTTAGGATCTATTGAAGTTTTCCCCTCAAAAAAATCTATCTTATCAGAATAATAAGAAGTAGAAAATCATCTTTTGCTTTCAGCAGTGCAGCATTATGTATTATTTAATGAAAGAGAAAGTTAAAAATGACATGAATATTTGCAGGGACAGAACGAGACACACTGAGCCCTTGGAAACAAAGAGGTATTTCTGGTTCAGCTTCTGCGCCCTTTCTTCTCAGGCTGTTGGCTAGCAGTTTGGCTGCGGAAAATGAGGAAAAAAGAATGTTATTTGGAAGAGAACTGAGCTTCTGCAATGAAAATGGGACGAACACCAAATGAATGAAAGGTTGTTCTATGTTTATATGAATTTCTGTTATAAACACTACTTTTAGGGACAGGCCTTGCTTGTTGTGGCTACTTCTTTGCCAAATTCTTTCATACCTTAAGCATACAATGACTGCGGCCTCTTTGTTATGATGAATTCTCATCGTACTCAGATCACAAATGATGGATTTTGTTAGTTTTCCCTTGGCCAATGGGAAATTGCCCTCAAGTTCCAAAGAGATTTTGAATATACAGATGGTGAGCAGAAATCCTGACTGTGTCAAAACCAGCGATCCTTTTCTGTCAGTGTTGGGGAAGCGATCCATCAGAAAATAAGCTTGGCTTGAGCCTCGCTGGCTCTGTTATTTGTTAAGATAGAGTGGTAAATGGTTATTGCTGAGTGTCATCTGTATGGGATGTACCGCAGAGGGGCAGAAAGAAAAAGCATGGCATGGTAGTCTATCTTGATCTCACTTCAAAAATAACCTATCAATTTGCCATTTAGCTTTTAAGGTAGGTTGAAATGTTAAACTCTGGTAATAGTTGTATATGGGCAGAGCTCAACCAAAAACTGAGGCAAAACCCAAAGATAACCATCTGAATTCAAGTTCACAGCTTGGGGCTAAATTTATAGAACAGACTTAAGCAATTTTAACCCAGAGAGGTTGGGAGTCAGTCTGCGGTCCTGAATTTGAGTCCTCAGGTTTATTTCTATTGTACGTGTACAGATACTGGCTCTCATAATAACACCTCAGTGTAAGTTCTTCTCTATGCATCAGTATGTCATTTTAATGCAACTCTCAAAACCTTTGCAACAAAATTTTTTGGAAGATATCCAACAGCCAGAAATTCATGTTACTAACAGAAGCTTGACAAAATATTTTAAAGTGATATAAAATTACAGATGGTCCTGTTTTGTTGGGCATGTTGTTTATAATACATGAGACAGACAAATGTTGTGCTTTTTCACAGGAGAAAAAAAAAAGCCCATACATTTACATGTTTTTATTTTAAAAGAGAAACGCTTAAAGCCAGTTATTGAATTATGTTCTTTTGACTGCCTCTTCTCATTAATGTTACATGGAAAATAAGCACCATAATATATCAATTTTACGAGTGTTAAATGCAATTCCATAAAAAGGGTGTGAGAATCTTTATTGCTCACTCATCTATTTCCATTGCAACTGGGGTCTGTTTGCTACTAACAACATTTTTTTTTTCTCCTATGCTGAGAGTAAAATTCTAACCCTGCATTAATTCTAACCCAGCTGAAGGTAAAACACTCGCTGACCTGAGTTCTGTTTAGAGAACCAAGGTGTGCAGAAATGATTAACAGCAAGTTTCCACGGTTCATCTTTGGCTCCAGTTGGCTGCTCAGCTGGCGGCTGTGGTGGGTTTGCCAAGAACTAACTGCTCAAAGGTTAGCAAGCAGGTGTAATAATTTTCCAGATACAAACTGTACTCTTAGGTGTGCTGGATCCTATAGAATGAATAGAAATAGATGGCAGCAAAATGTTAGTAACCTATATTTATAGGTAATATATTTTTTAATTTATTTTGAAATCATGAATTGAACCATTCAATCATTGAATAATGAATTTCCAAAGAATAAAGAAATTGACATGTTATGAAGGTGGAAAAAGGAATTAGATAGATTTAGGGATTTATTCTTAGCTGGTGTCTATTAAGGAACATATTAATTGCAACCTCTATCACGTGAAGCCCACATTCCTCCCTCCCCCCCAAAAGGCGACTTATTAGAAGCTCAGTTAATGAGATATATACGTAATTGGTCTATTTTTACTTGTTTTTCTGAAGCCACCACTAGTGGTCACTGTTGGGGACAGGGCACAAAGTTGAACGGCCGTCAAACACCACGTAAGGCTGCTGTCGAGTTTGAAGAACAGAGTGGTCTCTTTTGAGCATTGTGGAGCTTTTATGTGTTAGTTTCTTTTTTCCCTTCCATTTTTGTCTGCAACAAAATGAACGGATCCCCAAAAGGAGTGAGGAAGTGATAAGCGTGAAAAAGAAAACTCACATATTTTGCAGAGATACTCTAAAAAAAATAAAATTGTTGTTGAAAGGCAACATATATGGATCTAGATCTGGTCTTGAAAAGCTACCACAATATTGTTTAGAGAAAGAAAAAGCATTAATAAAAAATATTTTTCAGGCATGCTTGGTTTTCTAGCTATTGCTTCCTTTCTGCATAGGAACCAAGCGGCTCGCCATGGGTTTCTTGTCTCGGTGGGAGATTTACTGTCCTTCACCAGGTGCTTGCTCCTTAGCACTGTTCATTGGGACTTTTTCAGGGAATGCTGGAAGGGGTCAGATCTGTTACTTGCAGGAGGGATGTGGGTT
>NW_009650064.1:6251030-6252231 GCF_000708025.1 Charadrius vociferus | reverse complement strand
TGCTCACGGAGCTGGGAACGTATCTGAACGTATGTCAGTAGTCTTTTACATCTGTCCATGTCACTTGTCCCATCCCCATGCAGAAGTGTCTGAATGTGCCCCACTTCCAGAAGCTACGTCTGTCGCAACAACGAAAGAGCACCATTCCTTCCATTCCTGTCCTCCAATAAGCCCTTCAGGCAGCATCTGGCTTGGGCTGAGTGCCAGGTGGATTTGGGGGAAGAAGCAGAGGTCCAAGGCTGCTGTGCAGTAGGGTGGGAGGACATGCGTGCTCAGCCCTCTGTGTCCTGCTCCCTTCCCCATGTCCCTCTCCCACAGCAGGAGAGAGAACCAAGGTGTTAAGAAATGATTTACAGCAAGTTTCTGTGGTTCATCTTTGGCTGTAGTCGGCTGCTTAGTTGGCTGTGGTGGGTTTGCCAAGAACTCAGTGATGTGGCTCTCGCCTATCTGTGCCCCCATCTGAGCTGGGATAAAAAAATTCAGAAGAAATTCAGAAACTTCAGTGGGTTCATTATTACCACGGGAAAGCCCCACTGCCTAACTACTCTATTTCTTTTCCCCAGAAAAGCCAGCCGCGTTATTGCCCAACAATGTGAAATGTGGAAAATGAAACCCTACTGTATTGCATGTAAAGGAGACTTTCTTAAAAAAAAAAGAAAAAAAAGGAAAAAAAAAAAAAGAAAAAAGCAAAGCAAGCCCCTCGGGCCATTTTCCAGAGTGCAGGCTTTGGCACCGGAGCAGCGCATGGCACGACCGCCGAAATGGGGGAAGCTGTGTCCCCTTCCCTCCCGCCCCACAGCTCCCCAGCCACCCCCACTGCTCTTCTAGCACCCACCAACCTCCCGAAATCTGGGGAGGACAAGGTTAGCCGCTGATCAGCAGGCCAGATTTGGAAAATACTACTCTGGATGGCTCGATGCGTAGATGCCCAAAATGGTAATAGAGAGAGGGGGCTCCTCGTGTTGATGACTCCGTTGGTGTTCCTGCCGCGAGCCATCCTGGCAGACCTGCTGTAGTTTCTCCAAGCTGACTGGCAAATCTTCGAACTAAAATATGTTAATAACTCCCTTCCACGTACTGTAAAAGGTTTATGTAGAGAGGTAATGAAAAACGTGACCATCCTTATTTACCTCTGGGAGAGCGCGCTTGGAGCCACAGACATAAAACATGGACCCGGGATGGGGCACAAAGAATGGAACCG
>NW_009650064.1:6185164-6250191 GCF_000708025.1 Charadrius vociferus | reverse complement strand
TCCCGCCGCCGCGCTCGCCCGGAGCCCGAGCCCGCCGCGGGGAAGCGCATTGCTTTTCGCGGTTTTGAACCGTTCCTCGTCGTTCTCGGAGCGAATCGCCTGAAAAGTCTCGACGCTGTGGTGAAAGAAAAACAAAAAAAAATACACCAACCAAAAGCGGCCGAACCGCCAGTGGGGCGGCTGCGAGCGTAAGGTGCCTTATATTTCTGTGAAACTCGCGTATTTTGGAGAGGAACGTGGACGGGGCTGCTCAAGATGCATGCGGCACGTACGCTGTTGTCTGAAAGGGGTTCAGGAGAAGACGGCTACGTTTCTCCTCTTGCTTCGTTTGAGAGACCCTGTGTGCACGGGTGCTGCGGCTGATGGACGGGAACGCTGCTCTTTGCCTCGGCCAGAAAGCCGTGAGCGAGTCTGCCGAAACGGGAACGCTCTTTGCCTCGGCCAGAAAGCCGTGAGCGAGTCTGCTGGGCGGTGTGTCTTGGCATCCACTCTCTTGCTGCGAAGAGCAACGGCTGTAGCTCAAGTCTTGACATGAAGCGTCAGTGCAGTAGTTTTTAATAACCAAAATGACCTGTTATATCCTTAACCAGAGGTTAAGAGGATTCCTTTGCCTATGTTTTGGTGGAATTGTTGAGAGTGTGTCCAGAAGCATCGTTAAGTCCTAACTTGAGCTGTTGTGTGTGCTGAGGAGTTACTATAGGGGTTGGTGTGTATTTGACACATCCGAGGCTGTGATGTGCTTAGTGGGTTCAGCTCAGACGAGGTTAATATAGTCGGCAAAATGAGTCTAAAGTCAAACCCACCACAGTGGAATCGGTTTCAGAACTGAGATTGCTAATTCCTGTTTCTCTCCTGAAATAAAGAGAACTTAAATACTCAGCTTTCAAGTTCTGAGACTTGTATGTTGAATTACTTTAGGGATGGCTATCTGAAAGAAGGGAACTATTTAAAGGTGGTAATGTAGTCAGTGCTGAGATGCTGCAGATGATTTTGTTTGTATGGACTCATCAACATGTGGAAAGGAATTGTTCTCTAGCTCAGAAGGCAGATTTTTGCTCTTAAACTGTAATTATAATTTAATTATATAGTTTAACAAGTAAATACTGTTGACTAATCAAGTGACAAATAAGAATCCTACTGTAGTTAAATGTTATGTATATCATCTGAGTTTGTTAAATAACATTTTTCCCAGTTGTATGAGGGCTGTGTTACTTATGTTGAAAACAGCAGTAAAAGTGAAGTGTTGTGTGCCCGAGTCCCAGATTCTTGCTTCTGAATGCAAATTGGCCATGTGCCTTTTGGAGTGTGTGAGTTCTGCCCTGCATAGACACCCACACAGAGGAAGTCCCTTAAATGCTAAATGAAAACTGGTGCGTAGAAATTTGGAGCTGGGGAAGTGGGATCAGTTTCCTCTGTCATACCATCTAAAAAGAAAGGGAGTAGTGTCTTTTCACCTAGAAGCAAGTTCTTGTTAGATGCAGTGATGAAATTGTTATTTAGCAAGAGCTGCATTGTTTCCTTTAAATTATGGGCTGAGACTTAACTCTAGTATTGCGTATGTCCCTGGATGAACAGAAGATATACCTGTAACATGCTGAAGCCCATTATTTTGCAGAAATTATCGGTAAAAGGGTTGTTATATTAAAACAGCATTGTGACTTTTAGGTTCCACTGTTGTTGATAGTGGATGTGGGAAGGTTTTACCTCTCCTGAGTCAGCATAGTAAAGAGAGACGGATCTGCAATTTCAGGTGAGGCATGATATGATGGAGCTTGGCATGTCTCACTTACCTTGCCAAGTAAGGGCAGTAAAGGCAGGGTACAGGTTTGTTGCATTTGCATTGTCTTTTGGTGACTTTTCTTCACTAAAGAAGGCTAGAGGTGTTGAAGTGAAAGCCTAGGGTCAAAGCGTGGCATGTGGATGAGGGAGAGTTGAGATTTCTAATACTTGCAGGCAGAATTTTCTGAAAAAGTGTTAGCTAAAATGTTAGAAGTGGTGGTCAAACTAACAAACAACATGAAAGTTTTTGTTCCTAGAGGCCATATATAAGCAGGAGATGTCAAATCAAGAAACCCCGATGTTAAGGATGGATAAGTTTCTTGGTAGGCAAGAAAGTTAGTTAATGTTTTGATTTGTGTATTAAGGAATTAAACCTTGTTCTGTACTCCATTGGGTTTTAAAGGTATGTTTGTGACTTATTCCAAGCTCTGTTAATAGTCAAGCTTACTTTTCCATTTAGTTTTTGTGACTTTTTTTTTTTTAATGATGAGTGATGCTTGTATGTATGTATTTTACTACTTTCAAGGATTAATTGAGTAATTTGATGGAAGTGTGATAATTGGGATTGTTCCGGAAGAGAATAATTAAGATGCAAAAATAGGCTTTTGAAATACTTGTTTAATACTTTCTCCCTATGCAGTAAATGCAAATTTGGATGTTGTAGAATAACTTTTGTTTTCATGGTTTAGTGGAGGACTTGTTTTTACAGTTGAGGGGGGTGAAAAGCTACTCTTTAGGTGTGGTAGAACATGTTTACCATACTAAAGATTATTTTAGCATTGTCATAAGCTATAAGATGAGATGACAACTGTGTTAGCAAGTAGAGTCCTGCAAATTCTGGGCTGCATGAGTAGTTCTGTTGAAACAAATAAGTCTACTTGCATGAGAAGTGGCTGACTGAGAGTTGTAGGACAAAGATTCTCCTTTTATGAAAATAAATACTACTGCACATAAGTGTTATTGAACAGAAGAGTACTTCATGTTTTTCAGCCTGACACTTTAGTATTACCTAGTCAAAAATGTACTCGTATGTTTACTTTGGCTTTCTAAAGTTATATAAATAGGTAAGAGTGCTAACTGCCTTTGATGTAAAGATGCTTTTTTTTAACTCACTAGTGATGATAAATAACTTAAGGATTAAAAAAATTATTTTGAAGACATTGCCTTTTTTCAGTTTTTTTTTCTTTGCATTCTTGTGTTTTAGAATAAAAGTGTTAATAGTATTCTGTATATAATATAGCAGGATTTTGGCATTTTGTATAAATGTAAAAGAAGAAAAAATAGTTGACAGTTAAGGATTTCAAATACAGGAATGTTCTCCCTACATCCACCTCCCTCCTTCCTGAATGTAATGAGATGACATGCAACCAGTCAGTTACTGTGTTAAGATGCAATCTCTCGAGAAGTTGTACTGGTTCAAACAGATACAGGAAGGTTGCTAGATAGTGATGTATCTTTCTATCAGTATCTTTAGCTTTCACTAGATACCTCTTGTACCTCAAACATATCATCTAGAGGTAACCGTTTTGCTTTTAAGTACTTAGTATGCCTTCTGCAAAAGGAAAAGTTACAGCATGTTCTTTGATATTTGCATTTCTAAAGTGTACGTATAATTTGTTAATGCAAATTAATATTAAAGAGTGTACTGTACACGCTGCTGTTCAGGTTGTCGGATAGCATCTTTCTCGGAACAGTAAGCTGGGCAGGTTAACTTTGGTGCAAACCTCTGTGCAGTGTTCAAAGTTTGCTCCAGATCATGTCATCTTTGCTGCAGCAATAAGGGCCTGAGAGCAACAGAAAATGGCTTGTTGGATGAGAATCATGTGGACCGCGAGCCCCTGTGGTATTCTGGACGCTGTTTATTGCACTCGGAGGACTGGGTTGTGCTGAGTGCTCTAATGTCTGTACTCCAAGTGCTTTCCGTATAACTTTAAAATGCATCAAACACATTTGACAAGCAGTAAAAGGGAAAAAGGCCAGTGAGTGCATTTCCCAGGCAGGCCACCTACAGTAAGCTGCGGTGATTACGGGGTTCTTTCAGGAAATGACTCCCTCTTTTTTCCCTTCTTCTCCTTTAAATTTCTTCTGACTTCGCTATCAACACTTGGTAATGTAAAACTTCTGAGACTGATTTTTCAGTGTGCTTCTGAAAGCTGTGTGTGACAGTGATTTTTTTTTTTTTTTTTCCTTAATTTTTTTCTCCTCTGCCCCTCTCCCCCCTCCGTTCTGATCTAGGTTAGCAGCATGGAGGCAGGTGAACTGCCCTTTTAACACACAAGTTATAGCTGAAAAGCCAGTGACATTGACAACTGACAAATTCTATTTACGGTATCATTGTTAAAGTTTTCCGTTTGGCTTTGGTCTGATACCTGTCAGATTTTGATTTTTCTAGACCTTCACCGTCCACCCATATGTCACTAGGTAGCAGCATGCTGTATAAAAAAGGACTTATGTCCCTTGCTCAAGAAACAGCAGTTCAGTGCTTGGCTTATGTATTTTAAATATTGCTGGATAAATAAATTTTAAATATTGCTGGGACGCGACAGTGACAGGTCCATGATTGCAACACTTCATTGTTGTCAATCTTCCCAAAAATCGCAACATGGGGTTTGATTCCAAGCCCCAAGACATCTTTTGGCTGTCTGAAAGCCCCTGTTTTCTGCTGGGCTGGTGGTTTGCAGCGTGATGGCAGCCCTGCTGGGTGGATGGTTACTGGGGCTTGAGCCATTTTTGGTAGCAATTTGAGCAACTTCTTTCAGGAGGTTTAAACTGTAGGAAAAAGATTCCCTGCAGCCAGACATACTTGCCCTTAGTGTGTTCTAGCTGGTGAACAAGTGGTAGAAATTGTTTTGCTTACCCTTTTTTTTTTTTTTGAGTTAAGAATTTTAAGTAACTAGGTATGTCTGAATACTCTTTTTTCCTAGTATAATATTGAAAATGTACTGCAGCAGTGCTTTGTCTGACTATGTTAGGTAGTGGCCAGCTGCCTGGCCTCCTGAAAGTATTTCTAAAGTATAATATAGTATTAGGGTAGCTGCTTAAAGCGGAGATTTCTTAACATACTTAGGTCAAGAGCAGCAGAGAGTTGGGGTGGTTGCACCTGCTCAGAAAAGGAGTTTGAGTGTTGTTACTTAGCTTGTATCTTGTTTAGTTTTGTGGAAATGCTTGGAATTACTGAGCTGGTAAGAGAAACCTCTTTGTCATGCAGATTCTTTTCCTGTAACAGAATATGTGAATTTAAAGGACACGTGCATGTGAAAACAAAGAATTCTGATATAATAAAAAATGAAACAGTGATGGTGTGGTTATGCTGCTGTGCTTACAAATTGTGAGACTGCATAGGAAAACTTTGCTCTGTTTTAAAACACGGCTGGCTAAAAGTAAAAGTCCTTCTGTTTTGCAGTAATTTGTAGGAAGTTAATGGCTCTTGCCTAGCTTTGACTACTTGGTAACTCTTTCTATAGCTTGGTCATGCTATAATCAATTACACGTAATCTAGTCCCTGTTGCTGTGTTAGTAAAATTTGGTAGCTTCTTTCATAACGGTAATAAAAGTAAACTAAAGAAAACTTAAAGCAGAAAACGGGTTTGTTTTTTTTTTTTACATTGGCTGTTTTAAGTACCTGTGTGTAGTAAAAAGACATAGGCCAGTGATCAAAGTCAGGTGTCATAGGTGTGCATTCATAAAGAAAGGGAAAATAAATTCTTTTAATTTGAGGAAGCTCGTTTGAACATGTAGATGTTCTGGTAGTTCTCAAATGCTAAAACATGCAGGTACTCTGAAATCTAGGAGGTGCTATTTTTAGTGTACACTTGTGTATAAGAGATACATTGGAAATCCTTCTGTAAATGTTCTCCACTTGTAGGTTAAAGAAGCTGCAAGAAGCTTGCTGGCAAATACTGTTTATTTCAGTCACTGAAGACCAAATCCTCTTTTTCACGTTGACTGGGAGATGGTCTACCTAGAAGTCAGCAAGTTGCCTTCATGTGCACTCTAAATACAATAATCCATAACAACAACAACCCACACAACCAATCTGTTTTTTGGCTTGCAAGATGGATTTAGCAATGCTTCTTGTAGAACAGCTGTATGTGGATCTGTTTTTTTCTGTAGTAATGGTGCTGTGTCCCCTCCCCGAGAGAATTTAAAGAAGTCTGTCAATTTCAAGATTTAAAAGGTATGTTGGCACTGTGGATTCTCTTTGTGTGGGGCTGGCAAAACTTAAGGCAGGATCTGGCTTGCTTTGAAATTGGTCAGATCCTTTTGATTTTTTTTTTTTTTTTTTTTTAATCCCTCACCCAATGTCCGTTTAATGTTAAGCACGGTAGTATTTGTATATGTCAAGTTATGCGCTGGTCCAGATGGATGTTCCCGGTTCTGCCGGAGAGGGCTGTCATCAGTTAAGCGGTTCTTTCACAGGCAGCGTCTCGGATGGGAAGGGCACACCGGCGCCTGTCCAGGCAGCCTGGAAGGGAGGGGTAAGTCACTGCTGCCAAACTGGAAAATAACATTTGCTGGGAGAGACTCTTCGAACAGCTAAACAATTGGAGTAGGGAAACATTAAATTGTAAACAGAAAAACCTATTCCAGTGTTTGGTATCACAGCCTGGTTGACTGATCCTTTAGGCTCACCCAGGGTTTGTGTCTGACGGAGCTTCCTGAGCCGGAGCAGGATCCCAGGCTCCTGTCCCTTGACTCTTCTGGCACGTTTCTAAGGTGTTGGTCTGTTGTCTGCTGTTCTTCTAATGGCTTTTAGCTACTCAGGGCTGCGGAGAACTTTGGAAGGAGCCTGAACTTTTTTGGGCTCAAGATCTGTGGAAGCTGGTTTTGAAAGCGTGTTCTGGTGTATGTTCCCAGTGCTTTGATTAAGATGAAAAATGTGGTTTGCTGGCTTCAGAGGCTAAGTTAACCACTGCTAGTGTTCTTAAACACATGCAAATGCAAAGTTGAAATAATAGGCTATTTTCCCATGACAGAAAAGATTTGATCTGAATATTGGGCTTTTTTTCCCCAGTTAATTGTTTGTTGATTAATTTAAAAGGGCATGTGTGTTACATAGTTTATAAACATGCAGTTTATGTATATATACACATTTTAGATATAAACATACAAAACCTCAGCCTTTTTACTTATACTCCTCTCAGTATGCTGACATCTGCAAGTATTTGATATGCCCATAGCTGCCTGGATGTTGCTTTCTGTGCTTTGACAGATGAGTGTGAAGTCAAATTGGAAACGCTGTTCCTGGTGGGTCGGGCTTGCCTGTTCACCTCTGCAGAACTCAGGCTTTCAGGGTTGCGTGGCTGTGTAGCTTGGGCTGTTTTTTTTTGTTGCTGCTGTTGGTTGTTGGTTTTTGGTTTTTTTTTTTTTTTTTAAAGATTCGTTTAATTCTAGCCATTACCTGGTTTCCGCATGAATGTGCTTATGTGCTGGCTACCTCCTTTTTCGCATCTTGAAAGGCATTAAGAATTTTCTCATCTAAATGGCAGCAGTACTGTGTTTCATGAGTGTTGTTCAGAGCCATGTAAGCCTGTACCCGCGCTCGGGGAGCGCAGACGGGTAAGGACGTGGAGATGAAACCAGTTTAGGAAGTTGCTCCCTTTGTTGCTCCAACCCTCGGTGGTGGATGGAGAACTGCGTATTTCTTTCCAGCAGCAGCTCTGTCTCTGTCATGCCAGGAGACAAAAACAATATAAGCTTCCATGGCTTATTATAAATAGAAGCCTGACAGTGGTAATAAGCAGCTGATTTCATTAAAAAAGCTGGATCTCTTACAAGAATGTTGCTCCTGGGCTTCTGCAGTAAGGTCTCTTCTCCCCTAAGAGGCATTCAGGGACTTGTCCCACTGAAGTTGGGGACAAAAGGGAAACACAACCAGTTCCAGTTGCTCTAGGAGTGGATTGAGGCTCTCCTCATCAGGTACTTCCCTGTGGCACTGTTTGGGTTTCCATCTTTCATATTTTCTGTTACTGCCAAGTGGGTGAATGTAGTGGGAACAGATTTGGGACTTGGCAATTCTGGATTTCTGTATCTCTTTAATGGGTGCCACATGTTTCTTGCTTGGAGCAGGGGTGCTGGCATTACGGCACGTGGCTTTATGGCCAAGGTGGTTATTCTCACCCTTCGTGCAGGGCGGGCTGCAAACTGGCCAAACTCGTCTGGTGGGGCAGCTCGCTTCCCCATGCATTTGTTCTCCTCGTGTCTCCTCTATAATTATTTAGCATTATAACTCATTCGGGACGTGGGAGCTAGTCTTTCTGTTCACAAGCAGGTCAAATTGGTGTTCTCTTTTCAGCTGAGGTTTATTGTGTTAAATACCAAACCTCATGAGAAGCTAATGAGCAGAACTCGGATGGGTTTGCCTGCATACAGCAGCTCCGGCAGTGTGCTAACTGTTCAGCAGAGTAGCCTGGATAGTAAACCGGCATTGTTTTGCTCTTGCTGTGCTAATACATATGCTGCTTGGCAGTAGCTTAGGTCTTTCGTTAAAAATAGCTTTGTGTACCCAAACTAGCTTCTGAGTGGGTTGGGGAATGTAAGGTCATACATCTTGAAAGATCCACTTAGAAATGATCTCCATCCCCAAAGTGGAATTGGCCTTTCTAGGCATTCCTAGCTCAGTTGGATACTGGCTATTGCAAATTTGAAGAGTAACACCCTTGCCATACAGGTTTGATAATAAAGTTTTTTTTGTTGTTGTTCATTTAGAATCAATTATTTTCTATGAGCAATTCTCACTGGTCAATTAAAGTGAAATGGTAATGCTTCCTTGTAATCTGGGAATTAGAGTATACTAAAATTAACTGGAATGTGTTGAAAGAATTACTAAACTGCAAGATGGTAGGCAGTTAAAATAGGTATTTTTATGTTGTACCTTCAAGAAAAGTTTTAGTGGGACTAGACTTGTGACAGTCATTTGCAGCATTTTAAAAAATAACACCCAAACAGATCTGTCCGGATTATTATGGTAATTACAGGTTTATGATGACATCTGACTAGACAGCTGTGTGGATTTGCTTTCATGATGTATTTGGACATGGCTAAATGCTGGACTGAAATAATCTAAAGACTTCTAAAATATTGGCAAGGCAGAGTATTCACAGGTCGCACAGTATGAAGTAATGTGGCTGCTGTTAACGTGTTTCCAGCATGGTTTCTGTGAGTCTGTGGCCGATGCCAGAACATCAGCCAACAGGTTGAGACAAATGAACGGTTAAGGCTGCTGGTTCGTACTGGATATACCAGTAAAGGGAGTGAGTTAGCTCCTCTGTGTTTCCCCACACCGCAGCCATTGCTCCACAGGCTTGCGCAATGCAGGAAGCCATGTCTTCACAGTGGGGAAGAAAAAATAAAAAATCACACTCATGTAGAAAACATTACACTGGGAATTATAGAAATGAGACTTGGGAGAGGTCCACAGTGTCATCTATTGTACTTTCCTGCCAGTGTAGTATTGATTGATGCTTATGCTATGTTTTCTCTGTAGTGTTTGGATGAAAATTTCACAATCATCTTTGCTTCTTTAGAGTAATCTGAAGCAGCCTTGGTATTGCCACCACCCTTTTCCGGTGTTTTCTCTTGCTGCTTTTTTGACTTTATTGAATGCCAATAATTAATAAGGGTGTGAAAAATTGCGCAAAGAGGCAACAGCATACATTGCCTTAAGGAAAAGGTAATTTTTTTTTTTTATGTCGGTAAATCAATTCAAACTTTCTGTTCTGCTACCTGTACCTTTCTGAATGCTGCAGCCATTAACCAGATTAGTCAAAAAGAGATTCTGGATAAAGAATATGTTGAAGAAGTTCAGAGGGATCTTATTGACTCCTTTTCTGCTGTCATCTCTACCTTGATATAGTTTCTTTAATCTCTTGGTCCTTCTTATTTCTTTGCAGTATCGTGATGTATCTTTCTGTCATTCTTGATACTCATATCTTTCAGATACCATCAGGGTTATCCTCTGTGTCCTTAGCAGCTGGGTACAGGAGCAATAGCAAGAGAAGCAAGTTTTATTAAATACAGCAGTTTTGGGAATACTTTTGTGAAGAGAATTATCAGATAACTGCTTGTTAGTAGGCTGTATTTCTCTTTAAGTGACAGTTGTCTTATATTTTAAATAGCATCCAGGACAGCTAGCTCCAGCATAGTACAAGCATTTAGTTGCTACTGTCATGTCAGCTCTTAGCAGTGATAAAGACCTTTAGAAAGTATTTGTCATACTCGTATCTCCTCTTAACATAGCATTTTTGGGGTGAAATTTCTTTTAATTTCACTTAACTTTATGGTCAAATTGTTCTTTTACTGTTCCGTAAAAAGCAACTGGCAAATAATGGAAATATATAATTAATATTAAAAAACCCTGCAGTTAACTGTTACAGATGTATTTAAGTAACTAAAGTATAGAATGAAATATTAATGAACTCATAGATGGGTTAATGGATACTTAAATCTTCATTTTCCTCAATATCTCATTCTATGTACTGGGTGATAGAAATGAGGTTTAATTAAATACCTCTTGCTGGTATTTCTGTATCATCTTTAATCCAGCTCTTGTTATTACCTTTATGGTCCTTGACAGGTGGTGCTGACTTGTGCATGAACACTTGGAGTCTGATTACAGCTAATCAGATCTAAGTGCATGGAAAGCTTAATTTTGCCAACAAAGATGACACAGTGAAACATTCAGGACAAGAGACAGTATCATCCTTCTCTGTATGTATTGAAGGAGGCTGTGTAGGAGGTGGAACTAGTGAGGTCAAAATAAGATTTAAAATTTATGCTGATTTCTGACCTGTATCAGAAACTGAGAATATCTGCTGTGCATGTGTTTAGTTCAGCAATTGACAAAGCATTAGACATTGATAAGCTTCCTTAAACAGGTTGCACTTCAGAAGTTTACACTGTGCTTTAGTTGGCAGTGGTGCAAAAAGTCAAGTGTTGGTCTTAAGAGCAATACATCTAATATTAGTAGAGATTAGAGTACTGTTCTGAGATGCCTTCATAGCTGAAAGTTGTTTGCCCACAAGAAGTAGTGATGTTACCACTTCAGACAGAGCTTTAAATCAGAAGGATGTATGAGGGTTCTGGGTAAATTAATTGATTGTGTTTATTCAATTGTAAGTCAAATTGCCATGTCTTCCTTGCATAGGTAAAGTGCAAGAGGAAAGCTGAATGAGTCTGATATTATCATATAAAGTATAACAATTATTTGAAACCTGTTACTAAAAAAATACATAACTGTGCTAAATGACTGATTCTGCCTGATGAACTCTTTTTAAGGAGAGTGTGATGTTTTCCTCTGTAGATCCAAAAGATGAGTCATCTTACAAACCAGTCCTTTAATGCACATTAAATATCTTGTCTGCAGATAGTACTTGTCCATCTTAGGTTTACACCTTACTTGATTCTATCTTGTAAAAGTTTCATTGATCTTCTGTACTTTTCATGTGTGTTTAACTTGTGTGATTGAGTGTAATAAAACAAGATTCAGTTCTACTTGAAATCTCTTTTATTCGAAGCCTTCAAGTTGTGGAGTCAGATGTGATAAAACCTTTAACTTTTGCCTTTTATTAAGTGACTCTAAACAAACTTTTATTATGAAACATATATGTTGCCCTTAGGCAAAAAGGAAGATGGGTTAGTTTGAACATACGTTGTGGAACATAGTATGTGCAAATGCAGATGTGAGAACAAGGGTTCTGTATGACAGCTGGATAATTCACAAGTTTATTGGGTGGCAAGGTATAATGTGCTTTCATTTAGTCTGCTATTTCGACCTTCTTTATTGCTTTTGTATTCCTCCATTTCCGAGTCTTCTCTTCTCTGTTGTCTGTTTGCTTCACTACAACAATATCTAGATCTCATTTCATCTGTTCTAACGGTGTGATGAGATACTGTGGTTAGAGACTTTTTTTTTTATTTGGCTTGTGTTATTGAATCTGGCTTGGAAACATCCAGGATCTGCTGCTTTAGGACTAGATGGGCCTCTGTGTGGTTAGTTTTGAGCTTTTGTACTTTTCCCAGCAGCTTAAATACACTTCTCCCTGCCTTCCCCCCCCCTCCCCCCCCTTCCCCTTTAAAGCTGTCACCGTAACTGTGAATGTATGTAGTAATGGATGAACTGCTTGCATCCTGATACCATGGCTCTGAGAAATCTGGACTGCCTGGTGTGTATTAATGCAATGTGTTAAATGTAACTGTTAACAGTCTAATTGCTAATTGTAAAGATGATGATAAATGAACTGGCAATTATGGCAAGGCCAGTAGCATTTTCCTCCCTTGAAGGAGCGTTGAAGAAAAATAATGCTAAAAATTAGATGCTTATTAATTAACGCTTGTTAGCAGGGACTGTGTATTAGACAAGACTTGTTCTTGCCCAGGCCAGAAAGTAATGCAGCACTGCCAATTCTGCTGTATTGCTGAAGAAACTTGGGAATTTGGGTTGTGTCCCTCTTCTGCACATCTTTTGTGCCTGTCCTGCAGTCTAAAGGGAGCGCTGGTCGTGGCAGTGCTACGTGCTGAGCTGGGCTGTGTGCAGGTTGCATCACTGTGCCATAATAGCTTTTCTTCATCTTGTTTCTCCCCTCCAGCACCTTTGTGTTATCTGTGGTTCTGCTCTGTGGTGATCATACCAGCTGCTACAGTGCTAATGCAGTCGTAGAAGACTTTTCTGGCAGTGTTGAATTAGGCGTAGCTATGTCAGTCGGGGTTGCTTTCTTTTTAGTTGACACCTTATGTCTGTCTTCAACTACAGCTTCTCTTCTCTGCAGTTTAGTCTGTCCTCTATCAAGAGCAGAGCTAGCATATTAAATAAACATTCTCCTATTTTAAATGAGACCTGTAGAAGCATGCAGTCCTGGGAGATCATCGGTTTGGTCACCAGGATACAGTGGCAGAATGAAACGATTACGTGGGAAGTGACTTGTCAGTGCACAGCAACCCTAACAGAGTTATTTTCCTGCTGCAGTAGTCTGGAATGTTAATAACTATAGCAAATATGTTACTTCCTCAACACGGGTTGTGTTTCAGGTAAGTGGGTAACTTCTTAGTTCTTCAAAGGCTTCGGTAATATCTACGTTTGCTCACTTTGAAGATGACTGTTCTCACCGACAGGATAAAAATGTAAAACGAATGAAATGGGGGAGTGAGAAGATCTTGATATCTTGATAACAGAATTGTTATTTCAGTAGAAGCTTCTTGTGAGTAAAAGTAGCAGTAACTTAGTGTTGAAGACAGTTCTGCATATCGTAGAGGAGTTGGGGCTTTCCGTGTCATGAAGTATTTCTCACCTTTAAATAGCATATTATGCTACAGAGATAAAAGTCTTTTCCCAGCACCTTCATTGTGAAATGGGCTTACTGAGAGCATGTGTGAGGAGGACAAACTGAAGGTATTGCAGCATTTTGAGAGTTGAGATTTATTTATTTGGAAATTCTGCTAAACCCTGCTCATGGTGCATCTCTGTGTAGCTAATTTTCCTTACAAGGTGATCTGTTTATTTTTGTGATGTTTTGACTAGCAGCTAGTACTGCACTGCAGTCTGGACACAAAATGAATCTGATGTGATGGATGGATGGTCCTTATAGACAAATGGAGTCGTCCTTGCACAAGGGCCTGGGGACCTTCGGGAGTTTGTGTGCAAAAAGTGTGAAACTAGAGTCAAGTGTGTTAAGTTTGAGCTTTGAGGTTTGTGACTTCAGAGCATCCATAAACCAAGACTGTGTATAAGATGGCTCCTACTCTCCCCTTAAGTGGAGCTGTCTAGCCTGTCATTTTGAAGCCCATGGTTCTGGTTTATTCCTCACTTGCCTTGGGCAAGATTTGGGATATGTTTTCAGCAATTTGTCATCACTTGGGAATTGCTTTGTTTAATCAGGTCTTGAGATCCTGCATCTTGAGGACAGTAATCTGGTATCTGCTTCTTATGGAGGCGAACAGTAGATACTTCAGAAGAAGGTTTTAGCTGGCAGAGAGGAGGATATCACCACCCAGTTCCAGGGTATGATATTATCTTTTGCAATACATCTGAATATGCTTTAAGAAAAGATTGTTGTAACTTTAAAAGTCTGGTAATTGATAACCTTGCATAGCTTTTGGAGTGTGACATCTTAGTGTTAAAAGTTCCTTTGTGTGTCCAGACAATATTTTAATTTAACATCTCCTTGGTCTGTGTGCTCATGAGAAGAAGAGGTGCACCTCTTCTCTGAACTTTAGCTCTTGTGCCTTCAGATGACTCTTTTGTATTTCTGGTCTATTTTTTCTACATTTCATTATTGTTCATAATCATGGTACTTTCCAGGTAGTTTCTCATTTTCCATTTCTGAACTTCCTTCCTTTCTTGGAAAAGGCTAGTGAAGGTGAATGAGGTGAATCTATTAGTGTGGCAAAATACAATTCATGCCCTGGAAAGGTGGAATAATCTGTCAGCAGTCTTTGGCTTTTACTACATTAGTTGAGGCTGGTAGGTGAGAATTTGTTGAATGTTATAGACAAAAGTTTCAATCCAGAGGAGATACAATTATCTTGTCGTTCTTAATAGTCCTTATCTTGCACTGGATTCTTGCTTTAAGTCCAGTAAGTGATTATTTTCACAACAAGCTGGAAGTACAGTTTTCAGCACAGTTCCGGAGTCATGTGTCTTGGTTTCAAGCCATGATGATTATTAAAAGATCCTGGTTAGAGTTGTTTTCTCTTAGGTCATCCTAGAGAACAGTTAATTAAAACCTTTATTTTCTCCCCCCCCTGTTTTCTTCTCCCAGTGACTTGTATTTTGAAAGCTTTCACAGTGACCTTGAACCAAGTTCGCTGTTTATTGGCAGGGAGCACAGAGAGGGATGGGTTGGAGTTGTGGAGCGGTGAGTGCTTCCTACAGGTCACTGTAACTTCACACCAAGAGCTTGCTTCACCGAAACTCACCAGTATGATTGTGGGGTTTTTTGGGGGGGTTTCCCCCCTTGTGAACCAGGAAAAGCATTTAACTTGCTGTGATTTGCAGATAATTTGTACAAAAGTGTAAGTTTAGAAGTAGTGCATGTTGATTTGTACCTGCAGAAAAGTGTGTTCTTCTGGTCTGTCCCCTTTGCTCTCTGCTGACTGATTTCCTTCCCTGCTTCACAGGGAACACAGGATTACTAAATAACTTTATACTGACCCTGTGGCTGACTCCTTGCTTTCTAAGTCTGAAGTGGCTGTTGGCTCAGCTTTGGCACTTGCAAAGGCTGTTTATTGCTAATATGTTGTTAGGTAGGAATGGTTATTTAGCAGTTAATGGCAATTAACCCTCATTCCAAATCCTGGGCTTCAGCAGTTAGGCACCTGAATTTGGTTTTTGAGCCTAGGACTACAGCTACAGCACATATACATCAAAAAGTTCCTGATTTATTTTTTGCATTCTCTCCTCAGTACTTTGTCATTGGTAGATAGACGATAGTGGGGACAAGACAACAGCACTTCTGCAGAGTGGCACTGCTGTGTTAGACAAGGCTACCGCGGAAGTGAAACCAATCACTTGCCTGAAAACCTCACTCCCAAGTGCCAGTGTTGTGCCTCCTTGCCCTGTGGTAGTAGGTAGTTAGAAGGTGTACACTTTAAAAAAAAAAAAAAAAATGGGGGGGGGAAGGTGGCTAGATCTTAATGCTGAATAAAACACGTAAAGAGTGGGTATTGTGTGTCCCCATGTGTATGTGTTAGTATTTGTGCTTGGAATGCTTGAAAGAAATAAGGTGTCTATTGAAAGGTGTATTTTGGATATGTCTGTATAGTCATAGCATTCAAAAAAAAAAGAATGGTATTGATGTAATTTGAGTCTTCTACTGTTCTCTGGGAGAAAAAAAAACACACTGTAATACTCTGTTTACTGGTCAGTTTAAGCCAATGTACTTTCTGTGCAAGACACTGTCTAAGCACCTCCCTTCCAATCCCTCCATCGTCTCCCTCCCCTGTAGCCACTGTAGCTATCCTGCCGACCTGAGACCTAAAAGTTTCTGGTTTGTTCTCAACTTGATCAGCCTTAGCTAATTCACTGTGAAGCTTTTCTAATGGCACAAGAGAGCAGGGAGAGCAGCAGATATCATAAATTGGTATCGCCACAGAAGGAAACAAAGCAGAACCGTATTAGCTAAGTTTGGTGTTGAGAAGGATTTAGTACAGTGTTCACTTGTGGGCATCTCTTAGAGGGAATGATGGACAAAGCTTCGAGAACCTTGACAAGAGTAATGGTTCAGAGAAGTAGGGCTGGTGAAGGGCATGGAAGTAACAAGGGGTTTTTGTTGGGTGTGTGGTTTTTTTCCTTCCACTTGGACTCCCAGTCTTCTCTCCAGAGATGTGACAAGCATTTTAGTCCTCAGAAAGCTTAGTAAAAGAAGGTGGTCTTGGTTATTCTGATTGAAGAATGAAAAGAAATGTTTGTTTCGCACCAAAGATTACTTAAGCTTACTGTTAAGAAAATACTTTCTAGCTGATCAAATGCAGAGCCACTAGACAGGGTAACGGAGGAGGTCAGCCTTTTTTTCTTTGACTGGTACCTGGTAGAAATAGCATAGGTGTACTTGCTTGTGTGCCTTGATGCAGCACAACTAAATCTCTTGAACCCTTTTTATAAGGTAGTTTGTTTTGTCTTGACCTTCTGCAGATCAAAATAATTTCAGATTTGATGGCTCTGTAATTCCACTAACCATAAAACTGGTTAACATGATACTCGCATATTGTAGCTAACACTGTAAGGCACATAAAGAAATGTCAAAAGTAGTGCTGAGTAATATCTTTAATAGATTCTTCTGTCTTCAGTGTCAGACTTTTGATACAAGATAATGTGTGCAGAGCTTAAAAAAAGAAGTCAGTTTAGTTATATCTGAGCAAGCCCACTTGTCAAACTATTTTAGTGTGAAACTAATTAAACTCTCAAAGCAGTAACTTATAAGTCATTTTTTAATCACACTTAACATTAGGCATGTGGATTTGTGTAATCACAGGTAACACACTTACTTAGATGAGGCCTGATGAGAGGTTTCTCTGCCACCAAATTTCTATCAAGAAGCTTCTTTCCTATTTTATAAGGAAGTATCTGAGCTTTGATTCATAGGAAGAAGATTGACTGGACCGGGTTATGGCAGAGTGAGTGAGTCTGAGCAGCATCGAGTTTGAGCCTTGTTTCAGCCCAGTTTCATCTCAGTTATAGGCTGATGCTGTATTGGTGGCATGCAATGTAGATCTGAAAGAAACACTAGGTGAACATAGAGGACTTCCCAAACTGGAATTGTGTTGGGAAGCGCAGGTAGTAGGCACTGGAGTATTTCCTACTCTGCTGTCCTTCAGGTCTTGTTCAAAGCAATGGTTGTACCGAAGGGTGTTGTGAGCATCAGCCCTGCGGTGGCTGGAAAGGCAGGCACAAGACACCCGTCTTCTGTGTGCTGAGAGATGGGTCAGCCTCTAGTACTCGCCTCTGCCGCCTGTCTCACTGCTCCATCAGGCACATGGTTCGGGTTCATGGCTGTGCTCAGGAGGAGCTTGCGGGGAGCACACCTGGATCAGACTGGCAGGAGTTTCCTTTGCCTGACTTCTGCCTGGGAAGCTCTAGGATAAAAGATAGGCTAAAGAGGGGTTTGCCGAGGTATGAATCACTATAGCGACTTCTTATTTTCAGTTCCCCGTTGGATGCCTTAGGAATCTTACCCTTACAAGAGAAAATCTTATTTGCTACTTGGGGATGGACAAGGGGTGGTTTAAATCTGTAGTTGAAAAATACGTACGCTTTGGTTCATCACCTCTTCTTGAGATATGAAGCCTTCTTGTCTAAACTTTCAGCTGGTGCAGTCACTTAATGTTTGCAGGAGCGGTTGTGAGCTATGTGACTTGTCCTCTGTGCTGGTCTGCCTGCGTGCGTCACCTGATTGTGATGGATGCAGATGTGGCTTGAGGAGGGAGGGACTGCGGGGCCCCTGCCAAGAGAAGGCAGCAGCAAGCAGGCTACGGGCCACCACCCATGACTCGTCCCGGCTCCTGGCTCAGCAGTTTGCCATGAAAGCAGGTGTATGTGTGTGTGGGGGTGGTGCAAGCTGTGGCCTGCACAAAATGTTTCTAGTAGGTAGATTCATGGTTTTGGCCTGTGATTTAAAGTTTATGTACTGAAAAAAAGAGCAATACAGAGCTTAGTTATGGTGGTTTCCTGTGTGAACACAAATTATACAATTTTTGTTTGTCATGTCAACAATAATGTGGGTCTCCAAGCCGCTCAGTTAAATTGATGTTTCTGTCAGTATTAGAATTTGGAATGATGGTTGATACTTTCTTTTGCCATCCAGAGAGTAGGTGCAGGAGGATATACAGAGAAATACAAGCATTGTATGGGGATGCAGAAACCTTACTAGAGAGGAAACTTCCTAGTCTGTTGCCAGAGGCTCTCAAGAGGAGTGCTGTAGGTGCTGTCTGTGTGATAAAGATAGCTGTCAGCTGGATGGAACATTTTTGCTTTTGAAAAAAAGACTAATCGGCTGCTAAAAATTCTTAGGTGTTAATGCTTATTTAAATCTAGCCCAAGTCAGTGCCTCTGAGCCAGCGGGTTCTGTGAAATATTTTAAGAAATGCGGGGTTGGTACCTGCCTTGGGGAAAGCTGCTGTTGAATCAGTCCTGTTCTAACAACAAACTTTTTTTTTTAATTTTAGGATACTTGTGAAAGATGGTGGATCGCTTGGCAAACAGCGAGGCAAATACTAGAAGAATAAGTATAGTGGAAAACTGCTTTGGAGCAGCTGGTCAACCTCTGACTATTCCTGGTCGTGTTCTGATTGGAGAGGGTGTACTAACAAAGCTGTGTAGGAAGAAGCCCAAAGCGAGGCAGTTCTTCCTGTTCAATGACATTCTTGTTTACGGTAACATTGTCATCCAGAAGAAGAAATACAATAAACAGCACATAATCCCGCTGGAAAACGTCACTATTGATTCCATCCAGGATGAGGGAGACTTACGGAATGGGTGGCTTATCAAGACACCAACAAAGTCTTTTGCAGTTTACGCTGCCACTGCTACAGAGAAGTCTGAGTGGATGAACCACATAAATAAGTGCGTTTCTGATTTGCTTTCCAAAAGTGGGAAGACTCCCAGCAATGAACATGCAGCTGTCTGGGTACCAGACTCAGAAGCAACTGTGTGCATGCGCTGTCAGAAAGCAAAATTTACGCCCGTCAACCGTCGTCACCACTGTCGCAAGTGTGGCTTTGTTGTCTGCGGGCCTTGCTCTGAAAAGAGGTTTCTTCTCCCGAGCCAGTCTTCCAAGCCTGTGCGAATTTGCGACTTCTGCTATGATCTTCTTTCTAGCGGGGAGATGACTGCTTGTCAGTCCACTAGATCAGACTCCTACAGCCAGTCACCTAAGACATCTTTAAATGATGTATCTGATGATGATGACGACGAAGACAGTAGTGATTAAGGACCCAAACGTTTTTCCCATGTGTTGCAATCTGTGTTTCAAACCATATGGAGCTGCTTTTGGGGAAGTCTGTAGTGAGGTTCCTCAGAAAAATCCTGTTCTAGCCATAAAATATGCCTGAATATCTTCAATTGCGATGTGCCTCAGTCTATGAATTCTCTAGACAATAGTTTTTTCACTCCTCTGCAGGGATAGACCATTGCAAATGTTATCAGAATATTTTCCAACTTCTTATACTTGAGTTGTGTCTAGTTTAGACTTTTGTGGAAGATTGGAGAATAAAATGTACTTTCTTAATTTAACAACCATACTTCCTAATGCTTCATATTGACATGTTGTTACGTGGGTTTTTTCCTGTAAGCACGCATGGAACCAGTGATGTTTTGGCTAATCCCTTAGACCACCTTCTTTTTCAAACCATGGTATATAATAAGTTAAAATGTGACATAACTTACAAACTTAAATGTCACAAACCTTGGAAATTGTCTTGTTTTGCTCTTATTTATGACTTCCTATGCCAAGCAGTGCCTTGTACCAATTGTGCTGATTCAGGAAGAAGCAAATCTATTCTATGTTGTCTGTATTTGCCTGATGCTGGTGTCTGAGAGATTGTTGGTGCTATTGAAAATAACGGCTGTGTTCAAAGTGGAGCTTTGACAAGGTCATAACTGCACCCCATGGTGGGTGACAGAGACCTGAATCACATGTCCCCACCTGTGCAGGCAGACCCGAAGACTCCGCAGATTTCCACAGGTTTCAGCGGGGTTCTCCTTGCAGGAGTTGCATGGCGGGTCGGGATCTTGAGATGAGAAGCTTAGGGTGACTCTTCACGGGGATTTATATGTTTTCTTTTCAGAACAGTTTCTAAGTTTCAAATTTGGCAAATGTGTACTGAAATCTTAGTTGGGTGATATAGCATTTGGATGTGATGGCCCATGTATTTTTTTTTTTAAACAATTCCCCAAAATGACACTAAATTGTTTCTTAAAACATTGGTGAGAGAGTTGGTTTGGGTTTTTTTCCCCAGGAGACTTATTGGCTTGTTTAAAAATAACCTCCTATTCTGAACAAAAAGCCTGCAAGTATCCTTATAAAATTGGCTTTCCTTTTTACACAGCTGACCTCAGGATAAATGTGAGATGCAAGTTATTTCATTCGAAATGTATACCCAGGACCAAGAAGGATGTATTTAAGAACTATAATGAAATCATCAGTGCAGAAAATGTCTCTACTATAGTATCCATTTTTACTTTTAATAAGTTCTTGAATACAGAATTGTCATATTCCTATATAAATGTAAGAGTTAGACTTGCAAAGATGTGTTAAACCCCCAGATGCTATGTTTCTATATTTTTATAATGGTAGCGTCAATTTTGAAGCAGAAAAACCTCTTTGAAATAGTTGTATGAATATAGTAGCAACTGACTTTATAAAAAAAAAAAGTTAAACTTTTGTATCTCTTTAAGTGACAATTTCTGCACTGTTTGCCTTGGTTGGCAATAATTGGGTTAAATATTTATTGAATAAACAATCAATGCTGCATATTGCACTAGTCTCCCATTCTGTATGCTGTAAATGTCAGTCATATAATTTCTTTTTATAAAAATTAGCAGAGCACTTCAAAGCTGTAGCCCTCTGTGAGATTTCTGGTGGCTAAAGATGCACTTAGCGTCTTTAGGGGAGGCACTCTGCATTAATAGTCTGCAATACATTGCTTCAGGTGAAAATTGCGATAATATTTTTTAGCTTGGGCAATTTCTAAAAATTTTAAAGCACCGAAGAGTATTTGATCTACTTTGAAATAAACATTAAAATGGGAAAATGCTTTCTGATGGACACTAGGGACCAGGAAGATTCTGTAAAATTGCCAGATAAGCAATAAACAATTGTATATACTCAAAGACTAGCGGAAATAAGTAGCTACATATACTTAATTCTTGAAAGATGAGGGAATGGTGACCTGCAGCAGGGGAAAACAGACTATTCTGAGAAGGCACTCTCAGTTGATAGTGCTTAGTTTTTGTACCTCTCAATATTTATATTTCAGGAATGGAGACTTGTCAGCCTCAGTTTTTCTACAGAATCAAAGTACAAACCTCTCTTGTACATACCTTCCAATGACTAACAATCATTTTCTTCCTGATGCAATTGTTCCCTCTTAAGCTGTCAAATATTAACTTGTCTTGTTAAAGAGTCCGTCTTCTTGTGTACTTTTCCCTGCATTTCTATATGTTGTGCTTACTTTTCAGCACTTTTTAGGGGGCAGGAAGAGGGTTGCCAACAGTTAGGTCACATCCTATATTTTGAAGAATGTTCTTGTACTTACTTTTAATATCTTTTTATCTGTTAATGAAAATTGCACTATGCTGCACTGATCCCTGTAGCTGTAACCAAACCAATGCGTGTGTCTGGGATTTTTCATCTGAAATTGATGTATATGGTCCAAGCTTTTTGAGAAAGCATTAAAAAAAAAAAGTGGTTTATGTGATACTCCTACCCCTCAGTGGTATCTGTTTAAAACTTTATAAAATGGACTTAACATCGACTTCTCTTGTACTTACAAATTCCTGAAAGGGCTCGTTTCGTACTTTGTAATCTTGTCTGTCAAATTATTTTATTTACAAATATATGGTGTAGCTTCAAGCCTATGTGTTTAATTGTCTTTAACTGTGGGCAGTCAAGGGTGACAGAAAATAGGGCGGCTGTTTTTCATCTTGACAAGTATTGTAGCAGCAAGTTTGCTTGCTGTCAGGGGGGATTAATAAACTGGGAGTATAAGCATACAGGAGATTGAAGACTAAATTGGAAAGAAATGTAGTTATGGATTTAGAAGCCACTTACGCATTTGAGTAACTCTTTAAAAGAAGGATGGCCAAGCGTGTTGTTGCAAAGCTTGACTCTTGTTGGACCAGTGGCAGAGGCTGTAGGAGTCCTCATGTGTGGCGTGGTGCTGGGCAGCCCAGCCCCAGCGCTGCAGGTCTCGGCTCTCGGCCCTGTCAAACCACCACTGGGGATGAGACTTCTCGTGATGTCAAACTGAAGAGTAATTTAGTACTTTTCCAGGAGCTGCTACACTCTTAAGATCTTAAACTAGTGATTAAATATGGTCAGTCTGTGTATATTTTATGTACTTTTTTTGTTTGTGGTAGACTTAACCCACTCATTTTTCATAAACTTTCCAAATCCAGTGGAACGGAGGCAGCAGCAGTGCCTGCAGTGTTGCTCTTGCGAGGCTCTGCAGTCAGCTTCTGCTGTGTGGAAGATGCTATATTGGAGAAATAAGTACTTATTTGCTTTAGCTGAGTTCACATTTTACACACTCTGCTGAGTTCACATTTCACACACTCTTTGCTGGTATTCATAGTTCTTTTGCTGGAAATACTAACGGAAAGGGAAAAGTCTCTTTTCTGAAGGCTTTAATTGAAGCCTACTAATTTTAGCCTCTGCACCTAAACTGCTGCTGTTATCTTGAGATAAATTAGATTCTTTTCCTTTCAGGTTTGATGCAGCTGAACTTCCTGTAGCTAATGAGCAATCTGTGAGGGTCAAGCACTGTTACTCAGTTTAAAATAAAGTTTGGAGAAAAAAAAAAAAAGGTGAGTGGATTAATGAGTGTTGAGTTTGCAGCGGGGGTTTTGTGATCTCTTCTCTAACAGGCAGATTATGAAAATGATATGCAGAAACCTCATATTTATGTGGGGCTTTCCCCGTGGGGGATATGCTTTAGCTAATCTCTTAATGCAAATGAAATGGTGGTTATCATAGTTGCTGGTTAATGTTTAAGTGGAAGCAGATTATGGATCATATTATTGTGATATTTTTTTTTTGTATTTTCCTGTAATTTCCCTGAACCAATAGAAAAATACCTGGTTCTTTTAGCAGATACAGCTGGAAAAGAGTTGGAGTAGATTTCCCCCTGCCCAGCAAATTATTGTAGTAAATATTAGAAAGTATTATGGCTGTTTACTGCCTTTCATTTGATGAAATCTGAGCTACTTGTTTGTGCCCGTAGCCAGTCTCTTGCCAGCTCCCGTGACTCATGGGGTAGCCGACACTCTTGCTGTGAAGAATCTCTGCTCTGTTCCCTCGCTGTGATCGATCTTGGCGCTGCCGTGGAGTGCCGCAGAGTGAGGACGGGTTTGCTGTGCCGTGGTAGACAGCTCCACTGCACTGCACATACCCGAAAATATCCTTAAGCTCCATCAGCAATAAGAAGTCTGAACCTTTGTCTTCAGACTGGAGATTCATTGCTTTCCACATTATTTTTTCATTGTCTGTAAAATTAACCGCCTGTGCCCAGAGTAAAAAGCACAACGCTTCAACTGCCCTTGGACACATTTAGGATACAAACTAACAATGTAAATTGATTGGCTTGATGGTGAAATAATCTGCTATGGAGCAGGAGGCATTTTAGGGTCACTTAGTGCATCTGACTGTTGTTCAGCCTGCCTAAGTGGAATAATCTTTCCATTGGGATGAAGTTTTACATTATAAAACTCACAGTTACTTGTATCTAGTATTTTAAGAAACTCTGTCTCAGGCTAATTTCTGCAAGCACAAGAAGCTACCAAGTACCAGCAACAGCAGCAAAACCTAAGGTAATGCAGAGAGACCTGATTCCACCCCCCTGTTTCTGGGTCGTTCTCAGTTACACAGAAGGTAACTGGATTAAATGGTAAGAACAGATCTAAAAGAAACCTTCTTTAGAAATCCTTTTACACAAGGTGATACCCCTCAGCCTAAGTCTTGTTCAGGCAGAAAGCAAGAGCTCATTCTTATTCAGATGTTCTGAGGCATAACACTCATGAGTTCAAGGGCTCAAATCTTTCAACAGTCAGACCTTCAAGAGCATCTGTTGACCTTTCTTAGGTAGTTTGGGTTTTTTGTTGTTGTTGTTGATGGAGAGTAGATGTGGTCAGCCCTATTACAGGTGTGAGTGGCTTGCTAGTAAGTAGTTTTGGCTTCTGGCTAGACTTACTCTTTAGATTTTTCTCTCCAAAAGCTGTTGCCTGTATGCAAATTTAATCATAGTCTGTGTCGTAGTAAGGGTTAGGGCTTTGCTGGCTGCTTTTTATAGAGCCCGGTGCTGCTGTTGAGCACTTCCAACCTGTGGGCTTGTAACAGGTTTGTGTAGCAGCAGAGGTCTCCGAGAAAGCTGTCTGGTGGGGAGGAAGGGGACCTGCTTGGTCTGCTTGGCAGTCAGTTCCTTCTGGTACCAGTTTGCCCCAGTCCAGGTCTGGGCTGTCTCTCCAGAATGATAGCTCCAAAGTGAGCTGGGACACCTGCTTCTGTATATATAAATATATAGGTAGCGTCATTTCCTTCCTTCCCCACCTGGCTTGTTTCATACTTGCCTTATTATTATGACCCTGGAAGATGAACAACCGAGAGCCGAGCCTGCCTCTGCTGTCTGACAGGGATGGTGTGAGCGCTCTTACGGTGGGTTGTGAGACGTGTACCAATGTGTACACATGTGCTGGGAGTAAGGAAGACAACAGAACTGATTGCTTCACAGAGAAAACGAACAGGCTAGTAAATTAACATTGTCTGGAAGGAAAGACCTGGCTTCTTGGTCTACCGTGAGCATGCAAAGTGCTGTGGAGCTTACTGCCAGACACAGGAGGAGAGGCGCCCAGCTTCAGCGAGAACGGGCCTTGGAGGGCCTGTGGTCTGCTCTGGGACTTTTCTTCTGAAGCTAAAGTTACTGTTATTTATTATTTTTTTTTTTTAAGGCAGTCTATAATAGTATTACTCATTGTGTGCATCTGACCTTTATTATATATAACTTGGCATTTTGAGTAGACGAGTCTTAAAGGTTGGAAGGACCAACCTGGCTTTGAAACGAGATAGTTGTGTAATGTTTTTAACAGCACTGAAAACAGTAGTGTACAAGAGGAGGAACACATGAAAAAGCCCATTTTGAATACAATTCTCTTTTGGCCTTTAGCGATGGATATTTCTCTTCTCATATGAGATCTCTGGAAGCAGAGAAAATTTGCCCTCTGTGGAGGTACTTGCTTCTTAGGGCTTGTCATGCACGTAGTGGGTTTGTTGCCTCCCTTAATGGAAGCTAAATGTGGTAAGGCCAATAAAAAAATCTTTTTGTGAATAAACCTATTTTACTTGTTGCAGGAATTATTTAACGCAATGAACACACTGCAGTTCTGCTCATGGCTAAAACAAAGCAGCCCCCATGTGCTTTCCAGCGGAAGCCGGTGGCTTCAGGCTTTTGGGTGATGACAGCAGGTCTCCAGTAGCAGATGAGTATGATGCTAACACAGTCCCCGTCACCCTTTGTTCCAAAGGACAGGAACTGTTTTGGGAAAGAAAAGGAGTTACTAATGTTGCTGGTCAGCATGTGCAAATTAATGCTGAACAGTGCCATGTGTGATCTGTAGTGGCTGCAAACGCCAGAGGCTCCTTTGGTGTGGTTTTGGAGACAGGTAACTTCCCGCCATGTTGTCCCAAAAACCACACATGGGGAAGGATCCATACCTCATCTCAAACTCCCTGTGCCCGTTCACCCTGGAACAGGGTGCCTGGCACTGTTGCCTGCTCTATAGCAGCTCTTCAAACGTGCTGGGAGCTCTTCTGCTGCCTGGCTGTGCCTCTGCAAACCCCACCTGAGCGGGGCTGGGTAGCTCAGAGCTAGTGAGAGGTGCGAGGAGGACCACCCTGGGGTGCAGATGGCTTCGGGTGGAGTTGGCGGTTGGTTGGTAGAGCGAGTACAGAGACTGCAATCTGCTCGTAGCGGCAAGCGTCAGCATGTCTTGTGCGTGTCGCCTGGCTTTGGTGGGGTAGGTGGGGCTCGGCGATGAATACCTGGCACTGAAGCTGCTGCCTGAGAAGCTTTATCTGCAGTTTCTGTCTTGGATCCAGTGCTCTTTGGCGGGACCTGTGTTAAGAGGCTGTTTCGGTTGTGTCAGAGGAGCGTCAGAGGTGCACATAGTTGTCCTCCCGCTTGTGCAAGCGTCAGTGGCTGGTGTACTAGTGCCCAAGGCCAGCTTCTGCCCCTGCCGGTTTTGGGGCTGATGCTATTCACGATGGCATGCAGTGGCAACCTAAGCAGGGTTAAAAGGGTCTGTTGGTCCACGGAATGTATGTATCACAGTTGCCAGTAGTAGCAAGGGACCAATGGTGCCACACAAGAGGAGCCTTCTGCTCCTCTGTCCTGTACGCTGTCAGACCAGTGACACGAAGCTGGGACTGACCTGACTCCTTGGCTGTAGAAAAATCTATGAACTGTTCTCTTGGTCTTACTGTACTTGTGTAAATTGGGAGGGGGAGGAAGGTGGTGCCTGTCTGCCTCCTGTGTGAAGTCATGGGCTGGTTGAGGCTGGTGGGATCTCTGGAGGTGATCTGGTCTACCCCCTGCTCAAGCAGGGCCACCTAGAGCTGGTTGCCCAGGAGCATGTCCAGGCAGCTTTTGAATATTTCCAAGGATGGAGACTCCAAAACTCTGGGCAACCTGTGACAGTGCTCGGTCACCCTCATAGTGGAAAAGTGTTTCCTGATGTTCAGAGGGAACCTCCTGTGTTTCAGTGTGTGCCTGTTGCCTCCGGTCCTGTCACTGGGCATCACTGAAAACAGCCTGGCTCTGACCTCTTTGAACCCTCCCTTCAGGTATTTACGCACACGGATGAGGTCCCCCTGGAGCCTACTCTTCTCCAGGCTGAACATTCCCGGCTCTCTCGGGCTTTCCTTGTAGGAGAGATGCTCCAGTCCCTTAATCATCCTTGTAGCCCTTCATTGGATTCTCTCTGGTATGTCCATGTCTCTCTTGTACTGGGGAGCCCAGAAGTGGACGCAGTACTCCAGGTGTGGCCTCACCAGTGTTGAGCAGAGGGGGAGGATCACCTCCCTCCACCTGCTGGCAGTATTTTCCCTCATGCAGCTGGGAACACTGTTAGCCACCTTTGCTGCGAGGGCATATTTCTGCCTCATGTAAGTTGGGTCGTAAAATGCTGCTTTACATCTATAAACTTCTGGTAACTTGATTCTTCCTTTCAGTTTTGTTGGTCCTCCCTGTGTTGTCATGCCCCCCCTCCCCCCCCCAAAAAAAAAAAAGGCGAGAGGAAGAGAAAGCTTAAATTTTTATGGTTTTGGAAATATGGAGGAAGAAATTCTAAAAGTTGCTGGTATTTTCTTTATTTGTACCCAGTTTTTTTCACACAAAGATATTTCCCTCCCCTTGTTGCCATCCCTTTGCTCTGCCGTGTGTTCTCACCCATACTGCGAGTGTGGTAGGAGAGCTATTATCCAACCTCTTAAATGCTTTTCGGATTTCTAGCAGAAGTGCTGCCATCGGTTCGATTTGGCCTTGCCAGCAGAGTACGATGATTTGATTTGCTCCAGCCTGGCGTTCACACAGCAAACATGTCGGTGTAGCCTGCCGCGTTTGGGGTGATTGCATCCCAGATGACGCATTGCCCATGGCACATCATACCTCACCTGTGGGTCCGCCTATGACTAAAATAGCACATCTGTGGGTGTTGGTACCATGACAGCTTATGGTAGTGGGAAGAGGACTTTCCTCACCTGAATGTGCTTGTCCGTAATGCACAAAGCAGTTAAATGCAGGCAGAGGAATATTGTGCCTGGTGGGGTAATCATAACCCTCCTGGCATGGCTCGCAGCGCTGCCACCCTTCCAACCATCCAGGGGCTGGGGGGAGAATGTAGTGCTCGGAGCGAGGAACCACCAAGCCAACCCGGATGGGCATTTACACTCTGTGTCTGCCCTGGAGAAGAAGCGTGCCCTAGTGCAGGGGTTACCCAGCCTGCGGGCAGGGAAGCCGGTGTGCAGGTGGGGAGCAGGGAGTGATGCTTCTCCCGCCGGGCTGTGACCCCTCTGCGAGGCAACATTCCCTCTGAGATAAGGCCTCCTTTGTTGCTTCACTTCATATAAATGCCTAGACCTGCCTTCTCTAACAAGTTTGGAAGAAGAAAGGGCAGATAAAGGAGAAGGGGAGATGAATCACGGAGAAACAACTGTTTCAGGGCAATGGAAGAGAAGCCCTGGGCATGGTTTCTTTCCTCCTGGATCCTTTTCTCCGCCATGTGCAGTTTCCTCCTCTCATTGATCAGAGATCTGGCAACCAGGCCCAACCTGCTGTCTCTCACAGAAGCAGCATCATTGGCTGTCTCCACAGGAGGGAGGACAGTGCTGGGGATCTGGGTGTAAATCCATCTCCGCCCTGTACCACACTTGTGCATCGGGAGCACCCTCAACACTGCTGTGGCTCCAGGAAAGCCGCACCAGGCTCCTCTTTGCATTAGTCCTCCACCACCCAGGGTGTGTGACCCACACAATGGCACTATCTGGATGTTAAGAGCTGCTTTTTGTGGGTATTGGGATGTGGGGAGAAGACGTGTGTACAATTTCAAGCAAACTCCTGTTAGTGGCTGAGCAACCGGGGCTGTCTGTATGCACGGAGAAGTCAAAGCAGAATTACGTGCACATTTCACATGTGATGGCATGGGGGTAGCTGAACCAGGGTTAAATAATGAAGTAATGCTGCAGATGGGATTTTCCTCTTGTAATTTGTGTAACTGCTTGTGCTGGGATTTGCAGAGGCCGTGGGGGAAGGAGAGGGTTTCCCAGGCTGCGCCTGCCCTCGCGGCGCTGGCTGCTAGCAGCGGTCGGGGCCGTTTTAGCTGGTGGCTGTAAGGTGCAGCTTATGCTCTGCAAAGCTCAAAACGGTCTAAATCCCCCCTGCCTCAGAGCCTGCCTGTCCCCAGGTGACATCTGCCTGGTGCAGCCGCTGTTGCTCCATCCCCAGGCCGAGCATGGACCATTCCCAGGGACGTGACTGGGGTTGAGCGGAGCCTGGTTCACAGTGCAGCGTGTGATGCGGCCTTCAAGGAAGCTCTTCAGCGCCTTCAGAAACCCTCCCCCAAATCTTTACATCTCCTGCTATCCCCACAGTCATTCATCCTATCAAAGGTGCCATTGATCTCCCTCTCCCCTTGCACGCTCTGCTGTCCCCTGCGTCTTGGCTTGGCACTGTCCATAATTAGAGCTGTGCTTAATAGATTCCAATGCAGCTTGTCTTAAGAACAATGTGGGGCAGCAGGGGCTGCAGGAGCTGCTGTGGTCAGCGGCTGCGAAGCGGGGAGCTCCCTGGCGGCTGGGCTATGGCCATGTTCTGTCCTCTCCTTGTGCCGAGGGGGGAGCTGTGCAATGCCTCTGCTTTGGTGCGCTCCACCGAGGCAAAGGCATTAAAATCCTTGCAACTGTGTTGGAGGGCAGCTCTTCCTACCACAGGTAAGGGAATGCTTGCAGCTGGTTCCTGGACTGCATCAGAAGAGGTGTGGCCATCAGGTCGAGGGAGGTGATTCTCCCCCTTTACTCTGCTCTGGTCATACCCCATCTGGAGTACTGCATCCAGCTCTGGAGCCCCAAACATAAGAAGGACACGGACCTGTTGGAGCGGGTTCAGAGGAGGGCCACAAAGATGGCCAGAGGAATGGAACACCTCTCCTATGAAGAGAGGCTGAGAGAGTTGGGATTGTTCAGCCTGGAGAAGAGAAGGCACCAGGGAGACCTTATAGCAGCCTTCCAGTGCCTAAAGATGGCCTACAAGAGAGCTGGGGAAGGACTCCTTATCAGGGAGTGCAGTGATAGGATGAGGGATAACAGTGTTAAACTGAAAGAGGGTAGATTTAGATTAGATATTAGGAAGAAATTCTTTACTGTGAGGGTGGTGAGGCACCAGAACAGGTTGCCCAGAGGGGTGGTGGATGCCCCATCCCTGGAAGTGTTCAAGGCCAGGCTGGATGGGGCTTTGAGCAACCTGGTCTAGTGGGCGGTGTCCCTGACCATGGCAGGGGGGTTGGAACTGGATGATCTTTAAGGTCCCTTTCAACATAAACTATTCTATGATTGGATGATTCTATGAAAACAGAGGCTGCTTCCCACAAGGGGTTCACTGAGGAGCACCTGTGAAAGGAAATGGGCTGCTGTCTCCCTGGTGTGCTGCAGTGGAAAGCAGGAAAGGTATGGAGGGGAAAGGAAAGGCAGCCAGTTTCTGCTGTTTGCCTGTAAGCTGCGGGCAAGGAGGAAAACCTTAGGTTTAGGTGCTGCCAGTTGCTTTTGCAACACAATTCTAATAGAAATAACAGTCAAAACACTTTAAGGGAATCCTTATCCTTGTGGGCCCAACAGCAATGCAGAAGTACAACTAATGTGAACACAGATGCACAACTTACTTGAAAAACATGAATAGGAGCTCCCACCCTGATAAGATGCTCGGAGGTGGGTGACTGTCTGTCGTTACCTGTCCTGTGGGGAAATTGTTCAGTACCTGGTGCTGCCAGAGCAGATGCTGAGCTGTTGGTGAGACCCAGCTGCGTTACTGCACCAGAAGAAGAGGCGGAAGGACAGCCACAGCAGTCACTAACACTCGGTGGGCAGCCAAAGCTGTGCTTAAGCAGTGCAGGGTTAATTTTAGGTTTTTCCTCTGTCTTTCAAGTTTCAGTTCTTCACAGATGAGAATCTTGAAGACTTTGTTCCCATCTTGGATTTGCTGCTTGCAATAAAGCACTGCTCCAAATCAAGCGCCGTTGCTCAGTCCCAAACACATGCCATTCAGAGGTCCAGTTTCCTGGCTCTTATAAATAAAAGTTTCCTGATCTGGATGAGAGGGACTGTAAAGTAACTTTCCAGCAGTCCCAAAGCACTTTGCGGAGTGTGCCGGGTATCGTTTTGCTTGGGCTTTGGGATGGGGACACTGATGAAGTTGTGACTAGTTGAACATCTGGCTGCGGCTGGGCAATAACCCTCTCCACCATTTCCCATGCGGATGTTTTACACGAGGGACTGTGTCCCTCCTTAGGTGAAATGACCCCAGCGATGGGGGAAGGAGAGTTTACATCCCCTACTGCCGTGCCCTGCAGAAGGTGCTCCCAGCGAGACCCAATAGTTTGCAGAAACGGGAGGACATCAGCTTCTGGCTTGTCCTCTGTGGGACATCCCACACTGGGGCTGGCGCCTGTTTTTGCAGGACCCACAACCAGGAAAGAGGCTATGTCTCCTATTCCCTCTTTCCCCCCTCTGTTTTGAGCCTGGGCTTTGTAGCCATGGTCTCTCTAGAGTTTTTCTTTAGCCTGAGTCTGTATGAATGCGGCCCTGCTGCTCAGTGGGGAAGGACACAGGAGGTGGCACCCACCTCCTTTCCTGGTCAGAGACAGCTCTGGCAGTCCGTGCTGGCACGCCAGTGCACCGAGTTAGAGGACAGAGCTAAAGAGCAAGCACAGGAGAGGAGCCAGGCTTCGGCAGGGATCTGGCTCTACACCATCACGTTACCACGGTATGCTGCGGAGCAGCTGCCTCGCCTGTTTTTTGTAAAGTACAAAACTGGTAGTTGCTTATTTATCTGATGAGCTGAGGGAAGTGCTAAGCGAGCAATCTTTTCCCCTGCAGGCTGCATGTGTGGGTTTTTGTTTTTAAAAGGGAAAGAAGAAAGATTTGGAGATATTTGATCTGCAATCTAGCTCTGAGCTGGTTGAATATTTACTTTGTTGTATGCGCAGTTAGTTATTAAGAGCCTTATCATGGAAGGAAATCAGGCAGGAGGCTCATGATTCAAACTGAGTAGGCACCTAGATGTGGAGAACATCACAGGGAGACCATGCTGCATGCAGAGAAACTTGCTCGTTGCCATAACCTCACTTATGCTGTGCTTTCCGTGGACCAAAGGGCACCTGCAGATCATCGTGCAGAGTCACTGCACCCTCCGGGGCCTTTCTCCACTGAACCCTTCAGCTCCCCTGGTACCCTGACAGGTAGTGCCAGAGCTGCCGTTTGTAACGTGAAGCTGTTGCCACATAGGACGAGAGATGCTGCATGTGCTTCTGAAATGCTGTCACTGTCCATAGCAAGAGTTTTACAGAAGTGCAGTAAACAGGCAGCTGTGTGAGCTGGGAGAGATGGGTTTCTGGGAGCATACTCTGCCGTGGGGTTCCTCGATGCTTGCTGCAAGCCGGCTTCATTTATCAGCCTGTCCTGCCATGAGGGTGACAGCAAGATCTTTATTCACTATCTCTGTCTTCACAAGACTTCCGCAGGCTTTAAGGCTTCTACTTTTTTTTTTTTCCTTATCAAATTATGTTAAAATACGGCGAGGAGGTTCAAACGTTTAAGCACGTGTGTATGTGGTGTAAGAGAGAAGGATTGCTCTCCTCAGCAGACCTGGCTAAAACCGTACCTCTGAATGTCAAAACGCAAACGGGATGAGAAACCAAGAATGAGAAGAGCCCTGGGAGAAGGCAAGCCGGAGGCCACATGTACAGAGACACCCGGCAGCGCTGTGCATTCATTTTTGGGTAGCGGTAGAGCGCTGTGTTTTCCTAACGCAAAGCAGGGCTGGGTGCCCGTCTGCAGGCAGGCAGGACGATGCTGTAACGGTACCCAGCGCGAGGGCGAGGTGCTGCTTCACCCACGCTTCCCACAAAGCAGTGGGGAGCGAATGGCACGGCTGGGCATTAATTTCCTTCCCGACCGGGTTCTGCCCTTCTCTTATTTTGCTGTCATTTCCTTTGGGTTGGTAACACTGCACAGCTTTTCCCTTCAAGCAGAGAAGTCAGGACGGTTAATGTGCTCCAGCAGCCCGCAGCGGAGGAACCCTCTTGCTGGCTATTAGCATCGCAGCCGGCTGCAGAGGGCAATGAAAGCAGCGCTGCCGGCTCTTGATATATTTGGTGTTTTTCTAATGCTCCCCCTCCCCGAAGTAACATGAAGTACATCAAAATGTCAGGTTTCATTATGCAGTAAATGGCTTGGGAGGAAAACTGAAACAGAACCCTAAAGGCTCCCAATCTGAAGGAGAAACAGAAAGCCCAAGTGTATTATCTGTAAATTCTTGCTTTTTAAGTGTTGACTTGTGATCTTTGAATTCTTGAGAGATGGCAACTCCGTGTAAGGTGCTACCCTCCTCCTTTTTATCTTCTTTTTTATTTGGTAGCTTTGGTATCTTTCCTCATGAAGCCACAGTGTACCTAATGGCTTTGAAGCCCTTTCTAAAGCCTGATACCACCACCTTAGGCATGTCTCTGCTCTCCTCACCTCCGGTTCTCCTCCCGGGATCAATCTCTGCCCTTGGCCTCCATGGCAAATGGTGCAATGGCCTAAAAGTAGAAAACCTGTAAGCAAGGCAGCCCCCTCTTTTTGCTTAATAATTCAGGAGCATCTTTCATTTCTGAAGCTCTGGCAGTTGAGGGCTGGGGCTGCTCTGGGTAAATGCAACCTCTCCCTTTTGGGTGGCTGCTGGTGGTGTGATCTCGCTGCTGGAGGCACTGTGTGGGCTCCTGCCAAGGTCCAGAAAGTTTCTTCAACTGCTGCCCTCTTGGATGGAGACAGGGAAGAGCTGTGAGCCTGGGGTATAGCTGCTGAGCCTGCAAGGTAAGAGTTATGGTGGGGGGGGAGAGGGCACATGAGGCCATCACTTTCGCTGCCGAGTACCGGCAGCTGTGTCTAGGGGTGATGTATTTCCCCACAATGATGCAAAAGAGGAGGGGAGGACAACCAGGGAAGGGGCTGCAAAGGGAAATAAAAAAGGAGAGAAAGGCCTGGAAGTGAGATAAGAAAGAGGAAGGGAAGATAGATTAGAGAACGAGGAGGTAAAATAGGTTAAAAAAAGAACCGGGATTTGAGCTGTGGTCAGTCTGGTCTGGGATGACTCCGGTGCTGCTGGACATTTCTCTTGGTGGAGTGGTCTCTCCCTGGGTAGGAGGAAACAAAGCCATAGTTTTGTCGAAAGTGATAATGTAAAAATTTATAATGGTGCAAACGCGGTCCCTGCGCTGTCCCTGCCGTGTCCCTGCCTGCCAGCACTGCTGGTCTCTGCTTTGACTGCAGGTGGTGTCCCCAGCTCCAGCAGGACCCAGGGCTGGACCCCACAAGCCCCTGTCCCTGTTTGGTGTTTGGGGACAGCTGTGGGTGGGCTGCTCCAGGCAGTGCCGGCCACGAGGGTCTGCCCAAGCCTGAGCACCTCTCTTTTTCGTTCTGATCCCACCACATACCTTGAGCAGAGTCCAGCACCAGCATGGCTTATATCAAAGCCAAAACCCCTACTTCAAGCAGCTCTTTCCCCCCAGACAGCTTAAAATTCACTTAAACATCCTGACTGAAACAGAAATTTTCTGGGATCTGATTTTTCTATTTAAAAAACAGTAAGAATGTGCACTTTCCAGCTCTTCCTGTAACCATGCAGTTACATCTGGCATCTCAGACGTGGCTCCCTGCGCCCCGCGTTGCCCTGTGTCACCCTACCTGCTCCATCATCCCAACGGCCACCCCCTCACTAAGGTGAGACACGTGGTTTTTAGCCCTTCATCGCGTATGATTTTGGGGTGCATGCCAGTGTCTGGCCATCCTTGGGCCAGGAGCTGCTGCTCACAACCAGTTCTTTGCTGGTTGGGGTGATGGAGAGAGGTAGCAACGGGGCTGCTGTGGGCGTGGAGCTACTAATGGGGATAGCCCAGCTGTGGAGGATGGAGGGTGCTGGAGAGGTGAGTAAATGCTGCTGGCCCCTCAGAGAGGTGCAGGGTTGCCTTCATGCCATTACCTGCAGGGATAAAGTGCCGATTAGTCATTTAGCCAAGCAATCTATCTGCTGCAAAAACCTGGCTTACAGAAGAGGCTGCAGGGTGGAGGTCTCTCAAGAGTTTACAGCAGAAAATGAGGATAACGTGGTAGAACATGCACAGTGCCTTTGGTTTCTGGAGCCTTTCAGACTATAAAACCCCTCAGCACAGGGCTGGCCCTAGCCTTGCCCTGCACTGCCAACAGAGAGCTTTGGACTTTAGATGAGACCTGGGAAAGCGGGGAGATGCCCAAGTATAATTAATGTGAAGTTAGCTGCATCTTGGAGAAAGAATCTTGAGTCTGCATTAATGTGTGATAAACCACCCCCACCCACTTTAAAACATACCAGTCGTGTTTGTGGTTTGCTTTTGCATTATTTTTTTTAAAATAAAGACATGGTTTCTGATGGTGTGGTGAAGCACATAGGGAATCAAAATGCAGTTTCTAACATCCAGGCCTAACTTAGCCTCATTGTTAGGTGACTGATCACTGATCAAGGGCAAGCTGGTGCCTGGCTAAATACCAAATGAACTTGCAGCACCCCTCTGCGTGTCCGCAGCCTGTTTTGCACAACTGCTTGCCCAGGTTTTGTGTAGGGACATATCAAGCAAAATAACTGCTTGAGGCCATGGAGCAGCTGTCCTTTTACGAGGTAAAGCTACATGTGTGTTGTAATGCCCCAGCAATCCTCTGCCTGGCTGCAATATTCCTGAAGTCAGAAGGAGTACTGGATCCAAAAAGTAACACCTTCTTTCACAGAGCATCTTCCCAAATGCTGGAGAGCGAGGAACCGGCACTGCTGCAAACAGCAGCTCCTCTGGGACAGTCCCCACGTGATGCCGGCTGGCAGTGGTGGCCCGGCATCCGACTGCACACGGGGAGGGTCAGACTCACTGCTGTGGCCATGCAGCCATGAGGCTTTTTAAATTTTGAGCCCGTGGCCGGGCACCCATAACATTCGCCATCACTGTGTGGATGGTGCATCATCATCAGTGAGCGATAGTGGATGGATCAAGACGTGCTTTTCTCTTACGACAGCCAGAAGCACTTGACAACGATAAGGCTGTTCCTGCAGGGAAGGAGAACCAGACCTAACCTGAGGACCTTGTGGTGCCTCCTGCTCCTGGCTGAACTGCCTTTCCCTCAGCCTGGCAGCTTGATATCAAGGCATGAAGGGCAGCTGGCTGCTGTGAGCGCAGTGGTAGGATACGGATGCTCCAGTGCCTTGCAGGGCAGGGATGGTGCTGCTGTGCAGTGACACAAAGCAAACCCCTGGTGAGACCGCATCTGGAGTACTGTGTCCAGTTCTGGGCTCCCCAGTTCAAGAAAGACAGGGAACTGCTGGAGAGGGTCCAGCAAAGGGCAACGAAGATGATTAGGGGACTGGAGCACCTTTCTTATGAGGAAAGGCTGAGGGACTTGGGTCTCTTTAGTCTAGAGAAAAGAAGATTGAGGGGGGATCTTATTAATACATACAAATACTTAATGGGAGGATGCCAGGGGGATGGGAGCAGTCTTTTTTCAGTGGCGCCCAGTGATAGGACGAGGGGTAATGGGCATAAACTTGAACATAGGAAGTTCCATCTTAACATGAGAAAGAACTTCTTTACTTTGAGGGTAGTGGAGCACTGGCTCAGGCTGCCCAGAGAGGTGGTGGAGTCTCCCACTCTGGAGACATTCAAAACCCGCCTGGACGCTGTCCTGTGTAACCTGCTGTAGGTGACCCTGCTCTGGCAGGAGGGTTGGACTAGATGATCTCCAGAGGTCCCTTCCAACCCTAACAATTCTGTGAATTCTGTGAATTCTGTGAACCCCAGGCTGTTGCTGGCTCAAGGGCCACCTCTGATCAGGTCTTGATATGGCCTCGACTATGACTACCAAAACCAATTCTCTTTCTTTTCCTGTTAGCTGTTATTAACTGATGGTTTTAGCAGAAGCATCTTTAGCCATAAGGAAAGACTTGGCAAGCTGTCCCGCATCCCCTTGGCATACATGTCCACTGTCCTCACCCGCACCAGGACAAACCCTTTCAAATTACAGGGGCTCACTGACGATCAAATCCCCTCACCATTCCTGTAAGTGGTTCCTGCTCAGTTGCCAGGTGAGCATGTTCCCTTCCAGCATTTGGGTGCTCTGGCAAGAGCAGGACGGAAACTTCAGCCCTGGCTTCCTCTCCCAGCCTTCTAATTTCTCTGGCTAACAAGGTAAGCCCCCTCATCAGGTTTAGATTAAACACTAGGAAGAAGTTTTTCACTTTGAGGGTTGTAAGGCACTGGAACAGGTTGCCCAGAGAAGTTGTTGAGGCCCCATCCGTGGAGGTGTTCAAGGCCAGGCTGGACGTGGCCTTGGGCAACCTGGTCTAGTGGGAGGTGTCTCTGCCTATGGCAGGGGGGTTGGAACTCAAAGATCTTCAAGGTCCTTTCCAACCTAAACCATTCTATGATTCTATGATTCTATGATTCTATGATCTGACATCCTGGCATGAGTCAGCAGAGCCCAGGCAGCAGTCCTAAGACAGGTTTTAATTTAATTCCTGCCTTGCCAAGGTGGTGGAAGCGCAGAGCCTGTCTGCCTCTGTGGACCTGAGGATCCTGCCAACCTCTTGCAGCCCTTTTCCCTCATCTCCCCATTTTGCCATCCTCTCCTGGGGCTGGGTCGGAGCCCGTGGTGCTCCCGGACTTGTCCCCATAACAGGTCTGGTCTCCGTGGGAACCCCAGCAGCATGGGGTGCCTGCATAACCTGAAACGACTGTAAGTCGTAAGTAATGATGCATAAGCAAGGTCACGGTAGAATGTGGTGTCCTAAGCCTGCACTGAGTTTTAGAAAAGCCTATGAATGCATCCCTGGGCTCCAGGTGCTATTTGATGCACCAGAGCTGCATGGCGTTAGGTGGTACCAATGGGTAGTTGTTTGCTCCACCTGATTTTCCCTTGATGAAACAGAAAGACTGTTTATGGTGGTTAGGGCTGAATCATAACCAACCTGGCCTATTTGTAAAGTATCGTCTCTCTAACAAAAAGCACGTGCCAAGAGAAGTAGATGTTCATGGCTTCTGTGCTGGGAAGGAGTCTGCAGCTACGGCACACCTGGTAGGGCAGCAATAAACCACTGTTTATTAGCTGCTATGAAAACAGGTTCTCCTGTCTGAATTCTGGCCAAATTACAAGCAGCATGAGGAATTAGTACCAGTTAATGTGCTCGTCATAACTACTTCAAGGGAAATTACTAGGGATCACAAATGCACTATTCATTTAAATATTATTCATTTGTTTTAACTTGCTGCAAGTGGGCAGACGGGAAGAGGTGCAGGGAGTAAACAGTGATTAGCACTAATTGGCGTGGCGTGTGCTTCATGGAGCTCACTTTCAGCCGGACCTACCTACAAATGTAGGGGATGCTGCTGGATGTCAGGGAAGATCTCAGCGTGAAGGTGGTAGTAATTTTAAATATTGTGGCCATTGAGCTGGGCATGTGTGACACAGGGGCCGGCTGAGAGCCAGAGCTGCCCGGGTGGTTGCATGGTGCCACAGTGCCAGCCCACACCATGCTCCTCCAGGTTCTTTGGGGTGAGGAGCTGCATGGCATCGGTGCCAGCTCCCAGTCCCCATCCCATCCCTGCAGGGCAGAGGGGTGGTGCTGAGCCCCAGGCAGGCACTGCGTGGCGGCACTGCTGTGAGCCATGGGCAGGAGAGCCGGGCCAGGTTGTGGTTTGACCTCCCTGAGCTTGCAATACCCGTGCGGCTGTGTGGCAAGCACATATCTTCAGTCTTTGGTCTTTCACAGTGCTTACAGAAAACCAGGTTATTAAACTCATGGCATGGGGAGCAGCAGCTGGCTGCAGCTTCCTGCCCCTCACTGGCATCTCCTATACCCTCCCAAATGAGCTTTTCCAGTGGGCGAAATAAGGCCCCCCATTTTGGCCTATATGGATGCTCGGCCCTCTCCGGACCAACCTCGCTTTGGACATGTGTCAAAACCACATCTGATTTTACACTCGTCTGCAAACATGTAGACTTTACTCCCCAATGTTACCCCCTCCAAGTCATATCATCAGAAGAAAAATTAATTTAGTAGCTCTTTAAGAGCAACCCACCCATGGCAACTCTTGCCTATGGGTGCTCCACAAAGCCTCTGAGCAGGCCAAAGCTGCTCTCTTAATGTTTAGACTCGTGTAGTCCTACACTGGCAAAGGCATGAGCTTTGTAAAAGCTTCAGGGCAGTGCAGGGCATGGGGTGAGGTGCTCGTTGGTGGGGACAAAGCTGAGAGGAATGTCTCTTGTTCGCCATGTCTTTACTTACCCAGAAAATGGGAATCTTAAATGCAGCACCTTACATTCCCCTTGCACCCGCCAGCAATCACCACCCTGCCAAATGCCCATGGCGCGTGCAAGCCATTGCAGAAGCTTTGGTTGAAAGGTATCTTGGACATGTTTGAGGCTGAAGCAACAGAAACTTTTTGGAAGTCTTCCTGAGAGGGGAAGAAAACCAAAGGAATGATCGCTTTTATTTTGCTACAGCCGTTTCCCTGGTGAAACAAAGCAGCGCTCGTGTCGCTGAGCAGAAGGGAGCAGCTGAAGCATCAAGGAACAGCTCAGTCAGTACCCATGAGGCCAAACTTGCTTCAAAACCACGCGGGTTTGGGTAAAGGTGTGTTCCCCATTTCTGCAGTGCGTGAAGGGGGTTGCTGCCAAGCTGAGGGCACTGTGGAGGCAAGGGAGCAACATCTGGAAACCCTGGGATGTGCAAATAGCCTGGAACGCGGGGATGTTTGCTCAGGTGTCTCATGCTAAACTTGCTGCTCTGAAAGAGGCATTGATGAGCATCCCCAACCTGAAGTGAGGCCTTATCCAGCCCAGCAGGAGGTTTTCCCCAGTTCCATGGCACCTCCTTCAGGGGCGGTTTTAGTCTGGCAGGCGGGCAGCATCTACCGGAGAAGGGCACTTCAGGTCCCAGAGCCCCAGGTGCTATTTTACACCCACCTGCCTGGATATGAACACCCTGTGGGACTAGAGGGTGTTTTTCAGCAGTCTGGTGTTTCAGAACAGAGCTTAGGTTTTGATTAAATTAAAGAAAATGCAATGAAAATGGTGTTATACAGGCAAGGGTGTTACTACCTGCTGCTCCTGGTGTTTGGCATTGCTGTGGCATTCTTGGCAGAGGCCCTCATGGGGTTTAGAGGCCCAGGCTTTGCCTTTTATTTTGTCTTTTAGTGGCATACCCACCTCACATTTTTTGATCATGCCATTTTGCTTGTAGCAAGGATGGCATCTCCATGCAGCGTAGAGCACCAAAGTAATGAACAAAGATCTGTAGCTTCTTAGAGGTTTTGGCTTTTCTCATTCCTGCAGTACCTGAGCTTTCCTTCTGCAAGCTGAGTATTCCCAGTGGGAACCAGAAATATCTCAAACCTGTGCATAATTCGTCCAGCATGTTCCTACAGTTGCTGTTTCCAAAGTTGCCGCAGTGCCAGTGTCTAAGTAAGCAGTGGTGGGCAGGACATCCCATGGGCCATGCATCCCGCTGTGTCCTAGAGGGACTTTCTGCTCTGACTGCCCCATCGCTTGCAGACAGGTTTAGTGAGGAGCCCGCTGTGCAGGTTACGTGGCTACAAGACTCATAGAAAAGTCACCATCTGGAGAGAGCCATTGAGCCAATGACTGAGAGCAGGAGAGGTGCCCACAAGAGACAAGAGGCAGAGCATCACTTCTGTGGCCCCAGGGGGGAGAAGAGGAGAAGGGGGGCACTTAGCTGACACTGACTATAGGAAGCAAAAATGCATCCTTCCTACTGTTTTTTCAAGGGAAAGAAATGTCTGTAAATTTGAAATTGCAACACTTAAAAGTACCCTTCTTACTCTGTTTGGCAGGATGGAAAGAGCTTGTGCCTTGCTATGGGGGTAGCAGTGATGGCACAGCTACTGATAGATTATTTCTGTGTCAAACCAAAAGTCTGTCACCTGCCTTATTGTCTGTCTGCTCTGTTGGCAAGAGAAAAGTTTGTGAGCTTCAGGCACTTTCACTGACAGAGGAAGCATCTGCATGTTGATATTTACCATTACAGAGGTGATCCTCTTGTCTTTTATATGCGCAATGAATGTTAAAGAACTGCAGGAATAGGTGACCTCCTTGCTCCAGACTCTCTCGTTTATGAGATATCTAAATACCAATTTGGTAAAAGGACATGTGCATACACAAACACCCCAGCGTTTCTCCTTCTTGATAGATTTTTCCCTCTACGTTTCCCATATTCCTTAGCTGCACTTAACCACATCAATTGATTCAGCTGTAATTATATCTAGGAGCAATGGTTGTTAAAGGTGTATTTAAACACCAACAATTTACAAGCAGGTAAAGACAATGAAAGTCTACTTGTTTATTTATGCTACTTTCTTGCCTCTGCAAAAACAGTTCCTAAAAAACCTCTGTCAAATTGAAAAAGCAGTGAGTGTACGGTAAGTGAATGGACATTTCTGTGAACAGAAAATATTTTTAATGTATCTGTATTTATTTCTAAAGGTTAAACACTTCAAGGAGAACATCTCTGTTGGGAATGGTTCTGCCAGTCTGGGATCCAACCAGATGCATGATATTATTTCTCTAATTTGAAAATGTGGTTTAAAGAATGAAAAGGGATGAAACCCTGGTAAGCCTTTCTTCTTCCCGCTGTGTGTGACTACCCCAGAATTTGCCTCAGAGGGGATCTGAAGTGTACACTTTCATACAGGAAGAATTCTATAAAACAGTGCATTTCAGCATGGGCACAGACTCTAAACCCTTCAGCCTTAATGTTTCCTATTTTAGCTATGGGAAGTACTGAACAAAAAATCACGCATGCAAAATGTCCCTCAAGGAGTTGGCTCAGTTCAACTCGCCACCTGCCAGCAAGGCTGAGGGCTCCCTGTAACACCAAACCGCAGCACTGCAGGGGTATCTGCAGTTCTACGTGTAGGAGCACATCTGTTGGCAGGGGACAGTGGAAAGGGCAGTGCCACATAGCGCCTTGTGCGTGCTGGGGGTTGGTTGCCCAAGAGCAAGGACCAGGTTTGCAGCTGGCCAGCGATGCTCTGGAAATCACAGAGGAGCTGAGCAGCACTGGGCTCAGCAGAGGTGGGGAGGTAAGTGGCTGTGACCTTTTATTTTCAAACGACCCAGCATGGGGAAAATAAGCAACAGGGTGGGATCCCATTTTGCAGCTATTTGGTCTCCACCAAGTGCCTGGCTGTTGTGCCTCTGCTCAACACTGCAGTACTGCCGGCCAGGTCACTCCCGAGGCATCACCGTCTGAGGGAGCGGTGGCTTTCATCCCAGGCCTGTATCAGGAATAGTGTAGCCAGTAGGACCAGGGACGTGATTTCACCCCTGTACTCAGCACTGGTGAGGCCGCATCTTGAGTACTGTGTTCAGTTTTGGGGCCCTCACCACAAGAACGACATTGAGGCACTGGACCGTGTCCAAAGAAGGGCAATGAAACTGGTGAGGGGTCTGGAGCACAAGTCCTATGAGGAGTGGCTGAAGGAACTGGGGTTGTTTAGCCTGGAGAAAAGGAGGCTGAGGGGAGACCTTATTGCTCTCTACAACTACCTGAAAGGAGGTTGCAGAGAGGGGGGAGTTGACCTGTTCTGTCAAAGAACAGGTGATAGAACAAGAGGAAATTGCTTCAATTTGTGCCAAGAGAAGTTTAGATTGGATATTAGGAAGAATTTCTTTACTGAAAGGGTCATCAGGCATTGGAAAGTGTTACCCAGGGCGGTGGTGGAGTCCCCATCCCTGGACTTGAAGGGTTGTGTAGATATAGTGCTCAGGGATGTTGTTTAGTGGTGGGCTTGTCAGTGTTAGGTTAATGATTGGACTAGACAATCTTACAGGTCTTTTCCAATCTAGGAGATTCTGTGATCTACATTTAACTAACCAAAGAAGCCAGTGGGTTTTTTTTATCTTTTAAAATTTGTTGTTCGCCCAGATACTTCCCAGTGCTTACCCCAAAGTAATTCAAACCTGTTGCCAAACTGCTTTTCTCAGTTATTTTTTGTGACCTGTCTGAAGGTGGTGGAAGCACACACTGAAAACCACTGGAGCAAGCGATGGTGGAGGCAGGTATGAAAGACACCTGGTTAAAATGCCAGCAGGAGTACGTGCACAGCGTTTTGCCAAAGCTTCAATTAGTTTAATTGTTTCTGTTGAATTAATGCAATTTTACATTTAGATAAGCTCCTGAGGTATGACTCTTAAACTAGTTTACTTAGGAGGGTTTCAAAGTCTGTATGACTGTTCTTATTCCTGGCTTCCTAACTCTAGACGGAGCTGAAAGGGATGATGCAAAATCATCCCAGCTGGTTTGATGTAACCAGCATGGTCTATACAAAGTGAAAGCACCGTCACTTGTTCCTCAGCACACGATAAACCGGTCCCAGCGGGAAGCTGTCCTAGAGCCAGCTTGCCTTGCCTAGTTATAGGATGTTTTAGTGCTCAGACACATGATCAGTTTGGGGGAACACATCAGCCAAATGTGTCCATGTTGCCTTTAATCAGTGGCAAAGGGAGATTTCTTTCGCTGTGCAATTACACGTTAATGCCATTTGACTCAGAGCTTATTCTGTTGCAATTTTGGGAGCTGGTTTTGAGAGCAGAAGCTCCCCAGAAGCTAGCAGTGGCGATAGTTGAGGGGACTTGTGTGTGCCAGCCTTGCTCATCCCATCAAGAAGTTGCACAGCACAGAAGTCACCGCAGCAAATCGATGGAGCTGTATTAATGTCAGCGGCAGAGGAAAGCTGGCAGACCTGGGGCTGCGGGTGCAGTGAGGAAACAGAGAGAGCCAATGCTCGGGAGCCTCAAAATCCTCATCTAGTGTGCAAGATCTTTGACCGTCGTTTTTCTATGATTTGAAAATGTGCTTGAAAAATATGCTTCCACAAGGATCGGTCTTCCCTTTGCTGAAGGCTAATACCACCCCCGTGGGCAGCCTTTGCAGTAGGCCTATCTAGTGTGTTATGACAGGGTTAAGTTTGTGCTGATGATAGCAGGGTTGTTTGCCAGACACAAGGCAGTTCTTCGAGGGCACAGTTTGTTACAGGTCCTACACTGGCAGCACCATCTTAAAATTCATTTTCAAGTTGCAAAGCACGTGGACAGGTTTGCTCCTTGAAGGTATCTCTCAAAGTGAAGCAACGTCGGTGGATTTAACTCAAACAAATGGCATTTGTGTACACGCTATTGGCTAAACTAGGGTTTTAGCTCCCCAAGAAAAATCTGGAATAATTCCGTTGAAGGGCTCTGGATTTAAAGCAGTGCCTCCCGCTGGTGTGTGGCCTTGTCTCTGCTCTCGTGGGAAGGAATGCCTCCAGCGGGATGGACCGGCTGCGGCAGGCATCGCCCTGGTTTACTCGCCTGACCCCAGACGAAGATCAGGCTCTACGTGACTTCGGTGCATACTGCGTTTTCTTCCATGGCGCGGCAGCAACTGCCGCATGCTGTATTTTGAGCAGCGAGTTGAGAGGATTACTGACAACCAGCAGCAATGTGCGGGGAGCGTCCCCCCGCTGCGATCCACGGGGATTTAGGCATGTAACTCCTGACGCAGCTGCATAATAGACACAATAAACTGGTTTTGCATCAGTCCCTAATGCTTTGTCCAGCTGCCGTCCCTGGAAAGCGCCGCTCGGCTCTGCCGAGAGCCACTGCAGCCCGTGGGGTAAGCGGGTCCAGACCGGAGCCGTGTCCCCAAAGCGCTGGGTGCGGATCTAATGGAGTGAGGATGCTGAAACCCTCCTTGAGCCCCCTCCTCCCCAGCTGTGGCTGCCCTGAGAGCCAGTCTGGTCCTGCAGGGAGAAATCCCTTGTAAGAAAACTGCTGCACTCCTCAGTGAGACTTTCCCTATTTAAATGGCGGTCTTGCAATTCCTCTAATACTTATCAAGGCCGCAGCAGTGACCAGGAGTGTCACTTGATCCCTGCCCAGCCATTTCATCCTTTAATTCAGGTTAATGCTCCAAAGAAATACTGTACTTATCCCCATTACACAACCACACGTCAGGCCATCCTGCTGGGAGGCATTTCAGTGCCCGCGTACCTCATTTTAGCATTGACTCATCTCAAAACTATTAAGCTCCTGACGCTCTTTGCATCATGTTGATTTATTTTATGAATCAAATGAGGATAATTTCTCAAGGCTATAAGATGTAAAAATCTCTGGGTCAAGACCACATTTTATTTACACTGATTTAAGGCTGTGGCTGTAGCTTATTCTAATTTTTAGGTTCTTTATCTTTTTTTTTGCATTCCTCACTAAGAGGTGTGATCTTTAAATTTTTTTTTTTTTTAATGGCTAGCAGTTTATGGAGAGATTTTAAAAGGTAAGTATTGCATGTACTAATTGTCTGAACTCCCCGAACTTTTTTAAAAGTGCAGCCTGCCTCCTCCCTCTTCTCTTCCCCCTCTCTCCGGCTGCCGGCCTCTGCCTTCCTCAGGCTCAGCGCACTCGTGGCTTGACAGGCTCCTTTTTCTCCCACTGCCTACAAGGCGGAGCCCCAAATCCCTGCTACCTGTGTGGGATTTAAGGGAGGAGGATGTGTGGAAGCATCTCTGCTGGTTTTCATCTCCCAGACAGCATCCTTCATCTCCTTCCCCTTTCAAACCCATTGCCACTCTTTCAGCAGCAACCACCGAGGAGCTCCTGCTGGGACCCCCTTTCCTTGCATTTAAGGTGTACAAATTAAAAAAAGGAGCCCAGTAGTTGGCAGGATGGGCTGGTGCCGTACATTAAAGCTTCCTAGAGCACAATTAGCAGAGTGAGGGTTGCTCCTCAGGTGTGCTTTTCCAGTGAGCAGGGTCCTTGGTGCTCACCCACACATACCCAGCTGGCAGCAGCTCAGTGAGGATGTTTGTACACAGGTACGTTCATGGTCTGTAGTTTACACACTGGTGCTGAGTCAGAATATATTAGAATGAAAAGATTTTCCTGCAAACATCTTTCCATTGCGGGAAGGCTTTGCCTTTGTATTTAAAAAACACAACAGCTGCCCTGCCCGACTTGTGGCTGTGCTCTCAGACCTTTCTTTCAATTTGCAAACCCTCACATTTTTTCCCCCCACCAGTACAGACTCCAGCACAGCAAATTTAATGCTGCTGACAACAGACTTGCTTTTCTTAGTTACCCTTCTTGGGCCTCTCAGATGTGGCCTGTGACCTCCTGGCGCCCAAAGCTACGTTAGACGGCACGTCCCAGAGCAGCAAGCTCTTTCTCCATCAAAAGTTGAGAAGGATCGTTGTCAAACGCGACAGTTGACTTGGTTAGACTCATTGAGAAACTAAATTTACTTCCTCAAAGTTTGCATTGCAAGCATGCCCTAAACCTTTCCCAGGCTGTCCGGACTGAGATAAGATTTTTTTCTGAAGGACAAATAAGCATAGTTTCAAGTCTGTAAAGAAAACAACAGCTGACAGGAAAGAAAAAAAAGTGTGGGAAGCGATGTTTTATTTTTAAATGGTTGAAGTGTGAATGTGCTCAGTTAAGGAGAGACTGTCTAAAACACAGAGAGGGAATCGGTGCCTAAATACCACGGGTGTTAGCTTATTGAAATTCTCCCGCGTTCTCCCACGTACTTCTGTTCTTGGCCAAAATACAGCCCAGCCCCTCAGGCAGCAGGAAGAAAGGCAGGGGTGTTCCTCCTGTCCCTCCTGGGACCTGCTGGACAGCTGGCATGGAAATTCCTGGTCTCTATCTTTGATGTATACTATATCCAGCTCCCCTGCAGGTTGGAGGGAGATTTCTGGTGGCAACCTGCACCAGGGTCCAGCCTAAGCGTCCAGTGGGGGTAGGAGAAGACACTGCCTGCTCCTCGGAGATGCCTTCCAGGCCTGTGTTTCTGTCATTCATTCGAATGTGGCTGTAGAAAGACAGGAAAATATTTCATTTCAGACAAGTTAATGAACTCCCATTTTCAGCCCTTAGTCCTTTAAATAGCAGAACAGGAAATATGAGTAGCTTGCAACATCTGACAGAAAAGGAAAGTAGCTGCTTCGTTCTTTTATGGCCTGTTACCCTATCGAACAGTGACGTGAGAATGTGTTGGGACAAACCTGATGAGGTGCTCTCTGCCGTGAGGTGCCTATTAGGCTGTTTGCTTTTCCCCTCTTTAAAAGTGTCGTTTGCCTTACGATGGATCCTGAAAATACCCCAGGTAACCACATGCCCAGCGCTGGCCGAGAATCCTGAGTAGAGAATTGTTATTGCAAGGTCTGAGAAACCATTTGACATCTGGAAATTATCCACTTTACAAACATATTCTTTATAAAGAAGTAATGCTCTCCAGGTTTTAGGAGGGATTTCCAATATACTACAGGGGAAAAAAATCTTTTGCAAAAACAGAGTGATTAAGGATTTTGGCTTACACTAGCAACCCTGGCGTGAAGCACCTGGCTGGGTGCTCTGGGCACTAAGACTGGCGACGGCTGTGTCACCGTATCCTCTTGTGCTCAGAAGAAGGGTGATGTGTGGTACCCACGTTCAGCTAGCAGAGCAGATGGACCCCAATATCTTCTTGGCTTAACTTGTTTTAGCAATCCAAATCCAGAATGTTCTCTTTGCAATTACCCAGGACAGATATATTTTATTGCTGTTCAGGACATGGGTAGACTCTTTAATACCACTCTCCTTTTTCATAGCTTAATTGTTTCCAGCCTTCCTTACTGGAATTGAACTAAATATATATTCAGCATGGAAAAAAAAGTGAAAAGAGGTGTTTCAGACATATGTGGGAAGATGCAACTAAAAGCCTACTTTAAAGTGTTTCCAGGTCTCAATCTTAGCATGAGTACAGTTTTGAGAAAACCTGAAATAATTTTGCAGTTTACTTTGGGGAAGATGGGAGAAATAGGAGTCATCATTCATAGGAAAATCAATGCAGAGGATGCTAAAATTTTGTGTTAACTCCCCTTTCCAGCCACTGAGGAGCACATATTGATTGAATGGTGCCTTGCTGTGCCACAGGCTCAGGGCAGATGGATTTCCCAAGATATACACAGAAATCAGAAGGAAACTGGGCATCATATGTTAACGAGCAACTGATTACACTGCAAAGAATGTTTTGAAGCCGTTTATCTTCCACTTGTAGACAAGACACCTCACTGATCCGAAGCATGTAAAACAATGCTGCAACAGCTGTTGTCTCTTAAAGTGTTGGAACCAGGGCTGTGCCAGCTCTGATATAAAACCTATAATCTAAAAATTAAACCAGATATTGCAGAGTGTATTAGGATTCAGGAATGGCTTATATTTATTTAGGGCTAATAAGACTAATAATAACTCTTACTATAATGAAGCTTTTATTTTTAAAAGACACGTACCTTCCTTCCTCAGCATGCAGATCAATCTCTTCCTGCAAGTGGCGGTAACTGCGACTGAATGAGACCGTCAGACACCGTGGTAAGCATTATTTTGGATAACCGGCCCCAGGATATAATCTCTTCCTAAACCCATCTGCGTGTACAAGATTGTACCCTGATTGCATGGATGTGAATGGCCTTCCCAGGAAGGGCCAGGCAGCTTATCACCGTCTGCTGTAGCGATTTGCACACTTTTTCTTACCAGCATCCTGAGCAGCCCGCTCTGCCTAGATAAGGAGTTAGATGCTAAATTCAACCTTCCTGTCTCTGGTGGCTGCTTCCCTCCTTCCTGTGGACGCTGTTTACATCGGGGCGGTCAGGACACAGGCTTCTGAGCACGGTCAGATTGCTGAGTATTCCGAAGCTGCATTGCCATAGCTGAAAGATGTATGTTCACTGTATTTAATTACTAGAACATATATTGCATTGTCTTAGAGTAAGGCCATATTGCTTGCCTTTAAATATAGATTGAAAAATTTTATGGCTGTGTATTAAATATCCTACCACTGTTCAAGAGCTAGTTAACATTTTTTCCCCTCTATAAACAACCACTTTTTAAAAATAGATATATTTAAGGTACTTGGAGCTAGAATATTATGCGTTTGTCTGACCAGTATGAAAATGTCTTCCACCTCTCTGCCTCCCAGTGCTTTAGTACAAGCTTTGAGGCTGCAAGGGTTTCAGTTTCACTAAACTCTCATGAAAAACTTCAAGATCATTTGCTCATATTTGAATAACAGTTACAAACCACTGGCTAAGAGGATTTTTAGCAGCCCTGAATAATTAGCTCTTATAACGAAATATAATATCTGACTACAATAGACTACAATACCCAAATATCATATCTGACTATGTTAGCTCTTGTATCTAAAACCTGTCACCAGGAAACAGCTTTCAAAATACTGCAAGAAACCCTTCTCACAAATTTTAGAGGAAAAAAACCCAAACCCAAGTAAGCCGCACTCAGCTCACGTGTTCCACAGCATCCTCATGTGGAAGCGAGCAGGTACCCTCTGAGGATGAAGGTCCGTCCTGCACTTTGCTTCCCTATGTTCCCGGGATGGAAGTGACTGAAGGGCAGCAGATGGGGGGGTGGGTTCACCACCGCCTTCTGGGCCAGACCCTGACATTGCAATCCTAAAAGACTCCAAGAAAGGACACCTCCCATCTGAAGTTTTGTCTTTGCTTTCGGCAAATTGTTCGTGGGTATTTGAAGGTCTCCCTGCAGCATGCCACTTTTGTTTCTTCCACTTAGGTGTGTCTTTAGTTTAGAAGCAAACAAAAAAACCCAATGGCTTATTTCTTGCCTGAAAAAATGTTTCACAAAACTTTTCTATAGACAAACTCTCACAGTGTGCCACTCAGCCTTGCTAGTTCCTATTTTCTCTACAAAAACTTTTTTGTTCAACTATTTCTCCTATTACAGGGAAGTAAGTAAGTAAAAAATGAAGTGTTACAGAGATTGTTCACCTATGGTGTAACTAGGCTAAATTCAGATGCTATTTTACCAGTAAAATAAGCAAACTCTAGTTTCATGGTGTAGATATCGAAGGAGGTGATTCTGCCCCCCTACTCTGCTCTGGTGAGACCCCACCTGGAGTACTGCGTCCAGCTCTGGAGCCCTCAGCATAGGAGAGACACAGACCTGTTGGAGCGGGTCCAAACAAGGGCCACAAAAATGATTAGAGGGCTGGAGCACCTCTCCTATGAGGAGAGGCTGAGAGAGATGGGGTTGTTCAGCCTGGAGAAGAGAAGGCACCAGGGAGACCTTATTGTGGCCTTTCAGTACTTAAAGGGGGCTTGTATGAAAGATGGGGACAGACTTTTTAGTAAGGCTTGTTGTGATAGGGCAAGGGTTAATGGTTCTAAACTGAAATAGGGAAGATTTAGACTAGATACAAGGAAGACATTTTTTACAATGAGGATGGTGAAACCCTGGCACAGGTTGCCCGCAGAGGTGGTAGATGCCCCATCCCCGGAAACATTCAAGGTCAGGTTGGACGGGGCTCTGAGCAACCTGATGTAATTGCAGGGGAGGTTGGACTAGATGACCTTTAAATGTCCCTTCCAACTCAACCTATTCTATGATTCTGTGATATGTTTGTGCTTCTAGTTAAAAGCACCTCATCACTTCTACAGAAACAGACACAACTTCACAATCAGAGGTCACGTTTACTTCCATCCACTGTAAATCTGCTTTGTATATTTACACTTACTGAATTCCCAAAGAACCAGGAGGGAGTTCAGACTGAAAGAACCACTCTTTCTCTGTGTGTGTGTGTGTGTTCATGGGAAGCAGGGTGTTTGCTGATGTGCAGCTGACACAACCTTTTAAAATTCACCCTTCACCAAACCTTAGCCAGGGCTTGTGGCCGATGAACTGCAGGATGCAGGTCTTTGGACGGCTCTCGCTGCCATTACTCTCACTGCCCTGCAGAATCACCGGTCTTCTGCATGGCTTTCTGACATAGAAACAATTTTTTAGTATTTCTAAATTTTGACCTTTTACCATTTGCTTTTTAAGATCTGCCATCTTTTCACATCTTGGGTGATATGTTGTATAAATTTTGTACTGGACATTGAGATCCCAAAGTATACAACCTCTACTTGCCAAAACTACTTAACAACACTTTCAGAGAAAATTAATTTGGGCAGGGTGAAAGGTAAATCCTGAAGGCAATTTTGTTCTTCCACTGATATTGTTAGAGGATACATACGCTTATGTGTGTATATATATACACACACACACATTTTTATGCTTCTTTACCTGACAGCAGAAAAATTTAATCTGCTACAGTATTTGTCAAGGACAATTTAGATGAAGTCACACAAAAATTAAGCAGAAAGCCACAGATCTGGCTAACCCACTTACTATTTCACCAGTAGAAAAGAAATGCAAGAAGCCTAAATCGGTTGAATGTAAGCCTTCATTGTTCCAGAAAAAAGGAAGTATGAGCTTGCATTAGTGAAGCAGAAGCCTATAACACTCAGCGGTGTTGCTCTGCCCTCTGCAGACTAGATCGTACAATCACATTTTACCCCAAATTACATTTAATGCACAACAGAATAAAAGTGGTCAATGTGAATTAAACATATGGGGACACTACCTTCTAACGGTGCACTGTGACACTGCGAGCCGGAAGTCAGGGAAGTCAGGAGTAGTCCTGGGTCAGTGGGTGATTTCTGTATGTTCTCACTGAGTCCACGCTGCCCACTAAGTCTGGGAAATAATAACAGCCTGAATAGCACCAAGGCCTGGAGTCCAAATTCGGAACCGAGTCTAGGAAATCCTTATGTCTGAGACTCTAACATATGCCACGCAGCATTTCTTCATGATGGAGAATCAGTTTGTTCCAACTCCCATGTGTAGAGCACCTTCTTCCTTGTACTAGGAACAACTTTCTACAGCAAGGTCTAGGAGAGAGCAAATGCTGTGATTCCTTGATTGATCTCCCACTTTTAAGTGACCAGTATGATGCTAGTGATAACCTGCCTTGACTGACACACAATGGTACCAACATCCCACTCTGCAAGAAATTTAGCTATATGCCACCTCCCACAGCAACAAGCTCCATCTTTGATCCTACGTAAACATCCAAGAAACATGGTAAATTCATCCACCTTTATGAGCTCTCCATAACATAATGTGTACTCCTCATGTTATCTGGTAAAGAATGTTAAAGCTCATTTACTTCTCAGGTATTTGCTACATCCCTGCTGATGTGAGAAAACACACACAATGGTACTTACTGTTTCTTATAAGCTGGACAACGTTTTTGTATTAAGGGCATTTCATAACCCTGCTGACAGAGAAAACATGGTCCTACATCATTTTCAGAAGGCTTCTCTTGGATAGGAATACCACAATAGAACTTACACAACACGCAGTTCAGATTTGTCCCAACTTTTTATTTTATTGACGTGTCAATGTTTGAAACATACTTTCCTTGAAGCACACGTGATGAGTCCCAGGCAGCGTATGTGGCCCTCACAAACGAGCACACCTGACACTGCTTTATTCTTCCAACCCTTCCAGGTTGGCCTGTCTGCGGTTATTGGGTGTCACACAACAGACAAAACTGGTCAGGTCTTGTGCCAAAAGAGCCTGGCAGTAAGATAAATTTGCCTATGCAGCTCCCAACACAGTTCCTTTCCCATTGTGTGACTACCACATGTGCTGGTTACATGACCCAAAGACTCACATGTCAGGAAACAAGAGAAGCGAGCGGTCTTTCAACAAGTGGCAGCCGCCAGTGCCTAGCATTTGCAGAATACCTTCAGTACAAAATTGAAATGGGTGTTCAGAAAAACAAAATCTTTATTCCGTTTTAGACAGCGCTAGCAATATGTAATGCTATTATGCTCTTCGGTAAGTTAAATTTTATGGCAGGGCAAGATCCTTAATAATTACTCTCCTGAGATATATTCAGCATATGAGTTGGACACTATCCATAGTTTGCAGGTAAAACAAGTGAGATACAGTTAGAACAGCACATTAAAATTTGATAAAGAGAAGCTCTCAAAATGTACTATGTACATCTGAATTGGGTTCCTATCCAGAAGTACTGTAGGAACACAGATTTAGAAAAGTTGGTATAATATAAAACCACTGATTACATTTCCAAGTGAATGCTTTTGCGTGGATTCTGACTTTGTCATCCTTCATTGCTTTTGTTTTGTTGAGGGATCTGCTACACACTAACGCTGCAGGTTAGAAAATGTGCAAGCACATCACCCAAGCAAAATGAAAGTCTCAAGTTTTCACCTTGTCCGTTTCACAAACAGAAATGATATTATTGCTTCCAAAGCAAAAAAAAAACGGAGAAAAACAATGGTCACATTTATACATAGCAAAACTACTTTCCAGTACTTCCGTTTGACAACAGCTGAATGGCATTCTTAAAGAAAATACTTTACATAAATCTCAGATAACTGACATGGAAATATCACTTAGGGTCTGGGCTACATCTTGAAAATCTTGTGCAATCTTACGATACCTTCATCAAATGAACATTGAAGCTCTAATTTTACCTTTCTTTACATTTTTTTCATTTGAGGACTTTGGAGTGGTTTGTAACATGTAACTGAAGAAAGCAAAGGAAGGGAAATCAAATACTTAATACCACTCCTATTTCCAACAAAATAATTATATTTAATGACATCGTAACTATTCTCAGATCTAGAAATACGCTAAATTCTGTAATGAAAACCAATACAATAAGCATTATTTCTGCATCGGTTTAAAAATTCACTTGGACAAAGAGCTATCATATCCCACCATTCTGACCAAGGCCAGAAACAAGTAACTACACTTGAATAAATATGATGATTTCACATGAATGCACAGGTTTCCACTCACGCTTACCAATTAAGATTCTCTTCTAACACTTTCAGCGCTTGGAGTGAAATTTTATTGGTGTTTGTGATTCAATCACCTGACAACAATCTCTATTCAAAAAGAGAACTCTTTCTACAACTCTCTAGGCTAACAAGAGAAGTGGGCCTGTGTGAACCTCATGAGGTTCAGCAAGGCCAAGAGCAGGGTCCTGCACCTGGGTCAGGGCAACTCCTGGTATCATTACAGGCTGGGGGATGACTGGACTGAGAGCAGCCCAGCCGAGGACTTGGGGGTACTGGGGGATGAAAAGCTGGACATGAGCTGACAATGTGCGCTCACAGCCCAGAAGGTCAACCGTATCCTGGGCTGCATCAGAAGAAGTGTGGCCAGCAGGTCGAGGGAGGTGATTCTGCCCCTCTACTCCACTCTGGTGAGACCCCACCTGGAGTACTGCGTCCAGCTCTGGAGCCCTCAGCCCAAGAGAGACATGGACCTATTGGAGCGGGTCCAGAGGAGGGCCACAAAAAAGATCAGGAGCATCTCTCCTATGAGAAGAGACTGAGAGTTGGGGTTGTTCAGCCTGGAGAATAGAAAGCTCCAGGGAGACCTTATTGTGGCCTTTCAGTACTTATAGGGGGCTTAAAGGAAAGATGGAGACAAACCTTTTAGCAGGGCCTGTTGTGATAGAACATGGGGTAATGCCTTTAAACTAAAAGAGGAAAGATTTAGATATAAGTAAGAATTTTTTTACAATGAGGGTGGTGAAACACTGGAACAGGTTTCCCAGAGAGGTGGTAGATGCCCCATCCCTGGAAACATTCAAGGTCAGGTTGGATGGGGCTTTGAGCCACCTGGTGTAGTTGCAGATGTCCCTGCTCATTGCAGGGGGGTTGGACTAGATGACCTTTAAATGTCTCTTCCAACTCAAACTATTCTGTGAAGACTGAGGGATGAGGTGACTTAGGAGAAATACTGACTAATGTTGTCAATAGATATTGGTGTTAATACTTTTTACTTCTCCTACACACTTCGTCCTTTTGTCTCAATTCCTTCCTAGCCGTCACTTTTTAAGTGCTGCAGGCTGTCTTCTTGTCATAAAAATCACTAGAACGGATGTCTTGAACTTTTGTTTCTGCACGATTTGCTCCCTATGCTTGGTAGTGCAAACTGGTCCAGAGGCGGTGACTATTTCTGCCGGTTTGTTTAAAGCAGGGCACAGGCGACATGCTCCTTTTCCAAGTCACATAAGTCTTGGTGTCATGAACTGAGATGGGTGTTAGGATTTGCCCTGTTTCCTGCTCACAAGTTGCAAGCCTAACTTGTTTCCTACATTGTGGCACAAGTTCCATTGCAAATCCAGGCCAAAAGAGCATCCTGTGGGGCTACTTGGTCATCAGTTTCAAATGGTCTTGGAACATGCAAGCCAAGGCAACTCAGCACTTTTTGAAATGGATTATTCTTCTTCAAGGAGAATAATGGAAAGTAGGTTTATTTTTCTCTAGGGCTTGTTAATAAATTACATACGACTGCTGGGTTCTTCTCTTACCATTAGCACTAATGTTCTCTGGGAATGGAAATCACTCAGGCCCACCTGAAGAAAACACAGGGACTCTTACTGCTTAGTCCACACGGGGGCTATCTCTTCACAGATGACAGAAAGGCAAGCAAACCTCTTCCAGTAGCTGATTGAGCATTAATCAACTGGTCTTTGGACCTCTGTGTTTCCTGAACCTACAGTTTTAGACTCTAGCAGTTGAAACTTCAGCCTGAAACACCAATTGCATTGTAAACAATACATGACCCTAAATATGTCTATACCATACGGCAAGTAATACCTCTCCAAAGCCAACTCACCTCTGAACCTACTAGCAAGGCTGTATGTGGCACAGGAACACACACTCCAGAGCACGGAAGCCCTGCGTACGTAAGCACCGCCAGGCCTACCAGGTACACTGCTGGTCCTCTGCATGTTCTAAAAAAACACTCATGGAGGGGGAAGGTGAGCAGGATGCAGAGTACACTATGCCTCTGGTCACTACTGGGATCTGCTCATTCAGACGGGTACAAAGTGACAGATTTGAGAGATGACCTCTGTAAGAAGGACCATGCAATTGTTTTGGAAAAACTTAGAAAAAGAACAGATTGACAATGTACAGTGTAGGGCCATGACACAAAAAAAGAAATGGCTCTGTATGGAATTGCACAAAGTAAGTAATTTTGCATTTATCTGTACAGTATCACATACTGCATAGCAAAAATACTGACAGACTTCCCATTTTGAGACACTTTTCAATGTAGTAATTGCCAGGACTGGTAATCCTTTCCTTCCTCTCTGCCTGCCCAAGACCCAAATCCATCTCCTGTGTTATTTATACATAATGAAAAGAAAGAGCTCATAAACTATAGTGACATTAACTGTAATCAAGACAATTCACCAAGTAACATGATACTGGAAGTAGTTTTACGATGTTACTGGGGGAAGGGAGTGTGTTGAAATGGGACAGTTACACTTTCTGAATATGTAGAATTTTGAAGTGAAGCTGCAGTGAAAGCTAAGTGAAACTGAAAAAAAAATCCAAATTTGAATGTCAGTGGGGATACATATTTCCTCACTCATAAAAGCCTGAGCCTTTTTCCCCTTGAAAATATTGATAGAAAAGTCATATATTCTTCAGAATCTCTTTGAAATTGCCCAATATTTAATAATTGCACAATAACTTGTTCACCTCTTGCAGTGAAGGCTGAAGGGAGATCCAGGAAATTCACTGTGGTAAAAGTCTTTAGTCAGCAGAAAGTGCTCTGAAGAAAGCAGTAGGAAGTAGAAGGAAATTTCCAGCACCTGCAGTTTTTGGCTACTGGTGGGTAAAATAAAGTTAAGTTTTGGGGTGTGCTGAAACCTTCGAGGTCAGAGCTGATCTCGCAGTAATTTTTTAAGAGATGTACAACCACTTGCTCATTAACAGCTATGAGCAAAGGAGAAGAGCAGTATTAATTTCCGTGCAGAAATTCATACGCCTGTGTGTCATGGCTGTACCCCAACTCACCATTTTGAGTCCAAGATTTTGCAGACATGGGAAATAAGGCGCTCTGCTAGATATGAGAAACAGTCTCAAAGTGCTTTGCCCCATGTTTCAATCTGTTGATTTCCTCTTCCTTTAACACTACTGAGTATGAGCTTTAACCTCATTTAGCTTCCAGAAAGCCTCCAAATTGGTTGTTTCTTCTAATAATTCAACTCCCTATATTGCTTGCAAGACAGTTAAATCGAAAACAAAAGTTTTCAGGTTGGAGTCTGGGTGTTATAATCTATTTCTAGATATAAGTATTCAGGTTTCCATCTGTTCTCAGAAAACTGTGTGGGAAACAAATTGAGTTTATAACCTGTTTCCACACAAGTAGGTACCAAAACCAAGAGGACTTCATTCTGCATGTTTACCACAAACCCACCGAAGCTGCTGGTCTGTTTGGAGGTCAGTTAGTTCATGAATGGATCTCCAGCTGCACTGACAAGCATATGCTCGTGCTCCTTTCTTCTTTATCATCTTTGCTCTTAGTTTACTGAGCTCAGGCATGTTATTCCTGCCAATCAAGTGAATTCAGTTTAGGATCATGCATTTTTTTTAAAAAGAAAAAAGATTCATGAGGCCATTTCAATTCAGAAAAGCTCTTAACATCTTTGAGTACCACTGTCATGAATGAATTTAGGGATATGTTTAAATTCTATATTGAACATAATCCTTTCCTCAGAGCAGTCTCGGTACATAGTTGCTGTATTCTCCAATCAACTGGACATTGACGTTTTTGTAAACAATGTTCTCTGTCCAGAGAAATAGTTGGGAAGAAAACCAGGTAGAGTTAATTCTCATGTTAAGAAATCGTCCAAAAATGTATTTATCTTATCAAACTTGGTGTAAAAATCCCTATGCAGAATGGGTACAACTACAGAGTTAAACTTTTCACCAGGAACTGTTACTCAGGATTGTTGTTAAAGTGACTGAAATGAAATGGCCGTAAGAGGGAAGAATGTACATCAAATCACAAATAATTGCTGTGTAAGCATCAACCACAACAAATGAAAAATCAGCATGGCTATTACATAAACAATTTGTTTCAAAAAACAAGTGAAAATTTAGCATTTTAACTATCCCTGCTCGCATGACTTCCTCCCGGCCATCAATTACTGGCCACTGAATGGCTCAAAACCAACATTTGCAAGCCCAGTTAAATAAAGGAAATCCAAAACAAACATCAAAGGAAGAATTTTTAGAAAAAGAGATCAGACACCTATTAATGAAAGGCAAATGTTTAATCTTCAAGTTTGCTTTTTAAAATTTAAGTTAGTTAAAATAAATAGCTAAATATCTTGCTAAAGATTACAGATTTTAATCAGTTACAAATATCTGATAGTAATACCTTTCATGTCTTTTTTTTAAAAAAAATATTAATTTCAAGATCTCAGAAGCTGAATAATTTGGACTTTGGGTAAGTAAAAGAATCATATTTTTATTTAACCTTTCCAGCTATCAAACTCATCTCAGGAGGCTAGTGCAGCGTTGTATTTTTAAAGATGCTTTAAATAATGGGAAAATAAGATTTGCACTCAAAGAGAAATACAAATTTCGAAACTGGAAGGAAAATACAGGAAAAACCTTACATGTAAAACAAGAAAAATAGTGGAAAAGGAGATGCCGTATCCATCACTGTCCTACTCCAGCTGTCGCACCCCCTGGTGGCCAAGCAGGGCACATACTCTGAACACATCCACTACCTCCATCAGTTAACGGGCATGAACAAGAGACTTTACTAAAATAAAAGGAATCCAAATTCGATGTCTTTATTACCAGCATGACAACTACACTGCCCTTCACTAAGTTGTGGCATTAGATACAGCTTTAGAGAAACTGGAAATAAGAACTCCTTAATTTAAGGATTTTATTTGATTTTCATTGAACATCACAGCATAATACTTGATACTGGAAAAGAGAAAATCTGTCCTGAAACAATCACAGTCAGTGTGACTGAAGGTATAGTGAGAAGAACATGCTGAACAGTCTGTATTCATTTTGTAGGCATCCTGCAATAGCACACCAGAGGCCGACCCATACCACAGATTATCTGCTTATTTCAGCAGTAAAGTTGCCTTTTGATCCACGAAACTTGCATTCTTTTTAAAAGCAGAGAGGGAGAGTGATGAGTAAAGAAATGGAAAGGCATGAAAACAGATTATGGGAGATGTTGCATCCCTCTCCCTGCAGACTTTCCCATCTGATCACTGAACAGGTTCCATACATGCTCCTTTTTAGGTAACACAGGAGTGCTCAGGACTTTTCATCTTTTCTGTTCCTGTCAAGTCCCAAGGCACAGTAACACAATACTAACACCAAAAGCACCTCAGACATACCTGAAAAAAAGATAATCACAGGATTGATCCCAGATGTAGTCATTGAAAAGCGACACACGGAAGTCACAAGCAGTGCAACGTAGTTGATCACACGTTCTGGTCAAAAAAGAACAGAAAGCTTCAAGAGCTTATCAGAATCAGAGAAGCAACACACATCGTAACTGTTTTAAAGTTCAGCGCTCACTCAGAAATATGAGAAACAAGGTTACCCTGTAATCTTAATTTTTTTAAATCTCTGGCACATTCATTATGATATGTGTTTTAACTATATGATCATGTATTATTTTTACAGGTTCCTAACCACACTGAACACATAAAATAAACTGATATTCTGTTGATATACTCTCTTTGGTCCTTCTCACTGTTATGGCACTTGACCAGCATCCAAATATGCATCAAGTGCATACTTACTTACAACAAAAAATCCCACATGGAAATGTAATAATGTTCTGTAGGACGTTGGGGATAAATGTTTAAAGTACCTCTCCTACTTAGATCAGCTGCAGTTGCAAAGTACTCTGGCTATTTTCAGTTCAGGCTCTGGGATGACTTAAACCAGCCCACTGATTAAAGTGACATACATGGCACCACATAGAAAGCTGAAGAGAGGCAGGGAAAAATAAAATACTCTACAGCAGCAATTTCCTTAACTATTTTTTGATTTTTGGAGTCTAGTGTCTCATTTGCACACATCTTTCAACTCCTCAAACAAACAAAAGATCTAGTGGTCAACAACAGAGGACTGGAAGGGACGAGATGACTTCAACTGCAGTTACAGGCAGCCATATGTTTAGATGAATATAAGGCTGTCCTGTCCAGTTCAAATGCACAACCAGAGAAACTCAGCTGTGATTAAAAATAATGATAAAGCAAGTAGAACATTCTTTTTCACATTTCCTACCTTTTTGAAATATTTGTTCCTATGCCATATGGTGAAGAGCTTCCACCCAGGTACACTGGACAGCATCTATGTGGATTTCATTAAAAAATATTAAATTATAACAAAACATTTCAGAGGAAGCAGTACAATGATTCTCCTAGTTTAACAGTATGATAGTTCTAAAATAATATTTATTAAATACAGGCAAAGAATCCAAATACTTATGAACTATAGAATTTTAAAAATTCCATTACCGAGGTGTTCAAAGAGAAACTGTATGACAACCACTCTCTATACCAAATATATATATGGACTATACACTGCAGCATTTGATAAATGTATATGTCCATAAGGCAAGGGAAGCTGTTGTTCAATAACTTAAATAATGAATAAATTTATAATAAATAATTTTGGCCACATGATAGCACATTAGCAATTCTTCAAATTAATCTTTCCGTTCATCTTTGGTTTTCTTTACAAAGAATGCTTCTCTGAATATTCAGTTTCTTTCTTAGTTAATGTCAACACAGATTCAACAGTAGCAATATTATTTGACTGACAACAAGCTATAATCACGCTATGTTCAACCAGCCAAAACATTTTTCACTTACCTTTTCCTATGAGCCTGTACAACAACACTATTGCTTTCAGGAGTGAGACTTGCAGAGTTAGACTTCAATTTCTATTTAAAAAGCAAACAAAGAATAAAAGGCAGCATTACAGTAAGGTAACAATATTGTGGTTTACTTAATGAGCAGGACCCAGAAAATCTCAGTCACAGAAGGAGAAGACTAAGAATTTGGGAATTTTCTTGCTCAGGTTTCTGTGAGGCTCTTTGAGACAACAGCTGCTTAAGTAACAGATAAATGAGGAACGAGCCTTCTTGTTCCATACTGAATTCCCAGCTCCGCCTGAAGGAATTTAACACCACATGATCACTTTGACTTTACAATCAGGACTTAGTATTTCATGCCCTCTTTTTAACAATTACGCTTTTAAAACCAGTTTTAATTTAGGAACCTTCTCCCTCAGTGTTTTTGAGCTTTTGTATAACTGAAAACACATCAATCACTTATATTATTCAAAAAGATAAAGTGTATTTGAAAAGTTTGTTATTTGCTGCACAGAAAACAAGTTATTTTAATTCTAGAATACTAGAATTCTAGATCCTAAATGGGAAGTCCTAGGGATATAAAATGATAAAATTATACAAATTTACTGACATAATTCTCTCTCAGACACACGTATTGTATACAAGCGGTTTTTTTGTTGGTTCAGATTTAGCCACTCGGTAAAAAATCAAAGACAAACAAAGCAAAACCAACTTCACTTATGAAAATAAGAGAATCTGCACAGGGGGTTATGAAGTATAGACACCACAATTTTCTACTGGTGATACCTAAATGAATATCTATTTTCAATGCCTTCTATCACTCCGACTCTGCTGACAAGATAAATTTGTGGCTTCATTTCCATTGCCTGCTGTCTAAGGACAGAAGTTATTTGCAGATCATACAAAACAGGGAGCAGTGGTTGGTATGCCAGATGACTGCACTGCCATTCAGATGGACCTCAACAGGCTGCAGAAATGGGCTGAGAAGAATCTCTTGAAGTTCAACTATGGGAAAATGCAAACTCCCACCCCTGGGAAGGAATAACCCTTATGAATCAGAACACAGAGGGCTGACTAGCTGGGAAGTGGCTTTGCAGAAAAGGCCATGGGAAATTTGGTCAATGATAAGTCAACTATAAGCCAGCAGTGTGCCGTTGTAGCACAGGTCAACAGCATCCTGGGCTACATTAGGAGCTGGTGAGGAGTCTAGAGCACAAGTCTTATGAAGGGTGGCTGAGCGAACTCGGGTTGTTTAGCCTGGAGAAAAGAAGGCTCAGGGGAGACTTTATCACTCTCTACAACTACCTGAAAGGAGCTGATAGGTGTGGGTCAATCTCTTCTCCCAAGCAACAAGCAATAGGACAAGAGGAAATGGCCTCAAGTTGTGCCAGGGAAGGTTTAGATTGGATATTAGGAAAAATTTCTTCATTGAAAGGGTTGTTAAGCATTGGAACACGCCGTCCACGGAAGTGGTGGAGTTGCCATCACTGGAGGCAGTTAAAAAGATGTGTAGATGTAGTGCTGACAGATATGGTTTAGCGGTAACTTGGCAGTGCTAGGTTAATGGTTGGAGCTGATGATCTTAAAGGTCTCTTCCAAACAAAATGATTTTATGATTCTATGACATTGCCAGCAGGCTGAGAGAGGTGATCGTTCCTCTCTACTCAGCACTGGTGAGACAGAATCACAGAATCATTTCAGTTGGAAGGGACCTCTTGAGATCATCTAGGCCAACTCTGCTGCTCAAAGCAGGGTCAGCTTCAGGAGCTTCCCCAGGACTGTGTCCAGGTGGATTTTGAAAATCTCCACAAATGGAGATTCCACAACCTCTCTTGGCAGCCTGTCCCACTGTTTGATCACCCTCACAGTACAAAAATGTTTTCTTGTGTACAGATGGAATTTCATGTGTTTCAGTTTGTGCTCACTGCCTCTTGTCCTGTCACTGGGCACTACCAAGGAGAGTCTGGCCCCTTCTTTACTCTTTCGATCAGGTATATACACACGTTGATAAGATCCCCCTGGAGCCTTCTCTGCTCCAGGCTGAGCAGTCCCAGATCTCTCAGCCTCTCCTCATATGAAAGATACTTCAATCTCTTAATTATCTCCATGGCTTTTTGCAGGAGTCTCTCCAGTAGCTCCATCTACCTCTTGTACTAGGGAGCACAGAACTGGGCACAGTACTCCAGATATGACCTCACAGACATCACTGGAGTGCTGTGCCCAGTATAAAAGAGACATGGACATAACAGTGGACTTAGACCATCTGACTTACAGGTAGAGGCTAAGAGAGATGGAATTGTTTAGCTTGGAGAAGACTAAGGTCAGGACAATCTTATCAATGTATAAAACTACATGATGGGGAAGAATAAAGAAGATGTAGCCAAAGCCTTCTCAGTAGGGCCCACTGCCAGGAGGAGAGGCAACGGACACAAATTGAAATACAAGAAATTCCAGTTAAACATAAAAAAAAACTTCTCTACTTCTTGTGAGAGTGGTCAAACACTGGAACAGGTTACTTAGAGAGGCTGTAGAGTCTCCATCCTTGGAGATATTCAAAAGCCATCTGGACATGGTCCTGGGAAACCAGCCCTAGGTAGTCCTGCTTGAGCAGGTGGGTGGACCAGATGATCTATAGAGGTTCCTTCCAACCTCAACCATTACATGATTCTGTGATATTTGACACTATGCTTGATCTTGAACTAGCACTTCCTTTAATTGCCTTTTACTACCTGGGTAAGACCATCTCTTTATAACTCTTCATTCCTTGCTACAGGATTGTTGCACTTTCCTTTCAGCTTTATTTTTCAAGTTTATCCTACAGCTTGTTTTAGTTCAGTTTTTGCTTTAAAACAGTTTTAGTTTACAGTGCTTATCTTTCCATTGCTGAGCCTCATCCATTCTGCATTTCTCCAGACTCCTACTCACCAGAGGTGTTTTGGCAAAGCTGCTTTCATTACAGATTTCATCAATAATGTCATCTATATCTTCTTCACTGCTGCCAGCACTCATTAACTGTTTAGCTGATCTGAAAATCAAACAAATCAGGCTTCATTTTGTAGCACAACCAGATCAGTTCTAAGAATTGTAAATTAAAACATAAAATTAGTTACATCCTTTTTCCTCTAATATTTCTGTAGCACCTAAGGTAGGCCATCCAATCATGACTGGACAGATGTAAACTGCAAAATTATGCCTTTCAGTTCCTGTTGAACTGTCCCATCATAGGACTTACTTTTGCTTGCTGCTTTTATTTCCAATCACTTCCAACCCTGAATACAACTATAATATAACCCATGCTGCACTTACTGAGCAACAAATCGGACAGCCCTGATTTTTCACATTAACCTTCATCAGCAGAAAAAGGTCAGAGGGAGTTCTCTCCTCATGCTATACAACTGCAGGGGTTCTGAAGGAATTCCTGCCAAAATGTATGCATTTAGGGAGATCACCTACACCTTGCTTTCACTCACATGAGGAGTCTTGTCACTGAAGTCTGCTGTTTGCTAGCTCTTTGTCAAAGAAAGGCAGGCCTTTAGCGCTGCTGCATCAACCAATCAAGAACAAATCTACTCCCGAGAAAGAAGAAAACTGTGTGATTTTTTAAAATATTCTGATTAGATTGGATACATTTGGGTGCTCATCTAACCATTATGCAAACACTGGGAAGTCCAGTAATGTGGCCAAAGGTAGTGGGGTTGTTGGTCTTGTATTAGTCATTTGGCTGTTCCAGATCCTCGCCTGGGACTCTGAAATACCTGTCGGATAAGATAAAATACCTGTCAGCAGCCCACCTGTGGAGACATCTGGCCAAGCCCCTCTGGTCCACAGACCTTCCAATGGGAGTCTGGGACACCAGTGAGGGATGGACGGAAACCTGAGGGCAGGCAAAGCCACCTGCAAGGGCCGGGATGGACACCTGAGGGCAGTCAGTGGCCTGGCAGTACTGTCAGCAGTGACCCTGTCACGACCGAAACTGTCGGTATTCAGACTGTCATTTTGAAAATTGTGAAATCTGAGGTGGATACATGAAAGTGTAGAGTGTAAGTTAAGCGCTTACTGTAGAAGATAGGGTTAATAGAAAAAGTGTGAACAGAATCCATAAAGGACTGAAGTACCAACAGAATAAAACGTTTGATAATACTACTGCTAAAGTTCTTCCTGCTATAAATTGCCAGATTTATAGATATTTTATGTATCACGAGGTCAGTTATAGAGCTAAGTAACCCCGATCCTAACTCACAAGCAAATTAGTGCAGCTTTTAACGCCATATTTAATCCAAGGTTGGGATACTCCCAAGAGACAAAGCCTATCCGAAGTAACTCGGCTCGCTGCCACACGACTTGTGTGTTTAAAAATAAGTAAGATAGGGGATACTCATTGACCGCCGGCCAGTGTTTCGGCTCCCGAACCTCGGTATTTTCGGTTCCGCAGGGGTCTGGCCGGACGCCGACCCGCTCCCGCCCCTCAGGACGGGCTGCGCGCCGCCCCATCTGCCGCCCGCTCGGAGGGGAGGTGCGTGAGGGCGCCGGGACCGACGCGGGACGGCTAACCTGCCCTTCTTCGATGCCGCCGCCGCCTCCTCCTGTTCCTCCTCCTCACCGTCGCCGTGCCGGTGGTAGCCCTCCGCCCCC